>NC_090056.1:2316250-2657500 GCF_038355195.1 Osmerus mordax | reverse complement strand
CCCCAACGGGGAAGCCAAAGAATCGCAGCTCCGTCACTCCATTGAGCTCCCTCAAAATGTCCGATGCATACGGCTGGTAGTATGCCACCTTGCTGGCCCTCGCGTTTTCCAAGGTGTCTGAGGCAAACTCATACCGCACTGTAACGTCCACTACCAGGGCCAAGTCCCCTTTCTCAAAGACCAAGTCTGGGAGTCTAAGCTCGCCCGAAGGACCATGGATCCGTATACAACTGACCACACGCCAGCCGGCCCTGGAAGCTTCGCCCGCTAGAAGGTCGCATATTTTATTGTGCCTGCTGATCCGACTAGGCTGCACAGCAGGACACATGCCCAATATATGCGAACAGGATTCCACCCCGCTTCTACACCGACGGCAGGGGGGGGTAACCCCCCTCCCACGCGTCAGCGCCTCTTGGGTAGGATACACATTGGCTCGGAGCTGGAGACCAGCCACATACTGGGCTTCGGAGTATCCCATTTGAGTGGGACGACCTAGCCAGCAGTTACTTATCTTGTCGCCACCAAAGACCAACACGCCCACACCCTGGGTGAGGAAACCCACACCAGCTGAGGAAGGCCTCCCGCCGCCAGTCACACGGGACTGGACACCTCACTGCCTCCGTTCCATCGGGACCCGTAACGGAGTTTCCCGCCTTGGTGGATGGATCCACCAGGTCAGGTACTTGCTCCACAGGGCCCCCAGCACTCAACCAGAGTCGTTCAAATTTCTCCCTGGGAAAGAGGCTGATCGTTGTCAACCGGGTCATGGGGTCCTCAGACCTACTTAGCCGGTAGATTCGTCGGGCCTGAATACAGGGTACCAGGCGAGCCAGCTTAACAATGCCGAGGCCGCCGTCTCTGCATCTGCTGTAGAGCAAACCGTCAGAACCCCAGAACCCGTTAGGCGCAGCAACTCCCCACAGACCCGCCAGGGCCTGCAGTCGTTCTCCACGTAAGAGTGCGCACCCTTCGTGAGCAAGAAACCAAAACACTTCTTGGGCTGCTCGCGCATACCCGTCAAATGGCAAAAAGTCTCCAGAATGGCAATGTTCTTTGCCATACCGTTCCACGAGCCGCTTTCCATTACCAGATCGTCAGCGAAAGCAAGAGTCGTCACTGACTGGCCTCCCCAGAAATATCCCTCGCCTCGACTCTCGAGCGTCTGAATCAGGGGATCCAACGCGAGATTAAAGAGAAGGGGGGACATAGGATCGCCTTGCTTCACCCCCACCTTCATGTCAATCAATGGAGACCGCGCGGCCCCCACCTTGACTCTCGTCACGCAGTCCACATATGAGTCTCGGATGAGACCCAGCACGTGCTCATCTAACCCCTTCCGTTCAAGAGCACCGAGGATGTGCTCATGTGTCACGGTATCGAAGGCTTTCGCGAAGTCCACCGACACCAAAGCTAGAGTTGCCCCGCTTACTCTACTCCGTCGAATTAGCCCTTCCAACACCATCAGATTCTCAGAGCAGCCAGAGGAGCATGTAAACCCCTTCTGGCGCGGTGACAAGGGGCATGCGGCGGCCAGCCTCAATGTCAGGATCCGCGAATAGAGGCGGAGCACCACCGACCCAACCGTAATAGGACGCCAGTTTGAAATCAATACCAACTCGGCTGGATCGGCGGACTTCGGGATCAAGGTAGACGTGTTCATCTTGAAAGCCTCCGGCAGGGTCCCTGAGACAAACCACGCGTTGAACAGCCGTGCGAGCCGGCAACCGCTCGGATCCCACTTGACCAAGTCTGCTTTGGTCACCCCGTCAGGACCCGAAGCGGTGCTGTGTTTCACCCTTTGGAGGTTTTCACTGACCTCAGAAGCAGAAATAGGGGCCCAGAAAAACTCATTCGAGACAGACCCACCGGTAGCAAACTGGCCAAGACAGCTGAAGGTCTCGACCCCACCCCACCTACTAGCGAACACGGAGGTGATCTCAGGCATGGGAACAGGGCAAAAACTCTTCCCCACACAGTCCAGGATCAGAGTAGCCAGAGCGCCCCTCTTGACAGCATACATCGTTTGATGCATCCGAAATTTAGTGCGCCTAGTCGCCCGTCTCCTGGTCGGCACGGGTGCTGCCTTGCGTTCGCCCCCGCAGGCCCTCTCAGAACGGAGCTTCCCGGTCACCCATCCCAACTCCTTCAGTAGTTCAAGTGCCGACGATCGGATCCAAGCGGGGCTTGGAATTGCACCCCCCCATGTGTGAGATGTGGCGCCGACCTGGACCTCATCACACTGTTCCTCCCGCCTTACTATGGCCTCAAGGAGCCTAGCCTGCACTCCTTGGCGAGAGGGTGACGGGTCACCCGCGATTGACAACTCCCGGACCAGCTCACTAAAGTCCGGGGCCTCGTCAGCACCACCACGTTCATGAGATCCCAGAGATCGTCTCAACAACGCCACCTGCCTCCCAGTCCTGTCGGGCCCCAATCTCTCAGCTATGAGCGAGTTGGCCGACTTGAGGTGTCCAAACTTGGTGATGAGACGCCTCACCTTCACCACTTCTTGAGTGGACCAATCCCGTACCAAAGCAGACCTCCCACACCGGGCATGCTCCCTGACCAAGATTTCCCGGCGATAAAGATCTTCATGCACATGCTTCCTGTGGAGGGAAAGACCAGCTTTAGTCATAAAGGCCCTTTGGCAGGAGTCACAAGTGAACCCTCCCGTGGCCGCCGGCTCAACCTCCCCCTTACACTTCGGAACGTGGCAGGAGATCGAGTGGTGACTGTCGCTAGTCTTTCCACACTTAGCACATTCGAAAATTACCAGCGTTTCATGGTGGCTTACCCGGAGATGTTTAGCCATAACCACCACAGCACCGACAACTTTCCCACAAAGACCACAGCACGGGTCAGACAAAGGCAGTGAAACACGCCAAGGAGGATCCGCAGCGGAGTCGGGTGGGAGGGGACTGTCTCCCAACACCTCTTGAACCGAGTTGGCTGGTTGCACCGGCTCTTCCTCAGGGGAACCCCCGGTTACCGTTCCGGGGCCCGATGGAGAGCTCGACTGCTTGCGCCTGGTAGTCTGGAAATCCCCATCGGAAAGGCAACACGATCCGTCCTGAGATAGATCCCCAGCGGGTTGGGATTCCTCACAGGACTGAACCAAGGTACGGTCCACCTCCATTACAGAGGTTTCCCGCTCCTCGGAACGAGGCGACCTGTCGACACCCGTTCCATAGGTGTTTTCCCACTCCGACAGCCAATCTTCGACGACAGATCGCCTCCGTTTACGCCCTCCCGCTATACCAACCTCCTTAAAATCAAAAAGGTCTGGGTCTTCCCTGGGAGTGTCGACCACTCCTCCCCCAGGTAGTGCGTGTTCTATGCCCGAGTGGACCACGCACGGTTCCACTTGGGTCGGTCCTACTGGCCCTGATGGCTTGGGCCGTCGCCTAGCAAGCCTAGCAGCTCTGCTCAGACGACCGGGTGGAGCAGGAGAAGGACCCACCAGCCCTGCAACCGGTTTGAATACTGGGCCTGTATTCGGATCCTCAGGGTGTAGTTGCGGGATGATCAGAGCCACCCCCAACTCTGAATCAACATGAGGGTCTCGCTGGGCCTCACCGTGCTCTCCCATTGGCACGTGGGCAGGACGTGGCTGCGGGATGGCCGGGGCCGCCCTAGACCCCGATCCACCGTAAGGGACTCGCTCGATCCCACCGTGCTCCCCTACTGGCACGGGGCCGTTGCCCAAGTTGCTAGAAACCTTCCCAAACATTCTATGGGCGTACGTGAAGCCCCCCACCACTTCATGCACCACTATAACTCGGGGGGCAAACACATGTACGATAATTGGGGGCAACACCAATAACCAGCTGGAAGCTCACCACTAGAAATAGCAGTGGCCCTCCTGGGTGAAGCTTCACCCGACTGGAAGACTTATACATAGCCGACGCCAATACTGACCGGTAAGGAACAACCAGGAACCTTACCTCTACCTTCCTTGGATGTGGTAGCCGTTTCTCAGGCTCCCTCTCCGGAATCGAACCCTGATTCCCCGTTACCCGTGGTCACCATGGTAGGCACAGAAAGTACCATCGAAAGTTGATAGGGCAGACATTCGAATGAGACGTCACCGCCACGGAGGGCGCGCAATCGGCTCGAGGTTATCTAGAGTCACCAAAGCGTCCGGGGCCGGCAGAGACCCCGAAGGGCCGGCCCACCGTCCCCGCATGGGTTTTGGGTCTGATAAATGCACGCATCCCCGCAAGGGTCAGCGCTCGTTGGCATGTATTAGCTCTAGAATTGCCACAGTTATCCAAGTAACGTTGGAGCGATCAAAGGAACCATAACTGATTTAATGAGCCATTCGCAGTTTCACTGTACCGGCAGTGTGTACTTAGACTTGCATGGCTTAATCTTTGAGACAAGCATATGTTACTGGCAGGATCAACCAGGGACGCACATTGACTTCCACGTTAATATGTTCGGCTTTTCCCGTAGAAAATTGTGAAATATGGCGTCGTATTTTGACGCATTAGGTCTCCCATAGATTTTGATGAGTGGCTTTCGGATTTTTACGAAACGTCACCAAAATAAGTCGGGTGATTTCGTAAAAATCCGGCCGATGTGCTTTCAACATGATTTTTTTTGTTATATCCAAGACATAAACGTTATAAATGACATAAACCTTATTTAAGAACATAAAGGTTATTTATAAAATGTACTGATACAAAATAAACAGATCTAAAAACGTAGGCTATATGCATAAAAATAAAAAAATAAAATAAAAATCGTTTGTGCCGAAGTTTATGCTTTACTACAATACCCATAAGCCATAGGAACGAAATGTAAGATTAAGAATTATTTCATGTGTGTTACTCATATTCCTACTTGTAATGCTTATAACATGTCAATGTGTTTATGTTTGCAGAAAATGTCCAAACCCAAAAGCAGGCCTTGCCCTTACTGCCAGGTCATGAATACTGCCAACCGCAAAACATACCTTTCATGTTTTGCAAGCCTCTCAACAAAAGAGAGGATTAAGTCCAAGGAGGAGAGTTTGCATGTTGGGGACTGGGGGGAGAATGTAAAGAAGCACCGCAACGCAGGCAGAGTGATATATTCAGCCCGCATATCTGTGAGTGAGAATGTAGAGGTCTTAGGTTACTGTTCCATTCAGATCCATACTATACTGGTCAGAACTTGATATAAATGCCAGTTTTCATTGGCATCAGGCCATATCATTTAATCAATAAATAGCATAAATAGCATCACATCTTATAGTCTTCCTGTCAGGACCCCTAGCTTTGTTAATTTGAAAAGAAGTATAGTAGATACGAAGAAAAGAAGGAAGAAGTATGATACCATTTCAAAAGTAGTTGATCAGATGGCAAGAGAGCTTATACAGAGGACAAAGCCTGATAACTTGTTAATGTCAGTTTTTTAGGTCAATAAGCTGCATGAACTGGACTTAAAGCCCCTGCTCTTCATGGGGAAAAAGAAGAGAGGGGGGGGGGGGGGGTTACAGCAGAGGTCATTGCAGGTATAGGCTTCATACCAGAGGGGCCTGTGAGGGAGATCATTAAAAAAATGACCACCCTTTATGAATACTATCTTAAATGTAAGAACACATATTTTGCATTGGGACATGCTTTTTTATAACTTTGCATTTACATTTAGTTTCTAAATACTTTTTGTAACATAGAATATACTAATAGAATATTGTTGATTAGTAAATATTCCCAGATTAGACCCTATTTCTGTTTAAATTAACCTCATTTGTGGGGCTGTTATACTTATATTCAAATAATGTTACGTCTACATTTACTTATTTGTCTTTATCTCTCAGACCACAATAGCCTTCTTGCCACAGCTGGTGAAGAAACACCAGAAGCAACATCCCCTGCCTCCACTCAGGATCAAACCTTCACCCTTAACCTTGTGCCGGTCCCCCACACACCTCCTATGACTCCCTCTCTCTCTTCATCTACTCTTCCTACTCCCTCTCTCTCTTCATCTACTCTTCCTACTCCCTCTCTCTCTTCATCTACTCTTCCTACTCCCTCTCTCTCTTCATCTACTCTTCCTACTCCCTCTCTCTCTTCATCTACTCTTCCTATTCCCTCTCTCTCATCACCTCCTCTTCCCTCGAACTCTCTCTCTTCACCTCCTCTTCCCCCCAACTCTCTCTCTACATCTACTCTTCCTACTCCCTCTCTCTCTTCACATCCTATGACTCCCTCTCTCTCTTCACCTCCTATTCCCTCCCACTCTTTCTCTTCTCCTGCTCTTCCCTCCCATTCTTTCTCCACACCTCCTTTCCCCAGTCCCTCGCTCTCTTTACCTCCTTCACCAACCGTCTCTCTATGTTACCCACTTTCTACTCCTTCCCTCATCTCTTCTCCTCAAAAAGGTCTTCCCAAAATTCAGTACCCGTGAAAAAGAAAAAGAATTTCACGTAAAGGTTGTCTTATGTAAGGGTCATAGGCTTATGCATCATGAACAATCTTTTGTTGTAATGACCCAAAAAAATCTGGCAAATCATCTTATTTGTTATTCCTCTGTTTATATATTTTCAGGCTGCAATTTCCTGTTTAAAAAGAGGGACGTTCAAAGCAGGTAAGCTCAGATGCATGCAATTTTGTTTTATTTAAATTATTTTTAGTGGGGGCTTAATTTGAGTTAGCTTGTGCATGAATCCATCTTGCCAGGCTTCAAGTTACATTTACATTACATTTAGTCATTTAGCAGATGCTCTTATCCAGAGCGACTTACAGCAAGTACAGGGACATTCCCTCCGAGGCAAGTAGGGTGAGGTGTCTTGCCCAAGGACACAACATTATTTTTCACAGCCGGGAGTCGAACCGACAACCTTCTGATTAATAGCCCGATTCCCTAACCGCTCAGCCATCTGACCTTAGGCCGTCTGAAGTTATGCACTTGCTGCCAAACAAATTATTATCCTACAGAGGAACTCCTGGCAGCTACAGGCCTTAGATAGAGAGTGATAGACAGTAGGGGCGGGCGATATGGCCCAAATCTTCTATCACGGTATGAGTAATTTTATATCACGGTTACGGTATATATCACGGTATAGTAATTGTTCTGTAAATTCAATTAAGAAATGGTACCACTCGTGTGGTGGAAAAAACTGTATTGCATGTGCTACAAGACGTTACTGGCTATTATTTAAAGGCAACGACAGTATGAGCGTTCCGATTGGCTAATGCGCAGTCATGCCATCCGCATGGTGACGTACTCACAGCTCAATAAGGATCCGTAATGCCCTCCGACGAAAATTTCAAAATGAGCGAAAGCAATCAGTCTGAGTTTTACTATCCATATCTAACTTCGGTGTCGGCGTATCAACCTCGTTAAAGCTTGGTCGATACGTTAAAGCCTCAGTTTGATATTTCCCGGCATGACCTCATGTGAAATACAAAAATATCACGAATTTGTAAAGACTTTGGATGCGAGCCCTTTTTGCCCAACCTAAAAAAATAAAAAAGTAGTCCAAAAGTATACCGCGGTTGAAACGGTATAGCCAAATCTCTCCCGATAGACACATTTCTTCCATCGCACGGTATATACCGTCATACCGCCCGGCCCTAATAGACAGATACAATCACTTGCAATTTTTGGGGTAAAAGTGCCTGCCCTTTTCCTAACAGTTTCCAAGGATGACTTCCCCAGATGGTTCTGTGCAACAAACTATCTGACGTGTCAGGTTAACATTTAGGCCCATCGAACTCTAAGAGACTGTACTCTCAAACTGGCTATATCTCAAGTTCCTTCCTCGATATGAAATGTAGCCAACAGCAATTTTTCAACACAAGCAACTTGTGAAAAGCCTATAGTTCTTGTTGAACATCTATCATTAAACATACACTGCCTCTGTGGATTAACTATCACCAACTGTAATCGGAGAGATTAAATTCTACTCTACTAAAGAACTGCAGTATCCTATAAGGATTCATTATTCTTTGTGTTAATTATAGTCCTGTAACGGCCACAGATACCAGATTCATATTACTGTCCAAGCATTTGATTTGATTACTATTAGGATTTGAATTTTATTTAGGACAATATGACGAAATGTGCTTCTCCAAACCTTTACTTATACTAGTGTTAAAGGTCCCATGACATGAAAACTTCACTTTAGGAGGTTATTTAACGTTAATATGAGTTCCCCTATCCTACCTATGGTCCCCCACATCCTGAGGAAAGCTCATTGTGGGACTGCTCGTAGTGGCTGTAATTCTGCACGAAGGCTGAATTTCGGGAGGAGACTTCAGATAAAGTATTAGGGGACCACTAAAGGCTTATATATGCTTCTGCGTTTTTCGAAAAACGCAGACACATGGGAACGCCCTCTTCTCCGAGGAACGCCCTCTACGAGCTCTCCGTCAGCCCTCGGAGAGCCCCGGAGAGCTCGACGTGCACCTCCTGAATTTTCTAACTATCCGTCGTGAGCGACGGAGAGCTACGGAGACCCCCTTGGCTGTGATAGGTCAGTATTAAGAATCGCTTGTGTCAGGGGCGGGGTTGCCGGGATAAACAGGATGAACAGAATCCTTTGACCGCCATTGCTGTAAGTTTTCACAATTCATATTTCAGCTAAACAGTACATGTAAATCAGCATCTGAATTAAAATGTGACGAGAAATGGGCAGTGTAGTTGCTGAAAATGTGCGTATTCTATTGATGAAACGGCTAATTTGTAAATATGCTCCGACTTCTCGATAACCTAGGTAAATAAACACTCCACGACGATTTACAAAAAACCGTTGCGCCACCTACTCTTCTGGCGGTGAATTGTTTTCAGCACCCACAGCCTACGGAGAACCATAAACGCAGTCTATCCATCCGTATCCGTGCGTATCCGTGCGCCCGCCCATCCGTAAACGGAGACGCAGAAGCATATTGCGGCCTTAAGACCTATATAAAAGCATCCAAAAACAGCATGCCATGGGGACCTTTAACTTAAGTCACATAATCTCATGGTGAAATTGTAAAACAAGTTTACATTGATCACTCTATTTCGCTAACTTTTGATAAAGTAACAACTATGTTATCAAAATTACTTACTTAGTCTTATTCTTATATATATTTTATATTTAAATTTTTTTATTCTTAGATTTTAGTTCTTAGAAATAGTTAAACTTTTGCACTTTTACTTAATTTAAGATCTGTATGTTTATTGTTTGCCCCTCCCTGCCACAGTAAATTCTGTGTTTGTTCAAATACATGGTGAATAAACCATATTCTGATTCTGATGTGTATTTCTTTTCACAGTGTAAAAGAATGGGAGAATACCTGGAAGCCTGCTGTTAATATGTCTGTGCCTAGCTGCCTGGTTATTGTTTTAAGAGTTCCCAGTTCTGTATTTGTTATTGATATACACTGTAACATTTTATGAGCTTGTTGTGATACTGTTACGGCCACTGTCTTTTTCTCTGTTCATGTTTTGTTTGTTATCAACTTCCTGGTTTCTGGGCATCGATTGTGGTTCTAGTTACGTGTAGCGCACATTATATAAAGACCTATTCAATTACTTTAAAACTTGTATAAGTCTTACCAAGTGTTGAACACTCTAAAAATGAATATATAATTTATAATTCATATAGCCTACCTTCATGCCATCACCTTTATAAAGGCATGGATTATTCTGAATGCGACGTCATCGCGCCGCACTCCCAGTACAGATTATTCATATTCAGCCACAAGGAATCCATCATTCAACATTGTATGCAATGTGGTGTTAATAGGATAACAAATTTACATCTGCTTGTAATGGCCTAACTTTTAAGTCTTCTCTTCATATGTAGTCTACTCTTACCTCCACCAAGCAAAGGATCAGACGGTTGCTTGTAGGCTTACATAAGTGAGTCCAACCATGCAAGTCAATGTTTATAAAAATAATACCAAAGTTTATTGAACAGAAAAACAAGACTGAGTTAGTGAAAATAAAACCAAAACCTGGTAGCCGCTGGCCCTCCCCGCAATGGGAAGGCGGAGCCAGCACGCTCCCTTACCTAACAGTGAATCTAAAACAAAAACCCGAAAACGTTAGCTAGGTCACCAACTCACCCATGTTATAAGTTAAGTGTTATGTTCTACCACTCATTTACAAATAATGCTCTGTGCTCTGCTGCAGTCATGCTCTGGAGGCAGCCTCTGTTGCAATTGACTCGCCTGGGCCATTACAGGTAGAGATCAAAGGGAGAGAACACATAGTATACATCACAGTATATCAAGTTAGGTCTCAGGCGATTACAGCTGTGACTGAGTGATTCAAATCCAAGTGACTTGAGTTCAATTCTCTGCATCCTCCTCCTCATCACTATCATCCGAGCTGTTGCCACGTTGCCAGTCCATGTCTTCCTCCATTTCCCTGTCCTCCTCTTCCACCAGTCTGTTACTTGGTTTAAGAGTGCATCTGTAGGTGCCTGCTATGGTCTGCTGTTGGAGTCTCAGGTCTTGCAGTCTTCTCTTTAGTGCACTGATGAGGCCCTTGGACCCCTCCTCGGTTAATCCATTTGGCAAGCCTGGAAATGTTTTGAATTGATGTTGAAATTAATTTACCGAAGACTATACTAGCAGGATTGGTTTCCAATAGTTTGACCTATAAATTTGAAAGTGCATGTAGCCAGATAATTTGATTTACACTTACTTCCTGTCTGTGTGCTCACTAAAACAGTGCCCATCAGTGTCTGGACCTTTGCCACTGAGTCCTTGAGGTACTGGCAGTGCTGCAGCATCTCCTTCACAAGGATCTGCTTTTCCTCTTTTAGTCGTGAGGCAAGCATTACGTGGTCAAAGAGCTTCTTCTTTGTGAGGATGTCCACACAGTCTGTAAAGGAATAAAAACATTTGACATTAATAAACAAATTACTATTAATTGACATTTTATATGCATACTTAAAGTTAAATCTTGATGCAACACCTGTGTTCTGTTCCTGCCAAGGCCAGATCATGCTCTCTGCAGCTTTGTTAGAGAGTTTCTGCACAACTAAGTCTGTGTCCACAAGGTCACCATCAGGCTGTTGGTTGTATCTCTGGATGTCTTCCAGCAACCGTTTCTTTTCCTGGGCTATCTTTTGAGTTATTTTCTGTCGCCTTTTGTTGCGATCTGCAAATACAGTAAAAACAATAGTACGTAAAAAGAGCTGCCATGGTAATGAAGATATCAGTATAGCCTAAGATTTATCTGCATTAGTTATGTTTACACTATACATACCATTCTGTCTGTAAAGGTAGTGCTTTTTCTGACAAATGCTCACAAAGAGTGCTTCGATTGTGATCTGCAAACTTTGAGCATCAACAGGACCAGGTGCTGCACTTCCTTGATTAAAGATAACATAAATAAACTTTTAACATTTAAGCTACGGATATGCATTACAACCAAGTGACTGAGTGTGTTTATATATTAAGTATTTTTCTTACTGCTACTGGCCCACTGCTTGACATCAACAACCCATTGTTTCAGCATGTCATCACAGCAATGCAACTGCTCCTGCATTGTCTTCAGGCTCTCAGCTACATCCACAGTCTTCTCTACTGTCTGAAAACAGCAATACAGAAGGCAGTCTTTTAAACTACCAGAGGTCCTGTACCACTACAATGTCTACTAGGGGGTACTATAACAATGTGATGCATTTTGGGTATAATAAGTAAAAGTTACGTTTAAATGTAACTGCTTTAAATAGTTAATCATCTTCAGTACGTGAACATACCTTCTTGAATCTGGAAGACAAGGCTATGGAGGCCATTCTCTTTCCATTCATTCCACCCCATAGCATGGACAGTCAGCATGTCAGTTCTTACTGTGAAAAACAAAACAAAATCAAAATACAATTTTGTAAAACATGTACATTTGCAGGCTGGCAGGGGGAAATAAGCTTACAAACCTGACTTGGCCATATACTTGGTGGAAAACTATTCACTTGCTCAACTTCTTCACCGAGAGTGGTGCCGGCACCCTCCTGGTTCCTTGCAGTCCACAGAATCTACAGGAAGAAGATAATGTGTAAAGCGGTGTGGACACACGATATTAAAGCATATCCTGAGATTACCAACTTTAGAGGGCAGCACTTAGGGGCTACAGAAAAACTTTAAACGCACTCCTAGGTTATTGTATGGGTCAGTCCAGACCACTGTGGTATGGCTATTGTCATTTATTATGGCATTTTACACTCAGTTTGCCACATCATACTCTAAAATGTAAAGGTAGAGTAGCTAAAAGCATCACCTCGCATTTTGTATTGTGGGTTTTGGCATGCATCACAGACAAGCAATGCCTCATTTCCTGAAGGGGTTGAAGATGAGTCAGGGCCTCTGACACTTTTGTCAAGTATGGCACATATCGGCAGGTCACATCCATGGCCAAAAATGTAGCACTCTGGAACTCTTTTTGGAGAAACATTGGATATGCAAAGATTTCTCCTCTATACATATTCAGACCTTTACAAAAAAGCACAATGCACATGAAAGAGGCATTAGATCATAATATAAATATATATTATTTATCTTTTTACTACTACTTAATCAGACCCATACCAACCTTTGAGAAGAAATCCATGTCTACACACAGCAATTTCCACACCTTCTTCATCCAACTTGTTGGCCCGCTTTGAAATCTCTCTTGCTGCATTCCATTGGGAGTCACCACACATCGCTTTTCCTGCAGTCTACCAAAGTAAATCATTTGAACATGACAATAGTTAATTCAAGTACACTAGATTGCAGGACTGTTCACGCAAACTTTAACTGTCAAGATTCTGTCTTTTGATGAAGAAAGTGTTTTGACACTAAATGACAACACACCACCAGGCTTAGGTCTCAATCATGTCTCTCCCGGCTCTGAAGGCCGGAGGACCATCTTTTATAGGGCACAGGAATGTAAACATAGATAGTGACAGTCAGGCAGTAATGACGTTACAACAGTCTCAGAGAAAGAGATTCACAGCTCCCAACACATGACCACTCAGACTAGAGAGATCATAGTTGGCGCTCTCCTTGTAGTCATGACAAAGGACGTTTACCCAGTACTTTCTCCTGATCCCGAACATCTATTAACCCTGACACATAGACACAATCTACTCTTATTAATAGCAAGCTTACATGAGAACATACTAACTAGTATCCAATGACTAGTTCTATTGATTAGTGAATAATGTAAGCACACAGGAAATCGCAATTTCTTCCACACTTGGCCTGACCTATCTTACATTTGAAGGATAAAGCAATATGCAGTATGAATGTACTGTGCCCCCTGGATAAGAATCTAGTGCTGTATCCCCACCTGATCATAGACTCCCTTCTCCAAAGGCAATCGTGTTTTCTACTTTAACTTTAATTAGTTACAAAATATTCCCAATAAATGTTGTTCAGAATAATGTAAAACTTACACTCTTGACAGTTCCCCGGACCTCCTCAACAAAACTGGACACCTCAGAGTCTCGGGCTAAAAACACTCCATCGAAGAACCCTGGCTCTTCAGTCCTTTAAGACAATGTATTATGGACTACCTTTGTAATAGGACCTTTTATATATGTAGCACTTATCAAAAAAAACATTGACATTAACAGTGACATTAACAGCTGGACATACTGTATATTAACTACATTGGCTGTTTATAATGTGTGCACAGAACTCACTGGTTTGTTTTCTGGAACCTGTACAACTTTCTGTTGCCATCCACAGAAACAGCCACCATTTCAGGGCTACAGGCTGGACAGACCAATGACTCCTTTCCAAGAAGTTGGTTCTCTTCATAGTTACAGTATACAAATTGCAGAAAACTTCTCTGAAATGCATCTGCATTCACTTTGCCAGTCTAAAGGAAAGAATATAATACAGCTTTCAAGAACGATAAACTACATCTTTGCCTTTGTGTGTTTTGTGTTTTGTATGCAACTTTTCAAATCCATAAGGATGCAAATGACTTTTGTGTGGTAAGGTCTTCAGTCTATTATCTGAAATATGTTCTACCTACTACAGCCACTTGTGGACCCTGAACTGCTTTTTACTTACTCTTCCATATTGCTTTGTTCTCTGGTCCAACATTGCTGTAAAGGCTTGACTGGACATTCCTGGAGCTGCTGTCTTCATAGCCTCAAAGGAATGGAAGAGCTCTTGGTGGAACAGTGTCTGTGCCTGCATGGTAGCGGGCCAGTAACCACTCTTTACAAAGTCACTGACTTCTGGAGCCCATTTCTGGTTGCAATGTTTGCATGTTAGCACCAGAACGTGAAGATCATAACGGCCTGAGAGCACATGAAAGGCAAATCAATAACATGAAACCAAAGTAATGTGTTATATAAAAAAATTCAACAGTTTAACAAGATCCTACCATTTATGCAAACTAGTATGATGGATCTAC
Organism: Osmerus mordax; assembly: GCF_038355195.1. NCBI lineage: Eukaryota > Metazoa > Chordata > Actinopteri > Osmeriformes > Osmeridae > Osmerus > Osmerus mordax. The sequence continues at coordinate 2,643,163 of NC_090056.1, read as the reverse complement.
CAACAGAGACTGCTGCATCAGCGGTGTCACAGGAGCATATCCTTTGAGGTAGAGCTGTTGGCAGAACACAATCTGCAAGGCAAAGAACCATAAGGTATACAATTAAGAATGTTTGGGTTGTGAGTAATGACTTAAATAACACATTTCAATTTCAGATAAGAATGATCTGTTAAGAAAATTGTCAATCAATTGAAAAAGAAACGCCAACCTTGTTCACAAATGATGTATTTTCCATCATGGAGTGTCACAGACTCTGTTGGCGGGATGTATTTGAAAAATCCATCCATGATGGTTTGCCTGTTGTGTAGAGTGTGGTGTTTATGTACCAAGCCATCACACTCAGCACAAAACCACTCTGAGGGCATACATTCCCCACAACAGATGACAGCTTCTTTCACGTGACAGTGATTGCATGTCATCTGGACGATGTTCTCAGCAGAAAGTAAATTGTCAAGGTTCTGTGGCCTCGCCTATTGCCAACATTGTTGGACCTCTTTCTGCCTTTGACTCCAACTGGACAATGGTGGCTGCTGAACAAAATCTTGCGATTCAATGTTCTCTGAGTCCTGTAGAAGGTCCTCAAGCTGCTGCATATTAAAATCTTCAAAAGGGAGGAGAAAAAAGAATAATATCATAACTTCAACATTGCCACAACACACTGTTGAAATACAGCATTTGGAACAAAAGATTAATCACCATGGTCTAGGTGTTGGCCATGGTCTAATGGCTGTGAAGAAGAAACATGTCCTCCTTCGTCTGGTCTTGATGTTGACTGCTTTCTAAGGGCTCGTGGGCGCTGGTGAACAATGTCCCCATTGTGGTCCCTCTTCTTCCAATGAACAGGTTTTGGTGATGCAGTCCTAGTTTTCTGTCTGTTCTTCTCTGTCTAGAGAGGTTCATGGTTTAAGAAAGGTTTACCAATATGGGAAATGCCTTCGGACTACTGACAGAAAAAGCAGTTAAAGTAGTGTAACCCTTCTGATTCATGTCTTTTAAATACGCCTCCATGTATCTTATATGGACTGGTAAGAAGGAATACTGTTAACTATAGACAAAACAGAAGCTACTTTACCTCTTCTGTCTTGAGATGTTCAATAAATGTATCTGCACTCCTGAGCTCATCCTCCAATTCCATCAACTGCAAATCTCTCATCATTGAGTTGAAAGAGCAGACAGACAAATGGGCAGATGGCGAGTGCACTCTAAAGAAAATTATAGTGGCTCAACTTAAAAAAATTAAGGTAACAATTTGCATGGACTTTTTTAAGTAGTTCCAACTCCAGCCATTATTGAGTAAATTCTGTGATTCTTTTATAGTCAGACTAACAAGTCAGACTAGTCAGACTGACTAATTATTTAAGTAGAATCAACATGACTAACAAACTTAATTAAAGTAAATCTACTTACATTTCCTGAAAATGTTTAGGTAATATTAAGTTCTCAAATTATTTAATTTAGGCCATTTTAACTTATTCAATTTGCTTCCATTCTACTCAGAAATGTACATGCAAATTGTTACCTTAACCCTCGTGCTGCCTTCGGGTCACATGACCCAAAGGTTCATAACGAACCATTGTTGTGTTTACCCAATTTTACCCAATACAAAAACAAATAAAAATACTTTTCTTTTAACCTTCGCAATGTGGGGGGTCTGAGACAGCCCAACGGTTAAAAGAAAATGCTTCACTTTTTTCACTGTTTTTGTATGCGGTAAAGTTGTCGCAATACGACGGTGGGTCACAATGACTGATGGGTCAGAACGACCCGAAGATAACACAAGGGTTAACTTTGTGTTAGTAACTTAATTAATTTTAGCCAGAATAAAATACACATAGCAATTCCTTTTTTATGATCAAACATTTTATTGTAACAGCAAAGTAAATTCATAAATTATATTATTATAGTGTTATTTTATAACAAAATAAACATGCCTGCTTAGACAATCCCCTGAATCCAGTGCTTCATTCTCTGTGCATGTTAAAGAATACAAAAAAAAACACCATATACCATGTGAAAAGGAATACATAAATTAAATGTTGCTGATGTTTGAAAAAGAAATTAAAATGGCTATATGTATTCTACATGGCGAATATAGAGGCATGTTTTCCAAGGGACTTGGCATTGTAAGTAGGTGTAAGTGCCAACTATCAACAGTACAGGTGCTGTTTCTTGCACAACAAAACATAACAGTGCAACATATTCTGTTGAATTTGAGGACAGTCTAATTCTTCACATTTTAGCACAGCAGTTTACTTTTGAAAGACATTACCTTTGGACTGGCTTTCAGCCCATCCAGCTCAAGGAATATCTTTTGAAATACCTCAAAAGTATTTTTCAGTTCTTTTGGGTAGCTGAGGTTGAGTCCGTACATCAGCCCCATTAGCAAGGCACAGGCTCTGGGTACGTCCAGGTCTTGCAGGACTTCTGTTCCCTCAATGAAGATCCTCGCGCTGGTTGGATCAGACATGGTGGCACCTGTGGATATGACAATCTTCATCACTTCATTGACAATATCCCCACCATCCTAGCATAAGTAGGTCAGAATCAATGTCAGTGTTTTAGTCATCATATTTAAAATCAAGAGTAACACAAAGTACAGTGTGTCTGAACTTTAGTGTCTGAGTTACCTACCAACTGCTCTTTGAAGAGATCCTCCTCATTTTCTCTGAGATACACCATTAAGCCACGGATAGCAACCTCTCTCCTTTTTTCCACAGTCATCCTGTGAATAAGAAAAAAATATGCTAAACTGCTCCTCTATGAATTTGGGCTTTTAATAATTAGATCCCTTGGAAAAAAGACCAAAGAATGTGTGAAATTGTGTTTCTGTCAAATTTCGCAAAAAGTCCAATATTCACTCTCCAGTGAAAGTGAACCAACGTAACATCACCCATACCAAAAGATGTTTAATTCAAGATTAATTAACCCAATATAACCTACAAAAAACTACTTGAAATTAACTATATTACATACCTCTAGCAGCATGTTTCTTATGCGCTGAATCGTCATTTTTGAAGCCCCTCCTCTTAAGGACACCATAGACATTATTTTCGGGGTGTACTGGTCCAGTTTTGCCATGAACGTTGGCTCCAGGTTAATAGTGGTGATCCTCCTGAATTCTTCATTTATCAAATATAAGACAAATGACAAAAGCACAATTTGTTAATGTAAAAAAATGACTCAAATAGCACGTACTGTGAACCATTTTATGAAGAAAAAAAATATTTACCTGAGCTGCATCAAAAAGAGCAGGCCATCGGTCTTTTAGGTCAGTGACTGGTGGTGCTTCTTTGACAACCTCCTGCCTGCGAATGGAGAATGTCTTCGCCATTTTTTCACTGATGGTCTGACAGTTGTTCCTTTTCTTTACTTCATCAAGGAGCTCCAATCTTTCATGTTCCAAACTTTCTTCAGTTTCTCGTTGTGGATGAGGGGGTAAAAAGTTCACCTCGGCCTTTCGTGGCTTTTTGATATTCTTTGCCGGTGCTTTCTCATGTGCTCGCTTCTTTTTGAGAGAGTTCACATCAAGCTCAGGGCATCCAAGTCCTCTCAATTTAGATCTGTAGTTGCCCATTTTATATTTTAGTCTTTGAATCCATCCGTAGCATCCGTTATATGATCCAGGTTCTTTCAGGCAAGGATGCTTCTGAATCAGCACCTCAGCAACATCAGACAACTGTGAACTTGTTGGGTATGCAACATACAGAAATATGCTTTCAGACAGTTTCTCAAGGATGTCAGGGAGGATTGTGGTAAAGTTGAGTTGAATTCCCTCCTTCTTGAAAACTTCATCTCCTGAGGAAAGCACAAGCTCTATGTCATAGGCAAAGCGAGGTACTGGAAATTCAGTAGGCCAACGCTGTGAACGCTGGTTAACATGTTCAGGTGATGAAAGAATCAGTGTATCCTGCGATCCAGAAGAGCTGCTGGTAGAAGGATGGATGGAGGTCAGTGAAGTATGGGCTGAGGCTGCTGAGCTATGGATGGAGGTATCCGATGCACTTTCAATGGAACTGTCCATATCAGTAAAGGCCAGAGTAAATGTGGGAGGTTCAACAATGTGAACCACTTTAATTGTGTCCTTGTCCTTGATGTCACTAGTTGAAGTAAGAGAAAAATATTCCTCTCCAAAATCATCATCCTTATAATGCAGAGTGAAGTTCCCATCAAGCCCAAACATCTCTCTCACAATAGACTCAAGTTCACACACAGTCTCAGGGACTCCATGAGTTAAGTCCAGTTTGCGAATGTTATGGTCCTGAAGAATGATCCGGAGTTTAGCTTGTTGAGACATTGAAGCATCTACAGTAAAAGAGAAAGCACAACACTTAATTTGAGTTATAGAATAGTCACATACTAAACATACAATATTGGAGAATATTAACACTGATAATTACCCAAGACTTTTGGAATTTTTATCACCTTTGCAATATTAACTAGTGTGCAGAAAGGTACTATGGTGCTGATTATATCTGCAAAAAAATTGCTTTTACATTACATTGGGACATCTCTAAATCAACAAACTGCAAACATCTTAAATTTGTGTCAACACGGTTTTGTACAAAAGTACACCTCTACAGATCCTACTGTAAAAGTAAAAGGCCATTTATATATCTGTTTATAATTTGACTAAATGTTTAAGACATTTATTTCTATGACAAATAGCAAGAATAAGGGAACGGCCATTTTTCGGTTTCTTAATGTTTTCCACTAAAGCATAATGTAATAAAAGTAAAACTACAAAGAATAGGAGATCCCTGTGGCTAAAACTATGACAACTGTGACAACATTTCACCAACTCTGAATTATATGGAGGTCATATTTACAACTACTCAGATTATAGTTTTGTATCTGCATATTAGCAGAGTCATCAGGAATCACAAAATCAGCATGGCTGGGTTTAAAAAGCAACCCAGGCTACTGTCAAATCAAGAAACTAGTATTGCCAAATGTCTGATTATAAATTTCATATCATCGCATTTTGAACTGTAAAAAAACTTTAAAGCAATACAAGGTAGACATTTTAGCCAGCAAAAATGAAGCTATAGCGTATCAGAGGAGTTGTACATTTAAGCACATTTCTCTCTGTTCAAAAAGGCCTTCCAGCATAAAGTGAAAATGTGGATAAATTCCAAACAAGTGTCAAGTTGTAAAGACAACTTTGCCATCTATGGTACATAAATGTAGCGCTTCTGTGTCACCATGCGCTTTCCTGCAACAATGTATGCTGCCATTGGGAAGATGTCAGACAACTCACTTGGCTCAATTACTTTAACACTTTGTGTTTTTTCAAGCTGATAGCTTCTAAGATGTTCAATATACCATGCATTTAAACATTTCACAATGAAGCCAACCTTCCCATTCACAACAGCTATCTGAATCAACTCCACAAAATCTGGAAGACCACCTGTTGAACCATGGGCCAAGATAATTCCAGTTGAGTAACTTGTGCCCCTGTAACAAACTGTGTTTGCCATCTGGACACATAACTCACCGGGGAATTTGGTTTCCAGTGCGTTCTTAATGTCTTCCCTCAGCACACTAAAATCCACTGTTGACAGTTTTGTTACCTGTAGAGATGGTTCAACAATCTTACTGGAATGTAGATGGTATGCAATCATTAACTGATGCTTCACTGCAAGAGACAACAGAATGTTTCGGAAACTGTGGGTATGCCTGACGCTTAAAAAAGCTGTGTTTAGCTTCAAAGCGCATAGTCCACAAAGACACAAGTGGACCAAAGGCCTTTATCAGCTGTGGGTAGTGTTCTAGAAAATGATGCTTCGGAATAAGTCTTTGCTGAGGGAAAGCCTCCAGGAACCTGTGCCGATGCTCAGAAATCTTGCTGTCAAGGAAACAAATGGTGAAGTCAGTATGAACAGAAGACAGGACATGTTCAACTATGTCCTTAAGGTTCAGAAGGACTTGCCATGTTGGTTCACTTTCTGGTATTCTTTCTCCAACTATCAGGGGAAGGAGGCGAAGCAGAGCCCAATTTTCATGGGCATTCCCACCAACAGTTTTTTTTGCAGCAAATGTCAATGGAACTGGTTGTGGTGCATCAGTTTTATCTGTCCATTTGTATGGGAACTCTTTAATTAATTAATTTAGTTCATCAAGTGTGAAATACTTCCGCTTTATTAAGGTATTTAGGCAGAGTGCTAACTCTAAAGGTACAATACCTTCAAAGAGATCATGTAGCAAATCAGGTGGGTAGCCAGATAAAACATCAAAATGTTTTAGCTTTTCAGTCAATGGACATGGTCTCTTTACCCCATAACAATGAGACACACTTTTGTCTCCCTGTGCTGTCTGAACATGCACCCTGTGCTCTTGTATTGTCCTAGGACAAAACGCTCCGGTTCTAACTTCACTTACTTGAAACTGGGATCTAACCCAAGACAGAACCTGCAGACATGTGTACTAGAGAAGCTCTCCACAAATCCTCCAATAGAGTGGGCACCAAGGTTATCTGCAACAACACAATACACAGTACCTTTGACTCGCATGCCTAATGAAGGAATGTAAAGTCCATCCTCTTCTAGGCTGGCAAGATCTTTTAGTAGTGGGTGTAAAACAGCACTATAGCCAAACTTTTTGATATCATCAGCCTTGCAGAGGATGGCAAGGTAGATTGATGTCATTGGGGATCTGAGCAACAGTGGCACATTAGCTAAAACCCAATATACAGCAGTGATTTTGTGTTTTTTTCTAGAAGTGCCAAGTGGATTACATACTTCAAAATCATCCACATACAGAATAAGAGAAATGGATGGATAATTTTCTGATAGTAATGTGTTGTTTTTAAAATTTGTGCCATCATGAAATGACTTGTATTGAGTTTCAGAACTGCTGTCTGCTTCAAAGCTGTGTGTGAGCAAATCCTGAGTGTCTTTTTTATTCAAGACCTCATGTAAGGACTTCAAAATAGGTACATATTGAAAACTTCTCTGCTCCCTGACACTGATTAAATACTCTACGGGTTCCAGCACAGAAAAATGCTCCTTGAAATACTCTCTTCTTTTGTAGGAGGTGGCAAAAGGACCATTACTCCCCAGAGCTAATGTAATTGGGTTACCCTCACACAGGTCTATCACCATCTCTGAGATTATCAAATCATCAACCTCACTATTATGCTTCTTTAAGCATTACTCTAAAATATTTTTTTTTAAATAGGACCTGAAGCTGATGAAGAAATAAAGTGCATTTCTTCCACTAACTCATCAACACACCTTTGTGGTACATTGAATATACTTTCCAATTTCAGGAGCAGGTGGGCTACATTTTTTTCAATTAAGTTAGGCAAGTCTCCAATTTCTTCATCTTCAGGATCTTCACTCACTGCACCCTCCATATCCTCCTCAACAACAGGATCATCCCCTACATTTAAAGGATTGACAAACCTCTGCAAAAGCTCAGGCTTGAAGTCATTCAGTGAATGAGGAGTGTGTTTCCGGCTCCTATGAGAGGCAAATGTTCCATGAACGTTTGTTTTGAAAGGACAATTTTCAAAAACACAAGACACAGTTTCCTGTTTTTTTAAATGACTGCCAATGTGCTCAAAGTATTCTCTTTCTGTTGAGATAGTGTTTATAGAACAACATGGACATTTAAAAGAAAGGACATCTCTATGTGTCACTGTCTCACAGGTTGAATGGCCTCTTGAAAGATGGGTTCGCAGACTGCCCCATGTTTTAAATGAGCAATAACACTTCCAATAAAGACACGGGAGAAATTCTCCACCATGGCCATGTCTAAGTCTATAATGTTTTAAGAGATCAGTCCTTCTTGGTGTTTCAAATTTGCAAATTTTACAAATCCAATTCATTTTAACCCTCCTGTTGTCGTCAGGTCAAATCTGTCCCTTTTTCAAAAAGTTTCTATCAGAAATTTGGGTTTATTTTAAACAAATGTTAAAGCTAAAAATGTGGATGGTTCCCTACAATGCTCTTCACAAGATAACTAATTGGTAAGTTCAGTACTTTTTATTCAATTGTATAGCATGTAAAGAAAAATGTATAATAGAACATAACAAAAAAAAAACGTAACAAAAAACGGACAAAAGTGACAAAAACAGCTTTGAAAAAAACGTCAAAAAAGCGCAGAAAACTATTGACAGATACTTCGAAAAAAGGGTCAAAAAAGACGCCCAAACGTATTGATTTATTTTACATTTTGACCCACAAAAAGTTGCAGGTCGATGGGGAAGACAACACAAGGGTTAAAACTAAGAAATCTGCTTGCAAAAACCTGCACAGAAATTGGCTTTTTTCTTACTCCATGCTTTTTCAGAATGCAAACATTAATGGCAGTTCAGTGCCAACATCGTTAAGCTAACACTGCAAACAAAAGACACAAAAGACTGCTCTGAAGCACCCTAAGCATCTGAAGCAAGAGCACGTGCTCTTAAGACCCTAGCTAGCTAAAAGTATGCTAACTCAACAGTTGGTGAATTAGCTTAGGACAAGCTACAACTGAAATTTTACCGTGTGAAACACGGAAAAAATTTTAAAACACAAATGATGTATACCGGTACTGATACAGTTGGTACATGTTGCAAATGAAACAAAGAAACCACCAAGACACTTTTCTTGCAAACTCCCGTTTCTCCCACTCATATTTTGTCTTGAAGCAGCAAAACATGTCCGGGCAAGTTCAGTACTGAACTCAGCTTTTGAAAGACGCTCAGTAGAATGACAAGTAGCACTAACTCAATCCTTTTATATTGTTAAGAAAAGGTAAAAGTGTTTTTTCATAATCGATATATATTTAAGTTAAAACACTTTTCATTATTTTAATTTTGATCTACTTCTTAAAATAAGTTATCAACTTACTAAAACATGTATATGTAACAAATTACTTTTTTTATGCTGTAAAAGCTCATGATTTTAAGCTTTACTTACTGATCCCATGAATTATTTTTTAGAGTGTGGGATGTTTCTTTGGGACACAAGAAAGTGCAATATTAGAACACTTTGAATACAAATAGTAGATAATAGACTTGGAAGTACAAGGAGGCCAGGAACGTAGCTACCAGGTTGTAAAAACAACGATCTGGCGGTGAGTGGAGGGCAAACCAGGGTATGTCACCGCAAGTTATTGGGAAACTGGACCGCAGGTGTGGATCTTGTGCAGGTAGGATGGACTGGATCACTGGAGCCTGGAGATGCACACAAACACAGACAAACAGAAAGACAGAAACAGAAAGACAGGCAGAGCCTGTGGAGGGCGTAATACAGGTGACAGAGATAGGTGGACAGAGGTATACACAGGTACGTCCTGATAAATTATTAAATAGGCTACTGTAAGGCAAGGATATGGTGAGGTAATAAGGATTTTCCAGAAAATGCGTGACTTGAGCTGCAAGTAAGAAAAGATAAAAAATACAATACAATAAATGTCATACCTAGCAAGCTATGAGATGTAAGAAGGACCACGCCAGCAAAGATAAACATTGGTCTGAGTCCAATGAATGTGCACCGGTTCATGACCTTGCATGACATAACGTTAGACTAGCTAGCTAGCTAGCACAGTGTATTAGCCTATTTTTGCAGTTTACAAAGTCAATTAATTTATATTGGTGATGCAAAGCACCGGGCAATGTACGTCAAACATAATAACATTAAACCAACCTAAAAAACAATAAAAAAAAACTGTATAGGATAGTATCTTAAATATACGTTTACCTCATCGATAATAGCTTACCTTTTCAGAACGAGAGAGCGGAGGTTTGGTTGACAAGAAGTAGTTCCAGCCAGATCTTGAGCGTCAAACTTTTCAGCGACTTGTGTGTAATAATAAAATTACAATAATGTTGGATAATTTATAGGTTTTGCTGTCAGTGCATTTGACATGCTTGCTTCCATGCGCTTAAAATTATGATTAAAATAAAATGATATTCCTCCCCCGCCGGATTTTTTTTTTTTTTTTTTATGCATATAGCCTACGTTTTTAGATCTGTTTATTTTGTATCAGTACATTTTATAAATAACCTTTATGTCCTTAAATAAGGTTTATGTCATTTATAACGTTTATGTCTTGGATATAACAAAAAAAATCATGTTGAAAGCACATCGGCCGGATTTTTACGAAATCACCCGACTTATTTTGGTGACGTTTCGTAAAAATCCGAAAGCCACTCATCAAAATCTATGGGAGACCTAATGCGTCAAAATACGACGCCATATTTCACAATTTTCTACGGGAAAAGCCGAACATATTAACGTGGAAGTCAATGGGCGTCCCCCGGCGTCGGTATAGTGACGCCAAAGGGCTCTGCCCAAGCGTCAATATTTGACGAGTTGGGATGAGACTGGGTTGCTCACACACTCAGCCTTCCCTTGACACACACGCTTTCTTGAAATTGTGTGCTGACCAAGCTCCCACCTTCGTTTTTTAGCCCCTGTTTCATTTCGCTTCCAATCGCAGCTCGCCATTATGAATATAAATTCTTTTTCGGCGGCCATTGTTGTTTTCAACTGGAATCGCGTGTTAGCCGTGTTGGAGGCAGCCACTTTCGGTAAGTCCTATTTTTACACATTTTAAGCTAGAATTAATGATTGGGTTTGTGAAAGTACACTACTCTTGAATTATGGTTTTAGCACTTTTAGACCTTTTAGATCGTGAGTCTGAAGTGACGGAAAACCGAACTCGAAAAGTAGCCAGCTCTAGCTTTTTTCCTCTGTGTTTTTAATGAGTGAATCATTTTGCATCTCGGCGAATTGTTCATTAAAAAGGTCGAGGAGGGCAGCCTTTAGGAGAAAAAGCAATTCCCCACAGACCTGTCGGCTCAGAATTTTGATTTGGGGCGTGAAAGTCTTTGTAATAAGCCTATGCGGCAGGGAGACCGCATAGGCGCTTAGGCGGCAGCCATTCCTTAGGCGCGTCATGTTCATAAGTTCACCATTTTACAGTTACGTCTACACGAAAAAGGTCGAGGAGGGAGGCCTTTAGGAGATGTGGGAATTGTGCTTTTAGCCAGATGCTCCGATTATTTTTGTGTTTTGTGGACTTGCAATTGGAGTGATATTGCGTCCCGGGGGTACATTGTTTTGACGTTAGCCTCAGAGTCAGGCTCGGCTCGCCCACTGGCAGTGTGTAAACAATTTTGTATTTCACTCAATTCTACTCCAAAAACGTCAGGGAGGACTGCTTTTTGTAGACAAGGGCCTGCTAAAGATAGCCAGTATATCTGATTTTTCAAGGCGAGCCTGTTTCATTCGTCATATGCCCTGAGAAAGCGACCTACGTTAGCCAGGCTAGTTTTGCCAATTTCAGTAGGTCAGGCTATTTAAAGGTCTCTGACAGTCAGAATCACTGTTTACAGGCAAAGGTCGAGCTGGTCTTTTGTCAGATGTGTATATATTGACCAGTTTAGAGGTAAATACTCTTGCCAGAGCCTGGAATCGAACCCGTGTTTTGAGTGACTTTGCATGGGTCTCCATGAGGTCAACACACACTGCCTGCAGGCCCTGCTTGCCCCTGCCTGCCAGCCCTCCAGAGACAGTCACCCCACAGACACAGTAGCTCTGCAGCCTGCTTTTTTGAGGACATTGATGAAAAAGGACAAGCCAGCATTACTTTGATGAAAGTCTAAATGTTTAATCCTTTCCATGTGCCAGTATGCCAAGCTGCTGACTTTGTGTCTGAAGTGATGAAACTAGTTCAAGTGATAGACTTTGGACCTGAATCCAATGATTATTCATCTGAATAAAAAACACTCAAGAGAAGTACTGCTTCTTGGATCATTTGTGCTCCACATCAGTACATCTCACACATTTGCCTTTGTTTCCATGGGATTCATGGAATTGTTAGTTTCTGCTCCACCATTTCCACCCTAGTGTAATAATAAGTATAATGTAGGACAGCAATTACATTTTTGTGTTATCCTTCCGCATTACACACATTTAGTCAATGTTCTTAAACTCAACCGATTATTGTCATTTTACCATACTGTTCATATTGAACAGACATCAGTGTTTACTTGGAAAGATGACTGTATATTTCCACTTTTGATTTGTATTTCCATCGTAAGTTTGGTCTTTAATTTCATTTGGAAGTGGTATTAAAAGGTCTTACATTTAACTTGTTTATACCTGTAGACACCCTGTGAAGCCCCCACCCCCTACTCCAGAGACAGTTGGTGACAGAGAGGTGCAGACATTAAGTTAAACATGCCTCTTAAGACTCCTGTTAAATGTGCCTAAAAACGCCTAAACAGCATACCCAAAGTAAATTGGAAGCTGTTCTTGAACCTTTTGGAGTACATGCATGTAAATGATCTCTTTTGAAAGCTGACACTCTGAATGTCCCCTGTTGTCAGGACCCCTGTCAGTCCTACTAGTGTTGAGTAATAGAAGCTTGAACACAAGGAAAGTGAACATTTCTATTTCCGCCTAGATTTTGTTTCGAAAACAGAGGCCTGAAGAGGCCTAGAGGTGGTAGGTATTAGCTGGAAGACTAAATTGGACCACAGGTTGAAGCCTTACCCAATTCAAATCAAAAGTCAAACATAATACCACAATATATTCATATTTGACACATGTTTTTATAAGAGTACATCCAGGCATTTTCTAAAAGGGCCTTTTGGAGACTCCAAAATGACCCTTTGTAACCAAGGTCAAATACTCAGGATATAAAGGTATTATTTTTCATAATTGTTATTTCTAATGAAAGGTGGTACTTAGAACTATCATATATAATAGCTAAATCCCTAATTAGTATTACTGAAACACAAAAACTGAAGCATGAACACATTGGAGTGCTTTATCTGATTCCAAGGATTGGCGCACAAAGAACACTGATTCTGTCAACCATATTGCGCAATCGACTGTTATTTTGAAGGCTCCACAGACACATACAAATGAGGTATTGGCATTTTCAGCTAGCTGTCAGCTACAAGGCTAACGAGCTAATTTCAGAGCCAGTCGAAGCCAGTTCGAGAAATTTGTTTAGAACGAGTGTGTGTGTGGGGGGGGGGGGGGGGGGGGGCAGGACGCACAGACCTAGTTGGCTTTAGAGGGCTGTCAACGGGCATGGAAGCTCCTATTGGGTCAAACAAGGTGTCAATCAAAAGGGGAGGGTTTCAACGGACATTTTGATGCCTTCATATTGTAAATACTCCGTTGCTAACCGGAGAAAAGAACACTTTTATGTGAACAAGTTGTTTCTTCCGTCGGCTAACTTGCATAATGAAACAAAGGATAATGGCTATTCATGAACGTAAAACATTGTATTTGGACGAATTACTTTACATGGTTAGATACTTTGAACCCTTGGGACTGTAAGCAGATCAAGTTTTGATGGCATGATTTGCACACCTGGACCTATTTGAACCACTTAGGGTGAGTAAAACTTTTTCTTTGGCATTGCTGAAGGAATGTTCACCGGAAAAATACGTTGACTTTGCTTGATATTGCGACTTGATCTTGAATTGGTTTATTTCAATGGAAGCACAAGAATCGTAGCTTTCCAATGATGTATAACATGTGTAGCGTCTAAAGAATATATTTGTTAGAATTTAGTGCGTCGTAACTGAGGGAGGGGGGGGCAGCATTTTTGTAACACGGGCGAAACAGGAGCGTAAACAGGTTTTAAGAGTAGAGTAACAAATAGAGACTAAATGTGTAAATGGCTGTTGAAACTCAGGTGGCTCCAAGATGGCGCCGGTGATGGCTGCCTCGGTCGTTAGGTGCGCTCTTTTTTGTCTTGTTTTGTCTGTTAATTCAGTGTTCTGCCAAGATTTCCGGGGTTCTCTAACTAGAGAAGTACTTCTAAACATCAGGACTACAACTGCTGTGGATTTATTTCCCACTTTTCTGCTTCCAGCGGCAGAATTAGTGGGAATTATAGTCAAAGCCACCCTCGGCTTTGTCCTAGCAGCGAAGCGCCGTAGGAGAGGCAAACGAGCCGGTGCTCTGGTGCGACTCCGTCGGCGTGGGGCACGCACAGCGTTACCGGGGATATTTCTCTCCAACGTGCGTTCACTGAGCAACAAACTGGATGAACTTCAGCTACTGGTGTGGAAAAACAGAGACTTTCATTCATCTTCCGTTTTGTGCTTTACGGAGACATGGCTGAGTGAACTGATCCCAGACTCTGCGCTACAGCTAGCAGGTTTCAAACTGCTGAGAGCGGATCGTGACCCTGTGCTCTCTGGCAAAACGAAAGGCGGTGGTATTTGTTTTTACATTAACAGTTGCTGGTGTGAAGATGTGACAGTGATTCTGCAGCACTGTTCTCCTGATCTGGAATCATTTTTTACTAACTGTAGATCTTTTTACTCACCACGAGAGTTTGCATCATTCATTCTGGTTGGCGTCTACATGCCTCCGCAGGCTAGCGTCTACGAGGCTCAATGTGTGCTCGCCAGCCAGATACTGAGTGTGGAGCATGAAAATCCGGATTCCTTGGTTATTGTGCTAGGCAACTTTAACAAAGGCAATCTCACTCAAGAACTCCCAAAATATAGACAATTCATCGAATGCCCTACCAGAGAAGGAAACACCTTGGATCACTGCTACTCTACAATCAGCAAAGCATACCATGCGGTCCCCCGAGCAGCACTGGGTCACTCTGACCACGCCATGGTCCACCTTATTCCTGCATACAGGCAGAAGCTAAAGCGCTGTAAGCCTGCTGTGAGGACATCAAAACAGTGGACCAGTGAAGCTATGGAGGATCTGCGGGCGTGCTTGGACTGCACTGACTGGGACATGTTCACGACTGCTACCAATAGTCTGGATGAGCTCACAGAGGCTGTGACATCATACATCAGCTTCTGTGAGGACTGCTGTATACCAACACGCACCAGGGTAAGCTACAACAATGACAAACCCTGGTTTACAGCTAAACTCAGAAGGTTGAGGTCAGAGAAAGAGGCCGCGTTTAGGAGTGGGGACAAAGACAGTTTCAAGGAGTCGAAGAACAGGTTTAGCAAGGCGGTGAGGGAGCCTAAACGACTGTACTCAGAGAGACTAAAACACCAATTCTCTGCAAACGACTCTGCTTCTGTCTGGAGAGGGCTCAAGCAGATTACCAACTACAAGCCCAGAGCCCCCCACTCCACTAACGACTCCCGCCTGGCCAACGACCTGAATGAGTTCTACTGCAGATTTGAAAGACAATTGGACAGTCCTGAACTACCCTTTCCCACCCAGGAGGCCTCCCACCTCCCCCCCTCTACAGTGACGACTCTCTCCATTCAGGAGGGTGAAGTTAACAGACTTTTCAAGAGGCAGAATCCCTGCAAAGCAGCTGGGCCGGACTCTGTCTCTCCAGCCACCCTCAAGCACTGCGCTGACCAGCTGTCTCCGGTGTTTACCTACATCTTTAACACCTCCCTTGAGACATGCCATGTGCCAGCCTGTCTCAAGTCCTCCACCATCATCCCTGTGCCCAAAAAGCCAAGGCCAACAGGACATAATGACTACAGACCCGTCGCCCTGACCTCTGTGGTAATGAAGTCTTTGGAGCGCCTGGTGCTGGCACACCTTAAATCCATCACTGACCCTCTACTGGACCCCCTGCAGTTTGCCTACAGAGCCAACAGGTCTGTGGACGATGCAGTTAACATGGCCCTCCACTTCACCCTACAGCACCTGGACTCCCCAGCATCCTATGCCAGGATCCTGTTTGTGGACTTCAGCTCTGCCTTCAATACCATCATCCCCGCCCTGCTTCAGGACAAGCTCTCCCAGCTGAACGTGCCTGATTCCCCCTGCAGGTGGATCACAGACTTCCTGTCTGACAGGAAGCAGTGCGTTAAGCTGGGAACACAAGTCTCTGACTCCTGGTCCATCAGCACCGGATCACCTCAGGGCTGCGTCCTTTCTCCTCTGCTCTTCTCCCTGTACACCAACAGTTGCACCTCCAGTCATCCGTCCGTCAAACTTCTGAAGTTTGCAGACGACACCACCCTTATTGGGCTCATCTCTGGTGGAGACGAGTCTGATTATAGGTGGGAAGCGGCCAACCTGGTGACTTGGTGCAGCCAGAACAACTTAGAGCTCAATGCTCTTAAGACAGTGGAGATGGTTGTGGACTTCAGGAGGAACACAGCCCCACTCACCCCATCACCCTGTGTGACTCCCCAGTCAACACTGTGGAGTCCTTCCGCTTCCTGGGCACTATCCTCTCCCAGGACCTCAAGTGGGAACTGAACATCAGCTCCCTCATCAAGAAAGCACAACAGAGGATGTACTTCCTTCGGCAGCTGAAGAAGTTCAACCTGCCAAAGACAATGATGGTGCACTTCTACTCAGCCATCATTGAGTCCATCCTCACCTCCTCCATCACCGTCTGGTACGCTGCTGCCACTGCCAAGGACAAGAGCAGGCTGCAGCGTATCATCCGCACTGCTGAGAAGGTGATTGGCTGCAATCTGCCTACCCTCGAGGACCTGCACACCTCGAGGACCCTGAGGCGAGCGAGGAAGATTGTGGCCGACTCCTCCCACCCTGGACACTCCCTGTTTAAGTCACTCCCCTCCGGCAGAAGGCTGCGGTCCATCCGGACCAATACCTCACGCCACAAAAACAGTTTCTTCCCTTCCGCTGTTGGCCTCTTCAACAAGGCCAAGGGACCACACTGACTCTAATGACTTCTTGCTTAAAACACACTGCTTTTTGCACTGCATTACAATAATGGTATCTTGTACATTTGTATTTTTTGTAATATTTGTATTTTTATATTGTAATTTACGGCAACTTATATTTTATTTTATTGTAGATTTAATTCTATTCTAATCCCACTTAGTACTGCTAGTTTATGTACCCTTAGTATAGATAGTCCACATATTTAAATTTTAGGTATATGTTTATTGTATGCACCTTCCTGCCAAAGCAAATTCCTTGTCTGTGCAAACTTTCATGGCGAATAAATCCCATTCTGATTCTGATTCTGAGTTGGTGCATGTCAGTTTAGGCAAAGGTAGCCTTTTAAACCTCTAGGTTTAAAACAAATTCAGATTTGATTGGAACTCTCTTTTATACATTTATAGTTGGATTTGACATTTAACAGACATTTAATTCATTTAGCAAGTTGTTTAACTCAAACAACCATAACACGGTACATATGGTATACAAAGCTGCAGTCAGATTTGGCGAAATTGTTAGCTTGGATGTTATCTTTACATATAGATGGGGTCTTGTTGATGCGCACGCAGCTTCAAGGCAGAAAGACGCGTTCCATTTCACTTTTACTGTACCTACACCTTTATGTTCCCGCCATCCCCCCATTTCTGAATAAAGTTCGACTGATCTGATTTGTTGATTTCTGTTGCTATGAAAACCAGTTTAGCCAAGCTAACTAACATTGTTTTTAGCTAGCTTGCATTACCATTCAATTGCTAACAAAACATTAGTAAAAATAGCTTGCTAATTGGGCAGTATTTGAACTCGGGCAGGAGACTCTGAGACCTCAGCGCGCCACTAGCATCTCGTCATATCACGCAGTCGTAGCACAGCTAGATAATCAGCGTCAGCGCTCTTGGGTACCCAGCATGCAGTGCGGCATGTAAAAACACAACAGCTACGCAAGGGATTTCAGTTGTTGTGTTCGTTCAGTTAGATGTTTGTAATGTTATTGTTTGTTAGTTAATATAATGTTGTTGGTCACCTTGAGTGTGCATGCTGTGTAGTTTAATGGGAACAGAGAGTCGGCCATTTTACTATCACAGGCTATACTTGCAAGGAGCTGAACGTGGGCTGTGCCCTAGACCAAACCAATTGCCTATGAGGCTAATCTTGATTCTGGATTGACTGAGATTCTGGAAAGAGATCTACTCAAGAAGAGAGTCAATATCTGTGGTTTTCAAGCCATCTTTGAGAAAGTTTGAAAACAATGTTGCTGTTAATATGTTTTGATTGTAGCAGGCAACTTTTGGACTACACCTAAACCTCATGCGGCCACCGCACCACCTGCACTGGGAAAGAGGGAAACAGCATGGATGGGGAAAGTGTGTGGGCAGAGCGAGCAGTAGTAGTACATAAACTACACACGTCCTTTACTAAAGTGTATTCTGACTTTCATGAAGTTATTGTTGTAATCAAAGCTTTTAAAGAATGGATCTCTGCATGATGGGCCTGACCAGAGCACAGGTGGCCTGACAGAACACGCTTCAAAGTTGTCACTTTCAAAAGGGTGGCATTTTAACCCTGTCAGTCCAAAATGTCTAAAAGTTGGTACGCATGCCTTATTGCCAATGGGGAACAAAGAAGTCTCAAGAACCCATAATGTCGGCAGCATGGATATTTCTCTACAGTGACAATTTGTGAAGAATTTCAAAAAATGACTTCAAATCAGCCATTGATCCAATTGTCTTGAAATGTTGTGTACATGTATGAAATACATGTCTGTGTCATGTCAATTTTGTAATGGTTTGCAATGCTGAGGAGGAACCCGCCATTGCTGCCTGCAGCTATATTTTTATTTGAAATTGTACGATTTATAATGTTAAATATGTTTAAAATGTTATATTTCAAAAGATATGTTTAACAGTTAAAAAGGTTATTGTTAATTGTTAATTAATATGGTACATTTAATAATTTAGAACAAAACATATTTTATTGCGAAGGGTTGGGAGTGATGATGTTGTGTCTGATGTTTGTTGGTTGGGAGAGTGGAGTGAAAAGGGAGAGAGGGAGGAAGAAGGAGAAAAGGGAGGAATGCGAAAGAGGAAAATGGCGAAAGAGTTAGTAGTCCACGTGTGAGTGTAAGAGAAGAGAACGTGTATAATATTGTTTGTTGTTTTATTATCGGCGAGATAGTAAAGACACAGACAAATTCTACGGACAAGAAGCAAAGAATATATGCTCAAGCTAGTCTAACTTACTGTGTGTAAGCTAGCTAGCTAGCACTGAGTGTTTTATTCACTAACTCAGTGAATTAACTAGCTAGCTTAGCCAACACGGCTGAATACAGCAAGTCAAGTTTGTTGCCTGCGCGGAGACAATTTGCACGGGAGTTTTTGTTAAAACCGTTAGAAAACCAGATAGCGCCGTGAGCTACGTGGATGCTCACGGTTCCTCTGGCCACGTTGGAGGAAGAACGTAGACACCAACGCTCGCTACTCATCGAACAACTGCCATTCCTCGTTGTCCTGCGGTCGGAGGGAGGTATCACTGATCACTGACACACACAACACTACACACGGTACCATTATTTTGTTTGGCTCAATAGAGTGAAGTGACCATTGGTTTTAGGTCTCACCGCCCCCGAGCATCGTATCAGGCCTGCAACGGGTTTTAGTTGGGGATCGTTCTGTATGTGCCGGCCTGTATGTGTGAATGTGACTTGTGTATTTTGCATACAAAGTAATGTATGGTAAATGTGTTTTGTTGTTGCTAAAAGTACACTAAACGTGAATGTACTGGAAACTTGCAAGTGTGTATTTCATTTACTGTTAATGTGTATGTTCTTGTTGGGAAAATAGTAATAAGTAAAAGTTAAAAAGGAATCTATAAAGCTTAATACTAGGGCATTAATTAATTAATTAAAGAGAGAGAGATCTCTCACTAAAAGAAGAATTCGGGGAGCGCACTCCAAACAAGTAGAAGACATGCTAGGGGGCGCTACATCATCGTTTAACACTGTCAGATTTTCATTAAACGAATCATGGTGAAATCACTCAACATCTCTGAATTTCATACATAGGCATGATCAAAGGTGTCATGAGCATGGAGATTCATCCTGTCATAGTCATCATCAGCACAATCCTGCAGTTGTTGGTACATAGTCTTGGTAAGGGCTGTGTCAATCAAATGGGCCACTAAGCCTCTAATGCACGGTATACAACAACAACCACAAGTAATGAGTATAGCCACTGCTACGGCGAGGGAGATCATCAGTGAAGAGAAGAGTGTACTCCAAATCAAATTTATTTGTATAGCCCTTTTTACACACAAGCATGTCACAGAGGGCTTCACATACGCCAATAGAACTGCCCCTCAACCAACCTAAACCCTCAAGGAAGACAAGTAAAAACTCCCAAAAAAAACTCAACAGGAGAAAAAAAAAATGGAAGAAACCTTGGGAGGAGCAATTCAGAGAGGGATCCCCTCCTCCAGAGACGGTGAGAGAGAGGAGCAGAACACAGGCTAAACATAGTCATACAGTGTCGAACCAGCTCTCCATCATACGAGTGAATGGATCATCAATCCCGGAATTCTCTGCCAGCTCCTCTGAAAGAGATGTAAGACCCTCCAGAGCTTTTGTTTTGCTCCCATCAGGAGCAGTTTTATTAGGGATAAAAGTACAACAATGTGTGCCAAACATCTTACAAACACCTCCTCTCTCTGCTAACAACATGTCCAGGGCCATTCGGTTCTGCCATGCCATCAGAGAAGTGGGGCCCAGTTGCTCTGCAATACCTTTAACAGCATCTCTAGTATAGTTGACAAATCTGTTACAACTGATATTTCAGTATATTTATATAAAAATGCATACTTATTATTTATAAAGTTTACATAGATTTAAAAGCATGTTTTTTTTGCTGCTCATTTACAACCCAAAATACTAGTGGAGTCAGGTGGCTGAGCGGTTAGGGAATCGGGCTTCGGGCTTTAAGTGTTCTAGGTACATCATAAGCCACTCTGTAGAAATAATCTACATTTTCACTTTCGTCATTACACTCAGCTTTACACTGGTACTCCAACTCCCCAAAACCTTCGCATTTAGCTTATCGGCAATTTTTTGCCAAACTGCTTGTCTTGTTTTGGCAGCAGTGGCGGTGTTTGACTTAGCCATGATAATATGCTTATTGTCTTCGTAGAGACTCATTCTAATAGTTTGCTCGGATGGCGAGAATGGCCTATCACCGCTCTCTCTTTCGTCTTTTCCGCCATCATACCGTTAGAAAATCACGGTTTTGGTGATCGACCTTTCCTGCCTTTTGAAGTAGGACGTGCACGTACAATTTCCCTGATAAGTTTAGCCTGATTGAAATTAACCACATGATTTGTATGCGGATCAGCCGTTGACGAACCGATATTTACTTCCTTTTTTCTCTCGAGGCATCAACAACACAGCTGACAGGTTAGGCTCTCCCTGTCAATACACATGATAGAAAGAGTTTTGGTTTGCTAATGTTCCACTTCGGATGCCATCAAGCGGGATCTCTGGTCGTAGTCAGTCCTTCACTAACCAATCAGCATTAATTAGCAGAATGCTAGCGTGTTATGGGCAACAACGACTCACCCTGTAAGAAATCGAAAGGACATAAGTACTCGTTCATTCAACTTTCGACCTATAATCCATGTTGAACATGCAAAAACTACAATCAAATCTGAGATTTCTCAACTACAATCAGGTGAAAGAGACAAATTTATCCGTTTAGCTCCATAGACTCCCATTCATTTTGCACTCGATCGCGATCACTCCCAGTGGAACTCTGGTGGAACTGCAACAAAATTCGGTAAAATGGGGCTTAATAGGGAGTGGCCAGGCTCTCCGTAGATGGGCTCTGACCCCACCCTCACTCCTTGCTCCTGTTTCACAGCTCGTCGTTACGAATATAAATTATTTTTCAGCGGCCATTGTTGTTTTGAGCTGGAATCGCATGATAGTGGTGTTGGAGGCAGCCACGTTCGGTAAGTCATTTATGCAATTTTTACACATTTTAAGCTAGAATCAATGATTGGCTTCGTGAAAGTACACTACTGTTGAATTATGGTGAAGGTTTGAGCACTTTTAGACCTTTAGATCGTGAGTCTGAAGTGACGGGAAAACCGAACTCGAAAAGTAGCAAACTTTTTCCCTCTGTGTTTATAATTAGTGAATAATTTTGCATCTTGGCGAATTCTTCACCAAAAATGTTGAGGAGGGCAACCTTTAGGAGAAAAAGCGATTCCCCACAGACCTGTCGGCTCAGAATTTTCATTTGGGTTGTAAATGTCTTTGTAATTGGAGTGAGTTCGGACGCAAGGGAGACCACATAGGCTTTAGGCGACAGCCTTGTTTTGATCGCATTATGTTCACCATTTTATTTACAATTCTGTCAATTCTACCCCCAAAAAGTAGAGCAGTGAAGCCTCAAGAGATGTGGGAATTGTGCTTTTAGCCAGATGGTCCTATTATTTTTGTGATTTGTGGAAAACTTGCAATTTGAGTGAGAGTGCATTGTTTTGACGTCAGCCTCAGAGTCAGACTAGGTTCGCTCATTGGCAGTGACTGTATTTCACTCAATTCTACTCCAAAAACGTCATGGAGGACTGCTTTTTGTAGACAAGAGCCTGCTGAAGATATCCAGTATCTAGGATCTTTCAAAGCAAGCCTGTTTCATTCGTCATTTGCCTGAGAAAGCGACCCATGTTAGCCAGGCTAGTTTCACTCGGTCAGCCTATTTAAAGGTCTCTGTCAGAATCACTGTTTACAGGCAAAGGTCGAGCTGGGCCCCGTTCGTCATAAGGGTTGAAGCTAAGTTAATCAATTGTCCCTTTAGCCCGTTAACATTAGCGAGATGAGTGAGAACAGCAAATATCGGTTCGTAAACGGCTGATCCGCATACAAATCATGTGGTTAATTTCAATCAGGCTAAACTTATCAGGGAAATTGTACGTGCACGTCCTACTTCAAAAGGCAGGAAAGGTCGATCACCAAAACCGTGATTTTCTAACGGTATGATGGCGGAAAAGACGAAAGAGAGAGCGGTGATAGGCTATTCTCGCCATCCGAGCAAACTATTAGAATGAGTCTCTACGAAGACAATAAGCATATTATCATGGCTAAGTCAAACACCGCCACTGCTGCCAAAACAAGACAAGCAGTTTGGCAAAAAATTGCCGATAAGCTAAATGCGAAGGTTTTGGGGAGTTGGAGTACCAGTGTAAAGCTGAGTGTAATGACGAAAGTGAAAATGTAGATTATTTCTACAGAGTGGCTTATGATGTACCTAGAACACTTAAAGCCCGAAGCCCGATTCCCTAACCGCTCAGCCACCTGACTCCCCTAGTATTTTGGGTTGTAAATGAGCAGCAAAAAAAACATGCTTTTAAATCTATGTAAACTTTATAAATAATAAGTATGCATTTTTATATAAATATACTGAAATATCAGTTGTAAAAATGTAATTAAAAAACGGTCCCCTCTGCAACCGACGCAAGCACGCCCTACAATTTCCTAAGAAATTGTACCCTCTCTAGTTGGGTGTGCTTTGCCTTCGGCAAGGGCACAACCTTTGTTCTCTCATATATATAATTATTGTTTCTCTTCACACCCCTAAGTCTTCGTCAATATTTGGACTACATAGACAACGTCGATGTCAACGTCTTGGTAGCGATTGAGTTGCTTGTATTTACGTTCCGTTGCACGGTTCAAGTAGAAATTACGTTTTTGTGGCGAAAAGTGAAGTTAACGGTGGCTAACTTGCTAGCCACAGTCAATGACGCTACTTACGTCACTAACGTCACGAAAACTCGTGTGACTACCTCCAGCAGAACATTAGTTTAGCAGCTCGTTAACTTCTGGGAGATAGCTAAGCTAACGGCTTTACTGCAAAGCAGCTGCAGAAACGCCACAAGCAAAGAGGCCAGGGTGATAACTATTTACTAATTTTACTTTGTGATATGACACACAATTGTGATGTGTAATGTACAATATAAGCTGATATTATTAAGGAAGTTCATCTACTTTCGGAAACAGTAGTCTATTATTTCACTGAAGCATTAGCATCATGACATTAGCCTCTGTTGCCCGGGCAACACATAGTATGTGTTGCCCGGTGTATGATGCATCTGTTTTCGTTATCGTTAAAATAAACATTCCTCACAAATACATTTTCCGGCCGTTCCATCCGCTCCCCTGCATGCTCCCCGGGGAAGGCTCTGGCGAAAGGCGGCTCCGTTTCCCGTGCTGCTGTTGTGCTGTCCAAAGAAGGGGGCTCGCGTTCAGGAGCCGACAAGCACTCGCGGCATATGTGGCATATCTGAGGAGCGAAATTTGCAGGTACGGACGTGAATCACGTTCAGGTTCTCGGTGCACTGACCTGTTGGACAGGCGTCTGATCGATTGCGGGGTACAGGGTTGGACAAGGACAAATGCAAACGTGCACGCCTTCTCAGTCTAATAGTAGTCAACAATAATCGAGCATTACGAGATGCATTGCTGCACGAGCACGCATTTGAAGAAGCAGCCAGAGTTCGCTAGGTGCCTACTTGAGCTAGTAGTGTTACTGTTTCTTATACTAAGCTTCCCTGTTTGTCACTGCTTGACTGAGCCTAACAGAAGTGCTTGCTGTTTAATTGGTTGTCATGACGTCGCTATGGATTGGAGTCTTCTCACGATTTCAGTTGCTCATCGTCTCCAGTGGAGAGAGAATGGAGACCGTTGTTGGGGGGCTTCTGGTGTCCACATCCGCGCCGGACGTCGTGGAAGCGCAGAACTCATGAGCGCTTGAAAACAGAGACTGTGACTGTGTCGGGCAATGTTGCAGCTGGTACACAGTAGAGGCTTGTAGTGGATAACGCTCAGCGACTGTCTCTACTCTAGGCATAGCGCCCGAGCCGAGCAAGCGCCCGAGCCGAGCAAGCGCCCGAGCCGAGCAAGCGCCCGAGCCGAGCAAGCGCCCGAGCCGAGCAAGCGCCCGAGCCGAGCAAGCGCCCGAGCCGAGCAAGCGCCCGAGCCGAGCAAGCGCCCGAGCCGAGCAAGCGCCCGAGCCGAGCAAGCGCCCGAGCCGAGCAAGCGCCCGAGCCGAGCAAGCGCCCGAGCCGAGCAAGCGCCCGAGCCGAGCAAGCGAGCAAGAGCGGGTCTGAGACCTCTGGCGACCAATGTGGTCTGCATGTATCCTGTGGCTGGGTGGCTTCGTACATTGCTAATGCTAGTATGTCTCTTCGGCCGTGGTGATCCGCAGACATGCTCTGATGCGCTAAGCTATCCATCAGAATCCACGGTGTCTACATGGGGATATCCATTGAGATGTCCTGGACTCCCGGGGAACAGCGGATGCTCCGCTGACACATTTGTCTCACATCCTCATGTAACATATCTGGTGCACGTACACAAGCGCCTTCGCGTACTTCCTTGGGGTCGACGACGGGCCTAGAGGGCGGGTCTCTAGAGGTAGCATAAATCTGCCCTGTATGGATGAGAAGGCTACCGGATCATTATTGCTAGAATGTCTCGTGGGAGCTCCGTTGCCAATGCGAATGCATGCTGCACGCTCTATGGCAATCTGGGAGTACCTCAGGAGATACCCGGATACCGGCCGGGAACAGCATGGTGCGGGCACGGCTGCCTGTGTGTTGTCACGCATTTTGTTTTCTTCCCACTAGATAACATATTCCCGTGTCCAGCATTGTGCTGCATTTGCGTACATCCTGGGCTCATTTGCCCAAGTCGGATGAGAAAGGTACCGGAGAGATGATCGGTGTACGGGGCTGGTTGCGGGCACACTTCTCGTCAAGCACTGGGTCTGGATGGGACGTGCGTGTGGGACGGTTTCGTAGACCACGCATCAGATGGTATGCAACATGACGGATGTGCACACATAGCCTTAGTCATTGTTAATGATAGAATGACCTGGGCATCCAGAAAACACCTTGTTTTTCGTCACTAGTAAATAGTGGGATGCCATGTGGTCCTCCTTTGGCTCAGGAGGAGCGACGCTCCGCTCTACACATAGTATAGACTGGCGGAGTGTCTGTGTTTTGGGGATTTAACTCGTTGCTCCCTGCCTCATGTCATGCATGCTGCAGTGAAGGCAGGGAGCGTTTCCCCATGTACATCCATTCCGCCAATGTAAAACCATTTGTCATGTGTATGAATAAATGGTGAAATCAATCACGTGAGTGTCTTGACTGAATCACATATCATACACCAGTCTGGCCCGAGTATCTGTCTACTGCTCCCTTTACTTCCAGTCCATGAAGTCGATAGCTTTCAAATAAGCCGTCAACCCCAGCAATAAATTCTGGTGCTTTAACTTTTGGATGGGGAATTCCTTCTGTGGCTCTCCGTACATCATTGGCTGTCCATGGTCAAAAAACATACGTAGTTGGCTCACCTTCATCTCCAGGGTTTGGATTTGGGACTTGGATCATAGGGAAGGTATCTAAATTATCCCCCGCTTCTTCTCTTTCTAATGGCGACAATTTTGGTGCTACCCCATACCTATGTTTTGGACCACTTCTAGTAGTAATGGTACCTGTCACGAGACGTAGAGGCGAGGCTTGCATTAACATACGACCGAAAGGACTAGTATGTTGCAAGTCTGGGTATAACGTGTTGGGTGATGGGGCAGTCGAGGTGTTATCAGCCGCCATATAACCATGGGGCGCCATGGTTATAAGCTGGGGGTTGAAGTGGGGGCTGGTGCGGAGGCATGTCAAGTTCTGCTCCGAGATTCCTATTTGGATCTTGTCTAGATGCTACATGCATTTATATCCTCAGAATCCTCTAAAGCTAATGTATTTATTTATTTCTTTGGCTTTCTGTTATGTGCTTCCTGTAACCAATATCTTGCTCGATCTAAGCCCTGTTTTTTTTATCCGTTTTCTGATTTCCTCCCCCTTTCGCTTGGATATCTCTAACTAATGTGGAACAGCTGTCCACACTCCATTTCCCATTAAATCCGAATTTGGTTCTCCATACTTTCAGATATTTCACATTTTCCTGTCCTCGAAATTGTCTTAATTTAGCATATTCAGTGCTCGCAACATACTCTCCCTTACAACATGCAAAACAATTACCCATGATTAAATTCACAATAAAACCGTGTTACTTAAAAATATAAAATTCTCATCGCCAATTACTATTTGATCTACAACATAAGAATTGGGATCTAGAGTCTACCTGCATCTAAAATTACTGTCAGAGAATGGCATTTTACATCTGAATTTTGGTTGGACCGGCCTTCAGCATGTCCATTTGAATAGGTATTATTAATATTACCACCAAACCCAAACACATTTCAACAAACTCACTTCAGCAGCAATAAACACCCACAATGCAGCACCTTTGCCCTATACAACAATCACGCTTCAGTCTCTCGGACTGGTTCAATCTTTTACGTGCTGCACGGAGATATTCTTTTCTGTAGCCTTCTCAATAAGGCTTTGAACACAGGCTATATTTACTTCAATGGCATTCTCACAGATATTAGAAAACCCATAGTTATAACTAACACTGTTTACCTGGGTCTCCCGTCACCACGTACTTAGCAATTATAACCCTCTCCTATTTACGTCACCAGTATTTCTCCTGCATCAGTTTTCTAAACATTTCGCTTCACCATTATTATGCACACACACTTTGACGTCACATAGACAAATGACTTAGTTCACTGATACGCCACCAGTACCGGTCTCAGTAAAATATGACACCATATACTCGTTGCACTGGATTCTCATCAGATCTTAGCAGATATAGGACCAGAGTGCATCTTTAACGACAACACTGTGGAGTTGTTCTCAATTTGAAACATATTGGTAGAAATAAAACACAAATCTTGTTCTTACCTTGAAATCCAACGAGACTGTGCCTCAGGCTATTCTTTAATCTCGTCACCCTTTCCAACCTCCAGTGGGACCGGCCTTTGACAAACAGCAATCAGCTGCAAGGTCTTTATATCAGGAGTTCAACAAACCCCTGCCATGCACGGATTCAGTCCCGACCCTGGATGGCGGAAAAAGCTTTTGAGATCCGGCTTACGAGGTACCAATTTGTCAGGATAATTTCTTTATCAAGTCATGCACAAGTCGTCGGATTCAAAGAAAGTACAATAGTTTAATGCTTGCAAGCAAGGAAATAAGTCTGATCGTGGTTACAAAGTTGTCTGGTTCACAAGTCTTCATGAAAGACCATTTAAACATATTGGTAAGAAGTCCCCTCCCCTGCATATCAGCTGTCAATGTGATTGATCCCAAAAGAAAGAACTGGTCCAGCCAATGTAGAAAGGACCATATCAGGTACTCCTCACCACACCGACTGCAGTTAAAATAGTGGAGAGGACATCTTGGATACACCTGTCATATTGAAAGAAAGTAAGGGAAATAAACACAGGGCCAGATTAGCTACTCACCACCGTTTCTTGAGGCACAAGACTGTCTACAAAGGAGGGTCTCCCTGACAGTGGGGGGCTCGTCTCAAACTCAGTGAAGTAAACCAACAGTCAACAGAGACTTAGGGTGTGGACTAAAATAGGCTAAAAGACAGGAGACAGTAAGCAGGGAAAGGTAAAAACAGGGTTCGTACAAGGTGCTTAAAATGCTTGAAATACTTGAATTTGATTTTTTGAAATTTAAGTCCTGGAAAACCCTTGAAAACAGTCATATTAATGACGGGGTACTTGAAAAGTGCTTAAATTATTTAAAGAAAACCGTTTTTTTCTATAAAACATAGCCTAAATACAGTCTTTTCGCTCAAAATTAACGCCTAAGCCCATCCCCCCTCCTGCTAATTTAATTAAAACACCATCCGTTTTTTCTGGCATTCTTTGATTTGCGTTATAGCTTATATCATGCTCTCAATTAATATAAGTGTTTTTCAAGCACGATAAGAGCCAAAGTAGAAATCAGTTTGCTTCTGAGGAAGCGCTGTCTGAAGCAGCATTATTTGCACACACACCCGACTCACACACACACCGAGAGAAAAGCAGCTTCTTCTCAGACAGTGCGCGCCAGTACCGTATTGATTAGGCCTACTTGAGGACGAAACAAAACATTTCTAAATGACCATTTTTGGCGAGTATCCTCGTAAGCAGTCTTAAATGAGCTTCAAAGTCTTAAATGAAGGTGAAGAGCTGGAAGAAAACCGGATTTGTGTCAGATCTCCGACATGTTCATCAGGTCTTAAAGAGACAGCCGTCTAAAAAGCGGAAAATTACTCTCTGCTTTTGATTGAATAACATTTGTAGCTTTAAGGAG
This sequence comes from Osmerus mordax, assembly GCF_038355195.1. NCBI lineage: Eukaryota > Metazoa > Chordata > Actinopteri > Osmeriformes > Osmeridae > Osmerus > Osmerus mordax. The sequence continues at coordinate 2,614,307 of NC_090056.1, read as the reverse complement.
GATTAATTTAAAGTCATTAAAGTATATATTTGATAAATGACATCACTGATTGTAGTCCTTGAAAACCCCCAAAATAGTGCTTGAAAAGTCCTTGAAAGTCCTGGAATTTCATTATACAGCAGGGGTATCAATTAGATACCCAAAAGGTCCACTCACCAAATTGCCATTCAGTCCAGGGTCCGGAACAGTGATGTTTTATGTTTCTGGCTCTTACCTCAGAATTCGGGGGGTCATTTTGTTCAAAGTGTCAATTCTTTGTGTCATAGTGACGTTTCACATTACCACTTTTGACAAGGGCAACCGTCTCATTGCAGATTATACACATCGGTTTTGTGCTCCCCACTGGCAGCACAAATACATACTTGTCAGTCCACTCTGTCTGAAATTTGAATTAGTTTTTTTTTGTTTTCAACTTTTCGCTTTTTGTCGGGTTTAGAGCATAGCATGATTTTCTCTAAGGAAGAAACATGTACCGTCAGCAAATCAATTAGCCTGCGTTGTTGCGAATGACACACACAACCTGTGTGACCCACAGAGGTTGCGGCCAACGCTGAGTGAGTGAGTGAGTTGTCATGGTGATTGCAGTTATTACAGCTCCTGATTGGACCTTTAGATTAGACACGGAAGATAAAAAACACATCTAGTAGGAACAAAATATAGGCTATAGCCCGAAATCACGCACCAGTAAAAACTCGCTTGTATCATGATTAAATTAGAATGTTGATTTTGGCTTCGGTCAAAATTGTATTGCGTCCAGATCGGAGTCCACCTAGATGTTCCTCCTCCTTGTATCTCCATGTCTCGTCACACTCCTGCATTTGTCCTTCCTCAGCCACCGTAATGTAGCGGTTAGGAGCAGCACTGCTCAGCACCTGGCCGATGTCCTGGGACCATCTCGTCTTCTGACGGGGAAGAGGGACGTTTGCGCACGTATTTATTTTTAGGGGTATATGCAAGTGAAATGGTCACACTGTAGAGCCCTGAATTGGCTTATTATTGTCAAAGATGGAGACTTGCTACGAAGTTGGGGTGAGGTTGGATCGGCATCTGGCATGAACTGCCCTCTTCAGTACCTGCCACAACATTTCAATTGGATTCAGGTCCGGACTTTGAATGGGCCAATCTCAGACACAAATCTTCCTCAGCCATTCTTTGGTTGTTTTGTTGGAATGCTTTGGATCATCATCATGTTGCATGATCTATTTTCGGTCAAGCTTTAACTTCACAAGTGACAGCTTGAGGTTATGTTCCAGGATTTTTGAATATTCTTCAGAATTTATGATTCTTTGGACTATGTGGAGTTGTCCAGGACCTGAGGACGAATATCAGGCCCAGATCTTAAATGTTCCCACCACCATGCTTCACTTTTGGGAGAGGGTTCATATGTGTCCAGTCCAAGGGGGTCCAAGTCTGCCAGAGCTGCTTCAAGTTCAACCGTCATCATTCTGCTGGACCTATCTGCAGCATTTGACATGGTCAACCATCAGATCCTGCTTGCTAGACTCTCTGAGATGGGCATTTCCCTTGCTCTGCACTCCAGTGGGTCTCATCCTATCTGTCGGGAAGATCCTACCAGGTCTCCTGGGGAGGCAGAGTGTCAGGAACCCACCTTCTCTCCACTGGTGTCCCACAGGGCTCTGTCCTTGGACCCCTCCTCTTCTCCCTGTACACCACCTCACTTGGACCGATCATCACCTCCCATGGCTTCACCTACCACTACGCTGACGACACACAGCTGTACCTGTCGGCCCCCCCCGACTGATCCGGGGATCTCAGCTAGAATCGAGGCCTGCCTTACTGACATCTCCACCTGGATGACCAAGCACCACCTCCAGCTGAACCTCGCCAAAACAGAACTTCTCATCATCCCGGCCAAACCCTCCATCTCCCACAATCTCTCAATCACCCTGGGATCTGCGACATTGACCCCTTCATCCTCTGCCAGGAACCTCAGAGTTACCATGGATCAAGCTCACCCTCACGGCCCACATTGCTGCAGTCTCCCGGTCGTGTAGATTCACCCTCTACAACATCCGGAAGATCAGGAGATACCTGTCTGAGCATGCTGCATGTTGAGGCTCTCACTCACTTTAACCCTATTTCTATGGAAGCGTTCATCGAGCTGATAGACTCCTCGAAACCCACTAGCTGCCTTCTTGATCCCCTCCCTGCCAAACTCTGTAGGGAACTTCTCCCTATTATTGGACCACCCATGCTTTGTATTATTAATGAATCTATTGTAACTGGCCAAGTCCCCAACAATTTCAAACAAGCTATTATTAAGCCCCTTCTTAAAAAACCAAACCTGGATCCAGGTTGTCTTAGCAACTACAGGCCAATTTCAAATTTGCCATTTCTCTCCAACATTTTTGAAAAGGCTGTGGCACAACAGCTCACTGAGCACCTCTCCTCAAATCAGCTTTATTAACCTCTCCAGTCTGGATTTCGTCTCCACCACAGCACTGAAACTGCATTAGCCAAGGTAGTCAATGATCTATTATTAGCCTCTGACGCAGGCTCTATCTCTGTCCTGGTTCTTCTAGACCTAAGTGCAGCTTTTGACACTCTGGATCATGAGATTCTCCTGGAACGTATGGAGAGCTATGTTGGGATTTCTGGTACGTCACTTACATTTACATTTATCCATTTAGCAGACGCTCTTATCCAGAGCGACTTACAGTAAGTACAGGGACATTCTCCCCGAGGCAAGTAGGGTGAAGTGCCTTGCCCAAGGACACAACGTCAGTTGGTTGGCATAGCCGGGAATCGAACTAGCAACCTTCTGATTACTAGCCCGCTTCCCTAACCACTCAGCCATCTGACTCCCTTCAGTGGTTTAGATCGTATCTATCGGATAGATCACAATATGTCCACTATGATGGCTGCTCATACAGGAGCTCCACTTTAAACTACGGAGTACCACAGGGTTCAGTTCTAGGCCCTCTGTTATTTTCACTCTATGTTGCCTTTAGGAAACATAATTAGAAGCTCTGGGGTAAATTTTCACTGTTATGCAGATGATACTCAGCTATATATGTCTATAAAGTCTGGAGAATTACCACATGCTATGGAAAAATGTGTTTCTGGGTTAAGAACTTGGATGAATGCAAATTTCCTTCTTCTTAATTACCTAAAAAAGGTACCTTATTACCTTAAAACCGAGGTTCAAATTTTCGGTCCTAAAAAATACAGAAATAATTTATCCAATCTGACCCTCGACCTAGACGGCGTCAAAGTCTTCCAAAGCCAGCTAGTAAAAAAAGTAGTAGTCACAATGGACCCAGACCTTTCGTTTGAGTACCATATTATGCAAATTACCAGAACTGCATTTTTCCATCTACGTAATATTGCCAAAATACGAAAATTCCTCTCAAAGGATGATGCTGAAAAACTAATACATGCATTTGTTACGTCCCGATTGGACTACTGCAATGTGTTGTTCTCTGGCCTCCCAATTACCTACCTAAAAATTTACAGCGGGTGCCAAATGCGGCTGCTAGACTATTGACTAGAACAAGAAAGTTTGATCACATAACATCTACTCTTGTCTCTTTACACTGGCTCCCTATCCAAGCCAGAGCTGACTTTAAAGTTCTACTACTAACCTACACATCTCTGCATGGATTGGCACCACTGTACCTCTCCGGTCTCCTTGCACCCTATTGCTCCGCAAGGACACTTAGATCTCAAGATGCCGGCTATCTGGTGGTTCCCAAAATTAAGAAAAAAACTGCTGGAGGTAGGGCGTTCTCATATAGAGCACCTCTTCTCTGGAACAAATTACCTGTCTCACTTAAGGAGGCTGATACTGTTTCAAAATTTAAAAATAGGTTAAAAACGTTCTTGTTTAGTCAATTCTACGGTTGTTAAAGGTAAGTATGTGTGTATTTACTTCTATGTAAATCTGGGGTGTGTGTTTGCCTATGTGTGTATCACATGTAACTTTTAAATTGTAATTATAGTGTCGTGGGCCGAAAACTGGATAGAAAAAAAAAAAAAAAACGTTCTAGGCCTATCTAGGGAACTAGATCGAAAACTACCAACTGAACGAGTTTATCTTAAACTATAGGCCACTAAGCATAAAACCTAAATAGCACTACTGATTCCACAATCATGTAAGAGACATGATCGTGCATCAGAGGTCATAACAAAACATTACATATTTGAGTACAGAGACAATTAGCATACAAAGACAAATCTTCCATTGAAGGACCCTGAGTGGGTCCTGTTGACCAGATAGTGAAAGATAGCTAACGAAGACCAGACTTTGAACGGCTTGTACAAATAGGCCCAGATTTCTGGGACAGAGGCAAACTGACATACACTGTTTAGATCGATAACTAAAAGTTATTCACACAGGCAGGTTCAAGGTACGAATTATGGGACTGCCTATCAACTATTAATACTGTCTGTATTCAAATGTTTAACTAGGCTCTCTCGTGCTGAGAGACCTAACCGAATGGGTTCCCTGTCTTGATCAATAAACAACCTTTGCATCTGAACTTGGACCAGACTCCCCTGCGCTTTATTTTGCAACCTGTTCGGCTAAAAAGCTAGCCACCACAATAGCTTATATGTTCACATTGCCCTATCTAGATGTTACATCTAGATGTTACAAATAAAGTAAATCTGTTACTGTATATTGCTACTGTTATAGTTTCCGTTGCTGTATACTGTTACTGCTATTGTTTCTGTTACTAGTTGGAGGCAACGGGGGAAGGGTTGTTTTCATCCTTATTCTATAAGTATAAATTATTTTAGAGTTCTTTCCCCTGGAACAGATTTCATGTTCCAACCGAGGGGGGCTGTCACTGTCTTGGTGTGTGGGGCTGCATCAAATACCCCTTTTTGCTCTGTTAAATTGCTGCACTAGTCCACACTTGACCGGTGGGGATCTCATTCTATTATGACTGTAACTGTTAGCTGCTCCTGGCATTCTCTAATCCCTGCTCTCCTCTCTCTGTCCTCCCCCCACACACATCCCTTGTGGTGTGGGGGTTTTGAGCTGTCAGCCAACGCTGGACCTGGTTGCGAGTCTCCTGGTCCTGTCCTACATCTAGAAAGTTGAACAATGGATTTTGGTGTTTCAAAACCCATTGACACTGTATGACTACATCCGGTCTCTCCTCCAGCCTTACACCCCCACCCTCCACCTATGGTCTTCTTCTGACAACCGTCTGGTGGTCCCACCTCTCCAGAGCGCCCGCTCCCAACCCAAGCTCTTCTCCTGTCTGGCCCCCCAATGGTGGAATCATCTCCCCACCTCCATCAGAGACACTGACTGTCTCTCCACCCTCAAGAAAAGGCTAAAGACGCACTTGTTCTGGGAGTACAACGGTACTTAGGAAAGATTTGGGTAACACTTTATAATAAGTCAACGCTTTTTGGAATTTACAAAGTGTTAACTAATAGTTAGTTAATCCTTTATAAAACATTTTGAAACATTAACAATACATTATTAAATAGTTAATAAGCTTATTATTAAACACTATGTTGATCATTAATAAACACTGTTAAAAATTATGTATTTTATTCATAATACAATTCATAAGGTGTTTGATAACTGCATTATCATACTTTATAGACAGCTTGTTAATATAGTTGCAAACCAGTAGTTTAAAAGGTGTTAATGGTACATGAGCTGGTATAGAAAGCATTAGCAAATGGTGAACAAACCATTTACATTACCTTTATAAAGCATGAGTAAATAACTAACAACATATTTACTTATGTCTTTAAATTATGTATGCCAAGTCGAATACAGGATGTACACTATGCTTTGCAGATATCTTAACAACTATTTTATAAAGACTTACTAATGATGCAACTTCTGATTAGTAATGCAAGTTATAAAGCATTTACTAACTGTTAGTTAAGGCTGTTGCGTGACCTAATCTAAAGTGTGAACTATTTATGCCTTATTAAGCATTTATAGAAAGACTATAGGCATATAGATGTTGTGTTTTTGTTTTTTTAGAAGAAATAGCTGTTAATTTATTTACCTGGGTAATAAAATAGTATTTTATTTCCATTAAGAAGCGATACAGTAGAATTGGTATAAAAGTTGGTTACCCAAAGCTGTATTTTATTTTCAAAAAATGGCTGTAATAAACTGCAAATGTTTAGCTACTCCTCGACAGGTCTGCAAACGCCTTTGAAAGCAGAGATTTGTTAAAACGTTTGTTAACCGAGACCGTAGGTCGAGGGTTACAAACAAACAAATAGTTTTAACAAATTGAGGCGACAAAGCGTTTGCGGACCTGTCGAAGAGTAAACATTTGGTTTCTTATATACTACAACAATATGTGGGAAGATCCCAAATCAAACACGGCGAATCTGGAGCAGACGCCATCTTGTCAGAGCAATCAGCGGCACTTGTACTGGTGACGTCACTACATCTCCAAGGCAACATATCAACAACTCTTTTGAGAACGTCTTCTGAAACAATAAGAACAGCATATTGGTTCAATTGCAACAACAGTACGAGCGTTCTGATTGGCTAATGGGTAGTCATGCCAGCCGCGTATTAAGTCTTTATATTCTATGCGCGTATTGACCTGCGGTCTGATACGTATTCTTATTTCCCTCCGTTGATGTCATCTTCACAATGAGCGAGATCGAGGAGTTTTACTATCCAGATGACAATGAAGACATCAACAGCGACGAGGAAATTCTTAACTTTCTAAAAGAGCAGAAAAGTGTGAACACAGAGAGATAAACGACAAGCGCTAGGCAGATTGCTAGGTTTGGTTGCTCAGATTTCAGATTGGTTGCTAGGTACTGTAGGTGCTAACACCTGAAACACACCGTGTGAAGACTTGAGTAGAGCTGAACAAAACGACATGTTTTAAATGAAAAGAGCTAAAAATGCCATATAATAAACAACTTACTAACCTCGACCGTTCGGTCATGCCGGGAAATATCAAACTGAGGTTATAAGTATCGACCGCTGTCACTCTCGGCTAGTAGAGCTAAGTACTGTAGTTAGTAAGACACATGCCTGTCATTACTTCAATAAAATAGTAATTTTGTGTATCACATTGTGTTGTGTCTGTTTCCTTTTGAGAAACGTATGTTCAGCCTTTGTGAATGTGAGGTTCGAGAATGGACAAGAATACCTTAATAAATAACTTATAAATGTTTAATAAGGCATAGATAGTTCACACTTTAGATTAGGTCACGCAAAAGCCTTAACTAACAGTTAGTAAATGCTTTATAACTTGCATTACTAATCACAAGTTGCATCATTAGTAAGTGTTTATAAAATAGTTGTTATGATACCTTTGTGAATGTGAGGTTTGAGAATGGACAAGAACACCTTAATAAATAACACAAAAGCCTTAACTAACAGTTAGTAAATGCTTTATAACTTGCATTACTAATCACAAGTTGCATCATTAGTAAGTGTTTATAAAATAGTTGTTAAGACATCTGCTAAGTATTAGTGTACATCATGTATTCGACTTGGCGTACATTAATTAAAGACATAATTAAATATGTTGTTAGTTATTTACTCATGCTTTGTAAAGGTAATCTTGTCATGGTGAACATGGTTTGTTCACCATTTGCTAATGCTTTCTATACCAGCGCATGTACCATTAACATATTATAAACTACTGGTTTGCAACTATATTAACAAGCTGTCTATAAAGTATGGTAATGCAGTTATCAAACACCTTATGAATTGAATTATGAATCAAATCCATAATGTTTAACAGTGTTTATTAATGATTAACATAGCATTTAATAACTAGAGAGGGTACCATTTCTGGGGAAATTGTAGGGTGTGCTTGCTTGCGTCGGTTGTACAGGGATTTTAATGCCATTTTTACAACTGATATTCCTGTATATTTTAATAAAAATGCATAGGGCCTACTTGTTATGCATAAATATTACATAGATTTAAAAGCATCTTTTTTTTGCTGCTCATTTACAACTCAAAATACGAGTGAAGTGTAGAATGAAATATGATGTCTTCTCATTTCCCCTGCAAGAGGCAGCCTCATAGCTGAATCAAAACGAATACATTTGGCAGACCGGTGTAAAAATGGACCTTATCTCTATGACTTAAACGTCCTTTTAAGTTTTCCCTTCTCGTGATATTTTCAGGCATTTAGCCTACTCATATTGCATTCATTCATTAATAAAGAACCCCCTTTGAAGATTATTCTACGACGTTACCGGCAGAAGATAGAACCGCGATTCAAACAGTACCATCTGCTAACTGAAAATATGCCCCCAAAAACGTAAATAAGCTTGACATGTATTTAGTGGAAAATCGCTCATTCATAAAAAGCTCACTGGTAGCGATCATTGTCAGTAACAACGCAAAATGCGATATAGCCCTGTGTGGAGAAGCTGCCCCGGTAAATTCTACTACTACAGTACAGTACTAGACTACTGCTGTGTTCGTCTTGGTAGCGATTGCGTTGGTTGAATTCGATTAAACGTTCCGTTGTACGGTTTAGGCTGAAATTAATTATTTTCATGAACAGATTGACAAAGTTTAGGCTGTGGCAATGAAGTTCAGGTTAGTAGTCAGATAGTTTCCCTATTGAAAGACTTTTGAGTAAGGGGAGTGCCGAACATGTTCTGTCGCCGTTTGACTTAAACAGCTGAGGAGTTTTTGTTAGCAACTCACACTAGTGTCTCGGGTAGGCTACAGCGTTGCAGTGAGCTACACTGGTTTGAAACCACAGGTAATGGTAATTTCACCAACAAATCGTTTACTAATGTCAGAATAAATCATACAACGAAAATGTATATGTGAGGAATGTTCATTTTAACGATTGAAAACAGATACATCAAAGACCACTGTAGTATGTGTTGCCCGGGCAACACAGGCTAATGTCATGATGCTAATATTTCAGTGAAATAGTAGACTACTGTTTCCGAAAGTAGATGTACTTCCTTAATAATATCAGCTTATATTGTACATTACACATCACAATTGTGTGTCATATCACAAAGTAAAATGAGTAAATATTTATCACCCTGGCCTCTTTGCTTGTGGCGTTTCTGCAGCTGCCTTGCAGTAAAGCTATAGTTAGCCTAGCTATCCCCCAAGTTAACAGATGCGAAACGAATGTTCTGCCAAAGGTAGTCACGCGTGTTTTCGTGACGTTAGTGACGTAGTGACGTTAGTAACGTCAGTGACTGTGGCTAGCAAATTAGCCACCGTTAGCTTCACTTTTCGCCACAAAAACTTAACTTAAGCCCAAACCATGCAACGGAACGTAAATTCCAATAGAAGCAACTCAATCGCTACCAAGACGAAACTTTTGACACCTACGTTGTCTATGTAGGCCAAATATTGACTGAGTTTTAGGGGGGCAAAAAGAATAATAATAATAATATATATGTGAGAGAACAAAGGTTGTGCCCTTGCCGAAGGCAAAGCACACCCAATAAGCTTATTAACTATTTAATAATGTCCCAGCTAACAAGGGACGTCCTGGGGACGTTCGGTGACGTTCCTATTTGGTCCCCTATAGGTTATACCGTGACGTTATCCGTAGGACGTCCTTAGGACGTTATTAAAGTTCCTAAAAAGGTCACAATTTAGTCAGTTATAGACATTTCTTTTTAAACTTTCAGGGGACGTTCCAGGAACGTCCGTGGTTGGTTATGATACGACGTTATGTTAAAAAATGTCGGGGACATTCGGGACGTTCCAGGAACGTTCCAGGAACGTCCCTGGTTGGTTATGATATGACATTATGTTAAAAACTTTCGGGGGACATTCGTGACGTTCCAGGAACGTCCCTGGTTGGTTATGATACGACATTATGTTAAAAAATTTCGGGGACATTCGGGACGTTCCAGGAACGTCCCTGGTTGGTTATGATATGACATTATGTTTAAAACTTTCGGGGAGTTCCAGAACGTCATTCGTTGGTCATAACCTAACCATCTAAATTCCGAACGGATATTTTCGTTTGTGTGTCATTCTGTGATGTGACTTGCTCGAGCTATAGCCTACTGTCACTGTGGAAACTGTACAGTATTAAATCAATTGTTTATGTATGGTACCAATAACTTGCATTTGAGCGAAGTATATCATTAGTAATAAATAATTTGGTGATGTATCACTGAAACAAAACATCTAAGCTGGATCCAGCCTATCCAAGCACCAGCTGCGTCTCTAGAAATGTTCCATATAGCCTATTACAACACATCTCTCGCGGACGTCACCGCTCGTGACGTGAACTCGCGCACTCCTGTGAAGGTGGGCCACCCGAAGGACAGAATTTGAGGTAAATATGTTTTAATACAAACTTTAGCTCTGCTATCTATGTATTTGTATGTTTATCCAACGTGAAATAGCCATATCGAACATAAATGTATATTAATTTCTAGCCAATTTGAGTTGGCACTGGTTTTCTAATTCGGCTAAATTGAGACGTCGTACAGTACTGTATCGTCTTAATTTGTACAGTACTGTACTGTAGCTAACAATCTTATCGATAGCACTAGCTAGCTCTAAATCGGATGCCTACACACTAGTGGTGTCGTCTCTTTAAGGATACAGAAAATACAAAACAGCTGAAGCTACTTTTGGACAGGTGAAGGCTACAGCTCTAGCTAGTCAAGTAGCTCTAGAGTAGCAAGCTACTTTTGGACAGTTAGACTAGAGCTACTGTACAATGAACCAAGACGTTTTGCAAGAAAAGTAGCTATCATAATGACAGTTGGCTGTCATTGCCACTTAGCGTCATTGTTGTCCTGGTTACGGACTCAGACGCGCATGATCTCTACTTACTCTTGCTACGTCGGACAAGCTCTAAATCGGATGCCTACACACTAGTGGTGTCGTCTCTTTAAGGATACAGAAAATACAAAACAGCTGAAGCTACTTTTGGACAGGTGAAGGCCACAGCTCTAGCTAGTCAAGTAGCGTTAGCTCTACTGTAGAATAGCAACAGTTGGACAGTTAGCTCTAGACTATAGCTACAATAAACCAAGACGTTTTGCAAGAAAAGTATCATAATGACATGCTACGTTGCTACGTCGGACAAATGTTCACGATGAGTAGATGAAGGAAAGTTGATTAGCACTAGCTAGATGGTTGTAAATATCTGGATACTGAAGGTCAGGGAAGCTTTCCGTTTCACTTGTTACGGTCCTAAAAATAACTCCAGGAGCATATGGATACAATACACTTCCACTTAATGTTCTTTGCATTTGATCTGCTGTCTAACTGTAGCTAATTCATGTTGCAGGTGTTGATTCCGGACGTACTGGTGGAGGACGAGGAGGAAGAGGAGGGAGAGGATGAGGAGGGGTTGACACAATTAAATATAAGAAAATTAATTCAGGCTTTTAAAATGCATTTGAATAAAGTGTTTGTTTATACTGTAAATCGTGTTTTTTCTTCTATAAGCATACACATAATAAGTTACAATACAGCCTGTTATACAAGTAGATTTTTAAAAATAAAGAAGTTAAATTACATTGTTGAGTTTAAGTGAACACATTCAGTTTAGTTTTGCACTATAGGCTAATATGCATTGTATACGTTGTATACAATACATATCCATTATATGCATAAATGAGACTATAAATTAAGGTTCAGAAATTGATTCTGCATTTGGTATGCGAAAGTTATCAGGACGTCGCAAGGGAACGTCCCCATGACGTCGCAGACAAACGTCCCCTGAACGTCCCCTAAATGTTATGAGGACGTTACATGGACGTCCCGGGGACGTTTGTCTGCGACGTCCCCGGGACCTTCAGGGGACCCTACAAAAAGACGTTCCCCTGCGACGTCCTGATAACATTCGGGGACGTTCAGGGGACGTCCTGGGGACGTCATTTTGTTAGCTGGGGTATTGTTAATGTTTCAAAATGTTTTATAAAGGATTAACTAACTATTAGTTAACACTTTGTAAATGCCAAAAAGCGTTGACTTATTATAAAGTGTTACCAAGATTTGTTGGATCAGATGTTCTCCAGGAAGACAATGACACTTATTGAGGGACTTGTTGCCCTTGTTGGTTAGTTGTAACTGACTACTTGTGATTGCTGTTAATTATATTATTGTTGCTTGCTTTCCTCCAGGTACACTCTAGCACTTCCGAGGTTCATGTTGTTTAATTGTAATTTTTAACTACATGCTCTTCTAGTTCTTCCCATTGGCACTTATTTGCTTTTCAAAATGTATGCTTCATGTTTTGGCTACCTGCAATGTTGTTGGGGATATTTTGTAGTTTATGATCATTGACCTATACACATTTAAAAAAACTCTCTCTTGATAGATAAAAGCGTTGGCTAAATGAATACATGTAAATGAAATGTCAATTTGGTATGCAGTGTTGACCTTTCGCCAAACGTGGCCATTTTGGACTAATCTGTCCACAGAATGGACTTCGAGAAAGCTTCAGGGTGCTCCAGATTCTCTCTGGAAAAGTTGAGACGGGCAGCTTTGTTCTTTTTTGAGAGTAGAGGCCTCTTCCTAGCCTGTTTACGATACTGTTTCGCCCGCGTTACAAAAATGCTGCCCCCCCCTTCCTCAGTTACGACGCACTAAATTCTAACAAATATATTTTTTAGACGCTACACATGTTATACATCATTGGAAAGCTACGATTCTTGTGCTTCCATTGAAATAAACCAATTCAAGATCAAGTCGCAATAGCAAGCAAAGTCAACGTCTTTTTCCGGTGAACATTCCTTCAACAATGCCAAAGAAAAAAGTTTTACTCACCCTAAGTGGTTCAAATAGGTCCAGGTGTGCAAATCATGCCATCAAAACTTGATCTGCTTACAGTCCCAAGGGTTCAAAGTATCTAACCATGTAAAGTAATTCGTCCAAATACAATGTTTTACTTCACGAATAGCCATTATCCTTTGTTTCATTATGCAAGTTAGCCGACAGAAGAAACAACTTGTTCACATAAAAGTGTTCTTTTCTAGTGATGGGTCGTTCGCGAACGATCCGGCTCTAAGAGCCGGCTCTTGAAGGTGAACGTCGGGAGCTGGCTCGCATATCTGAAGAGCCGACTCTATTTTTAATAGATTAATACAGCCTATAAAAACTAAATGATTATGAAATAATGAATTTTAATTGTATTTAAAATAATTGACTAATTCAAAGAACAACAAAAAAATTGTAGGCTTAAAGGCGCACACAATCATCCTCACATTCTGTTCCTGTCAATCCTGCATGAGGGAGGGCCGAGCCAACTCACACACAGTCAGAGAGTAGTCAAAACTCGGAGGAGAGCCATGACAAATCAATGCATTTTTAAAGATATGTGGTTACGGTCGAGTATGATTTCATAATTTAATTCAAATTGTTTTCACACCCATCATAGTCAAATTCATAGTTAAAACATGTATTTTTTAAAGAGCCGTTCGGGAGCCAAAAGAGCCGGCTCTTTTTGGTGAGCTGAGCCATACGAGCCGGCTCACGAAAAAGAGCCGGAATGCCCATCACTATTCTTTTCTCCAGTTAGCAACGGAGTATTTACGATATGAAGGCATCAAAATGTCCGTTGAACCCTCCCCTTTTGATTGACACCTTGTTTGACCCAATAGGAGCTTCCATGCCCGTTGACAGCCCTCTAAAGCCAACTAGGTCTGTGCGTCCTGCCCCCCCCCCCCCCCCCCCCCCACACTCTTTCTAAACAAATTTCTCGAACTGGCTTCGACTGGCTCTGAAATGAGCTCGGTAGCCTTGTAGCTGACAGCTAGCTGAAAATGCCAATACCTCATTTGTATGTGTCTGTGGAGCCGTCAAAATAAAAGTCGATTGCGCAATATGGTTGACAGAATCAGTTTTCTTTGTGCGCCAATCCTGGGAATCAGATAAAGCACTCCAATGTGTTCATGCTTCAATTTTTGTGTTTCAGTAATACTAATTAGGGATTTAGCTATTATATATGATAGTTCTAAGTACCACCTTTCATTAGAGATAACAATTATGAAAAATAATACCTTTTATCCTGAGTATTTGACCTTGGTTACAAAGGGTCATTTTGGAGTCTCCAAAAGGCCCTTTTAGAAAATGCCTGGATGTACTCTTATAAAAACATGTGTCAAATATGAATATATTGTGGTATTATGTTTGACTTTTGATTTGAATTGGGTAAGGCTTCAACCTGTGGTCCAATTTAGTCTTCCAGCTAATACCTACCACCTCTAGGCCTCTTCAGGCCTCTGTTTTCAAAACAAAATCTAGGCGGAAATAGAAATTTTAACTTTCCTTGTGTTCAAGCTTCTATTACTCAACACTAGTAGGACTGACAGGGGTCCTGACAACAGGGGACATAACTTCAGAGTGTCACCTTTCAAAAGAGATCATTTACATGCATGTACTCCAAATGGTTCAAGAACAGCTTCCAATTTACTTTGGGTATGCTGTTTAGGCGTTTTTAGGCACATTTAACAGGAATAGCAGCCCTCCCATGAAAGCCATGTTGATGGAGTTTTGTTCTTATTGTGAAAGCATGCACGTGTCTTCAAAGCAAGAGTTCTTCAAATCCCTAGATATTATGTTTGAGTTGGTCTTTACCTGAATTATCACTTTTCTTGCAGAAATTTTAGAAGGTTGTCCACAGTCATTTTCAGTGCTCTCCATTTGTAGATGATCTTCCCTTGTGTTGGCCAATGGATCAAAAAACCGTTTTGATTAATTTATAGCTTTCCATGGACAAATGAGGTCCTCTGATATTTAATTTCCTCTCTGCATGATTGACCTGTACGGATTCACTTTGGAAAGACTAAACTGACTTGGTTTTATCTCTATTTCAATCAGTGCTGCCCAGTTTTTTTTTTTAAGATCTCTAAGCCACCAATTTTGTCCCACCTCATTGTATTTACCTGCTCATTTTAAGAAATGTAGCTCAGGGTTGACTCACTTTTGCACCTACAAATATGTAGATAAAAATGTTTCATTTAGTCTTTTGACTACACAAATTATTTCCTCAAATAATTATTTCCTCGAATTGATCAATATACACCTGTTATTTCATATAAATAATACTGGTTCTGATTAAATAAAGAAATGGTAAAATAATAAAAGAATTCTAAAGAGGCTTATACTTTCAAGCAGCACTGTAGCTGGCTTGTGAGGTGTGACACCACTAGATGGCACTGTTGTCTGCAAAATAATTTAAAGGAAGTTAAATAACTGAAAGTTCCAGTTGGATATTGCCTGCAAACAAAGTAGTCAAAAGCCAAGGGTGGCAGAATGGGGTGTCTATGTTAACAAATGTATGTCTTCTTACTGTGGAACATGGTGCTGTTTTTTCAGTTTTTTCAACTCATTCATTGGGAAATCATCAAAGAAAAGCACAAGCCATGTTCTGCAGTATTGGCATTAATTATACTTTTCAGAACCCAAGACCAAGCTTTTGTTAATAATGAAAATGCATAATATTCTTGATCGGACAATAAGGGTGTCTCTGAACTGAGTCTTCCCTGCACATGAATTCCACTTGAATATTATTCCCCAATGGCTAGTGAGGTGGATGACAGACCATTTTGTATTTATTTATGAACCTTTATCTTACCAGGAGAAAGACTATTGATATCAGCCTGTCAGATAACTCATGTTTTACAATACCAAAGGTTAACAGTCCCCATAATGATTTACAGTTCTACAGAAATGTTTGTACATTACATCTACGAAACAAGCCAAGTTGTTGCAATGTTACGTTCTTTGAAGTGTACTGTTTACAAGAGAGATTCAACTGTATTGTCACTGTGCAGAGTACAGGTACAAAGCCAATGAAATGCAGTTAGCATCTAACCAGAAGTGCAAAAGAATAGCAATGTACTGCATTGCATCTGTAAGTATCACCATAGGGGTTAGTTTATGAAGTTTATCCCATGCTGTCTCTCTCACACACACACACACACACACAGAAATAAAGGAATTCAATAAATGTATGATTTAAGTCATAGAGATAATACACAAAGAAATAAGTGACACAACATAATTTATGTTACTTAAAGAGAAGGAACGTGTTTGTGTTCAGGTATATGGGGACAGAAAAAACAAACATGATTGCATATTCAATAATTGTCATTTGCTTAGATCAATTTGGTTTGATGTTTTGTTGAAATGTATGGTTTATTATTTGTGTGTGCCATGCACTGAAGTTAGAAGTTAGTTATCTTGAACTTCAGACAGACATGAATAGTATTTTCTAACAGCATTAAATGGTTCTTACTGTTCACCGAGGGGACTAGTATGTGTAACCAGAGTAAGTTTCAGGCATGTAACACTTTCCTAGTCAAGGTTAGCAGGCAGTGCATTAAGCCTGCCATAAAATGCACCCCCTCTATTGTCTGTTCTGTATATCCCAGCATCAAATGATTCTTACTGTACACTAGTGATAGGAAGTTCGAATCATTTTACTGATTCGGTTCTTTGAATCTCGTTCAGTAAAATGAACAAATCTTTTTTCGAGTCATTCGTTCATTTCAACGGGGGGGGGGGGGGGGGGGGGGGGCTATCCGTCCACTGCAAACACGTATCATATTCTCATGTAGGTTAGTGCATGACATGTGCACCAGCAGATACAATTTTAAAATTAATTCCTGCATTAAAATAATGTATCACGACAGTTTGTATGATTTGGTCATTTGTTATCACACTAGCATTTAATTAAATTATAACGGCAAACAATTACACTGCACTAAACTGTAAGTGTAAATGTAAAGTGAAAATAACAAAACCAGTCAGTATGATGACTGGAGCGAATATCATTCACGTATTACTAAAACAGCGGCCACGCGAAGGGGAATGAGGAAACTGTTTCCTCTACTAAAAAATACAATGCGGGTCACGTGAAAAAAGTATCCAAAGACTCGTAGAAAGGCCGAGTCGGGAAATTAACGAATTGCTCGTTTCCTCCAGTACAGAGCCTATGCAGGTCACGTGAAAAATGATCCAAAGACTCGTAGGAAGACCGAGTCAGGAAATGAACGAATCGTTCGTTTCCTCTAGCTACCACTACAGAGCCTATGCAGGTCACGTGAAAAATGATCCAAAGACTCGTAGAAAGACCGAGTCGGGAAATGAACGAATCGTTCCCTCTAGCGTTTCCTCTAGCTACCACTACAGAGCCTATGCAGGTCACGTGAAAAATGATCCAAATACTCGTACCCGAAGACCGAGTCGGGAAATGAACGAATCATTTATATTTACTTGGACGAGCCTATGCAACAGTCCCGATGCACGGCCACGAGAAAATGAACGAATTACTCTTTGAGAGGACTCGTTACTCCCGAGTCCTTGTAAGGATTCGTTCAAAATGAACGAATCGTTGACGAACGACACATCACTATTGCAGACTCGTCCTACCGCAACCGGGATGAATGGTTTGATGTCCTTGTCCAACACGCAGGTGAATCACACGGATGCAATGTGATTGTCAATCGTGGATCTTCTTCACAGAAGGTGTCGTGGTTCAATAATCCAAGTTTTTATCCAATAATCCAAGTTTTAAAACAGCAAGGAAACGGCAGCAAAGTAAGATGCAAAGTGTTTATTCGAATCTAACACAAAGGATTGATTCCAACAAACGTGAGAGTGGTCTCGAGATCAGACTGGAATTTTTCTCCGGACATTTGCTTATATATGTACTCTCCATTATTTTATGATATTTTGTTATTGGTACATTATCTCTGGTCACAGATGCATTTATGTACCCGGTTGGTCAATGGTCACAAAATTTACATTGCCAGTACTTTTCCTCTATCTTCCCCTTCCAGGGCCCTCGAGAGGCCTTGCTGCCCAGCTGCACAGGGACACTGAGTTTAAGGACATAAATCTGTCCCCTGATCTCAGGCGCTTGTAGTTCTCAATATCTGGGCCTTGTAGTCCTTCATGGGAGAGGCCTACACACATACTTCTCTCTCTGGCACTCAAACCCATGTATCTGGACTTCCACATTAATAATAATCAATCAATAATATAGCATATAAAAGTGAAAAAGGTGATTAAGTGGTTCTATACCAATCATATAAACCATGATCATTTCTCCATCTTCATAATTACAACAGTGTGTTGATAATTCTTCATCAATCCCCCCTGTGTGACTTGTAAGTCTCACCACACCTCATATTGAAGGCTGTTGTAATTATTCAACAGAAAATAATACTGGTGTGACATAAGTGCAAAGTGCTGGTATAATACTAGTAGTCAGAAACACATTTTGGCAACTAATACAGTATGATAGGAAATCATCACAAACACAAAACAAGTCCTTGTTAATTTTGACCTTATTCAAGAATGTCATCATGCGCGTATCTCAATCTCGGTGGACTGGTGGACTATCCTTCTTTCCAACACTCGCTTAAGCTTTCAGCTTATTGCACACATAGCGGGGGAGTGAAAGTTTTTAGGGTATTGGGAACATAGAAACTCCCCGTAGCCTTAATGACATGCATAGCACGAGCCATCAAGGTAAACTATGCTTATTGTGCGACATGAGTATCTGTTCCAGCCTCTACCTAAGTATATGTGACAAACTGAGTCATCGCTAGTTGTCATACTGTACGTTCCTGATCATTCACCATCCACACCGAGTAGCTTCGCACTGAGGTCCTATTACTTCTGTCAAAATTGATCCGTTTCATTTGCATAAGATTAATAAAAATGGACTACTACGTGTTTTATATATGACTACATATCGGTTATGCACATCACCCCAGCCAGTGGTCGTGACGTTCCAGTGTTACATTCGTTGTCTCACCCCTAACAGTAAGCGTCTCTCATACACAGGGACTGCAGGTTAGAGCTAGGGGTCTAGCCCCATCACTACACTCTGTAGATGTAAATCACAGTGGACAATAGCCCTCTTACCTGTCCCACATTGGCCTACATCCCAGTGGTGAGGACCCAACTGTAAGGGTATCTCCAATCGTATGCGAGACAAAACGATATACCAATGACATCAATACTACATACTAATATGTCATTGAAAACTACAGAATGATGTGACTCCAAACTAAAAAGAAAAAAGAAATGTGAACATGAACAGGGAAATGACATGCATTTTGAACTGGAATGGTGAGATAATGCTCCATTGCACTGCACAATACAGGCGTGTGTCTGTGAAACATTGTGACTAATACTGGATGGTGGAGATGAATTTCTGATGATGTCCAGGAAAAAGGGAATGTTTGATGATGTTTGATGACCAGGGGATGTGTGGTGATGTGTGGTGGCAAGGGGATGTGTGGTGGGGTTTCTGGGAAAGGGGATGGTTCCTTGGGCGAGCCGTATGCCCACGGGGAATCAGCATAGTTCAAGGCGAAGCAGATTAATCCCAGGTGGAACAGACTAATCCAAGTGGGAACAGAATAATCCAAGTGGGAACAGAATAATCCAAGTGGGAACAGAATAATCCAAGTGGGAACAGAATAATCCGAGTTGGAACAAACCGGGTGGTCAGACGGCACCCTCCCGCCGGGGGACTGACAACATCCACAGCCGAGGCATCTCCTTGGGAATACGATCACATTTGCCTGTAGTAGTACCCTTGTGCTGGTGGACCGATTTTGTACACGGGTGGATATTCACCCCTGTGTTGTTGCCAGTTCGCCAGAGTCGCCCTTAGCTCCTCCGTCTGACATAACAGCATCCGGTTTGTGTGTAGAAGCGTCACCTTCTCCTCCATCTGACGCTCTCTTTTCCTATAGCGTTCCCTCCACTGAATTTGTGCTCGTCCTCTCTTCCTTGCTTTGTTTAGACGTCTTGTTATCCTCCTTGTCACTCGTTCCAGGAAGCTGTCATACTGAGCTTTTGACATTGCTCCGATCCGATGATCCGTCTCCGCGGTTCCTGGTTTGGCAATCAGCGCGGCTTCGTCTGCGTTGTTGTCTCCTTCCGGGTCTGCATCCGTGTCTTCCTCTGGATCGTCCGACGTATCTCCCGAGTGGTCTCCTCCCTCGGGACCCGTGGCTGCAACTTCCCTGGTCTGGACTCCTGGAGGGGGCGGTGGGTCGCGGATTGGTGGCCTGGTACTGCTTGGTTCGCCGAGCTGCTGGATCCGGGACGATGGGCCTGGTTCGCCATACTGTTGGGTCTGGCATGATGGGCCTGGTCCGCTGAACTGCTGAGTCGAGCATGACGGGCCTGGTCCGCTAGAAGGGGTTGACCACACTGGGGCCGTGCCCAGTGTGGGCAGTGGACCGAGGTCGGGGAGTGGCTGACCCTGCACCTGCTGTAGCCAGGTTTGTTGAGGAGGCCCTATAATCACACTAGCTAGGTTTACAGCTACGGGGTGGGTCTGCCTCTGTTCCAAATCGGGGTGTTGGGGACCCCGAGCTGCGCCTACCCCAACTACAGTATTTTCACGTGATATGGTGGCTGTGGAGCCTGATTCTGCATGATCTTTGACCTCATTAGGGACCTATGGGGGTGAATTAATTGAACTTATTGGTGAGTGTATGAAGGGGGTTTCTGTTGGTTGTGGCTCTACAGATGGTGATGGGGGTTCCTGACTTATCGTAGGTGTTGTGGGCGAAGTCGGTGTCTGCGGGGTGTAGGGGTTGTCGTAGCCTTTCCTCAGGTAAGGGTCATTTGCCGGTTTCATCTAGTGACATAATACAAAGTTAGATGTAGCCCAGTTCCCTTTTTGATGTACACTTTAGGGTTGGTTGTCCTGTCATCTCAGTGTAAGTCTCCTCCGAGGTACTCTTTAATGTTTGTAGTTTTATCATCTCAGTGTAAACCTCTTCCCATGTTTGGTAGCTATTGGAATCCTCATGCAATGACTGAATGTCATCCTCTCCTTCCGAAGCTATCTGTACTGGAAACTGTCCTGTTATTACCCCGGCCATCTTTTTAATCAGTTGGCCCACTAACGGCAGTATACAGCATGCTGCTACCACTACTATTATAACAACCATTGCTATGGCCATCGCTATTCCCCTAAATAACTTAGGCCAGGTTAAATTCGTCAACCAGCTCCATAACGCATTTGTTCCCGATTTCCAATCGGAATGTAATACATGTTCCTGCCTTAGTTCTTTTAGACGAATTAGAGCTTTTGTGAGATTTCCCCCTTCCCCGGTGTGCATGGGAATGACGGTGCAACATTCTTCGCCGATGAGTTCGCAAACTCCCTGATCTTCTGCTAACAAGGTTTCTATGATAAACCTATTTTGAAGGGCCATCATCGATGTGGCGTGTAGTTGCTCTTTTACTCCTTCCAGGGCAGTTATAGTATGGGAGTCAGATGGCTGAGTGGTGAGGGAGTCGGGCTAGTAATCTGAAGGTTGCCAGTTCGATTCCCAGCCGTGACAAATGACGTTGTGTCCTTGGGCAAGGCACTTCACCCTACTTGCTTCGGGGGGAATGTCCCTGTACTTACTGTAAGTCGCTCTGGATAAGAGCGTCTGCTAAATGACTAAATGTAAAATAGTGAAGTTTATGAATCGTTGTTGATTGTACCATAAGTAATTTATCCATCTGCTGTTGCGTGCTATGTACTGAGCATTTGTTACCTGACCGAATAAAGGCAATGATCCTGCTATACGTCCTGAGACTATCCAGTCATCACTTATGGCTATATGTTCAGTGGGTGTTCCGAGAGGTATTTGGTCATAAGAGATGTATACCTTGTTATCTGTTTTCCACTGAGTCTGTGTGTCTCTTTTCTGCTTGTTTTGTACTTGTTTTTGCGGTACCAATACCGTTACTTTTCCAGTTAGCATAATTGGGGCGCAGATACCCTCCCATCCCGGCTCCAGTTTAACTTTTAGATTTTCCTCTCCTTCGCATACCCAAAATATATCTCCCAGTGGAACTGTTCCCTCCGCGTTACTTGGAATAGGATATTGTTCAATGCTTGTGGGGTTTGTTTTATAGATAATGTATCCTCCGTCTCCCAGCACTTGTCGGCACTTTATTTTAGCCTTCTTTGTTGTAGTACACACTCTGCCAAAAGCTTTATGCTTACAATACACCAATCCCTTGGGGTCAATTGCGTCGTAAAGTCCAATCACATCCTCTACTTCAGCTCCCCTTGCTATACAAAATGGAAAGATAATGTCTTGCGAGATTTTGACCATGGGTGGTGTCATGTAATCTTCCCCTTTTCGCGTTTCGTCTAGTTTGCGCGGGCAGACCGAATCATCCTTACTCCACCGTTGGTATTTATTACTTGCCATGTGCATGGTGCAGTAAGCAAAACACTGGTTTAGGTCCGTGCAGGACCCTATTTCGCTACCAGGGATGGGCCTGATCTGTGGAAGCCTTTTAGCGTTGTAGCATGCTACACAGGTGTCTCGACTCACTTGCTGAGCTGAGTGCTTCAACCAGTCATAGAACATGTTGGATTTGAATTGCGCCGTTCTTAACGTCTCGACCCTTTCCTGGCTGCGTTTGACTCGACGGGTCACGGAGTATATTTTGACCATGCTCATGGCTCTATGGTTATTCATTGTTCGTTTTGTGTTTACATCAATACATTGAGTTTTCAAGCATTTTACTGTTATTTTTGCCATTCCTTTGTCCCTGCACCTCGAGCTAGGGGGATAGCTGTACATTATTGTATTACTGGGACCGGTTGTTATTATCACGTTTCAGTTTGGTGGGTTGGTGTATGTTAAGTTGACTTCCTCTGCTAGTGTTATATACCCTAGGTTGGCTGCCATAACTCCTACAGCTAATGCACATTTGGCCATCTGTATATCTTTCTTAGACATTTTTGACTCATTGATGGGCAATTCGTGTTGTTGAGTTAAGTTATGTTGGGGGTATAGGGTGGGTAAAACCTGTTGTTGAGTTGAGTTATGTTGGGGGTGGGTAAAACCTGTCCATATTAGCATTATCCCTATCCCTGGTCGTATCATGGTTGCATAATCTGGGGGTTAGGGTCTCCTGCCTCATGGTGGCCCTGTCACTTGATGTTCTCTCAACTGCCTGTTGTGTCCAGCTTTGTTCACTTCTTAATATGTGAGCAGCTGCTATTAGCGTTGTTGTTTGTAATTCTCTGCTGGACCAGTCTGTGAGATCGTCTGAGCCCCTGCGGGGAGGAGTGTCCGTCCCCATCCTGGAGTCCCTGCGGGGCAGTGACACCTGCCCCTTCTGTCTCCGATTCGGCTGCTTCACTTCTATGCGCCTCAGTCTTTTATGGATCTTCTGCTCTACAGCAGTGATTGAGATGGTACCAAAACTTCTTACCGTCGACTTTTAGGGCTGTTTGGGTTGTTAGACGGACTCTGAAGGGACCTTCACGCCTGGGCTCGTTCCACTTTCGTTTGAATACCTTGATGTAAACCCAATCTCCAGGCACAACCGTCTGCAGGTTCTCTGGAATCTCTGCTTCCCTTTGCTCCGTAGCACCTTTTACCTGTGAGAACACTTCCTTATGTATCTGTGTTAAATGTCGTAGGTAGCTTTGCAGCTCCCTTTCCAATTTTTCAAGGGGAGGACCCTCAACGGATTCTCGTAAATATGGAACTGGAAGCGGCCTTCCAGTCACCATCTCATGCGGTGTTAGGAATGTCATGCGGTTAGTTTCATTGCCAATGTGGAAGGGTGTGCCTGAGCACAATAACCAGTTCAAAAAAGTTGTGGGTCAGTCAACTAAATGACACACAGAGATGTGATTTCCCAAAAATACATATCATTTATTATATAGTAAGTAGAAAAGGGAACAATATTAAAAGATGCACTGTTATCAGTTAAAAGAGCCGGGGCTAAACATCCATGGTCTGAGTTAGTTTCCGTGCCAAAAGAAAATACATGCAAACACGTTAATTGGAGAGTCCAACCCAAAAAAATCACACCATAAGAAAATAACAGAAATTTCACACAAATAAAACCACAAAAATAATCAAACTTGGGTGCAACTACACAGCAAATGTTAATGGCGGAGAAACTCCGTAAGACCAAAGAGGTCCTCCCGATGTAGACAGGGATAAACCCTCAAAGTTAATCAGTGCATCACATCAATGAAAAAAACACAACACAAATCAAATACACGCTACTCCGGACAGCCCCAGTATCGGTCCCCAGCTAGTCCAGCCAGACTAGTTAGAACTAGCCTCGTCCCCCCACGATAATAGGCCAGTAGTAGCAAAATTGACGGAGCAGGGAACAAACGCGAATAAGTTACCCCATGGCACTACCATATAATGGACCTACCCGCTAGAAGCGGTAACATACCTGCAGAGCAGTCCACACTCCTTCACCCGGTCCCAGATAGGTTTGGAAATGGATGGAGATCCAAGTCAAGTCTCTGACAACTTTGTATGCCCAAAATCTTTAATCAACAGCCCAACACGTTTTACACTGTGTTGTAGAATGGTCATGCTTCACACCTGGCTGTTTAAATGGGCGGGGCTACCAATTATGGCTAGAATGATATGGTTGTAGCTAGTAATTAAAATAGCTCCCTCTATCACACCAATTTAAATGTTTCGGCCACAAAATGCGGTCCATTGTCTGAGCTCATGCTATCCGGGATGCCGAATCTTGGGAAGACCTGTCTGCATTGAAATTTCGCTACGGATCGGGAGTCTGTTCCTGCAGTTGGCACCGCCTCTACCCATCTGCTGAACCGACAGATTACTACTGTGGGTGAGGTTTAATAGCTGTGTAGAATTGTATATGGGGTAAGACTGTTTAGGAACTGTTCATATTTTGTCATCACACACGATCGGGAGTGTCGGCCAGAACACGGCTTTGAGGCCAGGATCTTCAGGGCAGGAGAGGTGCACAGATGATCCAATGAGGAGACAAGGTTGATTCAATCACTTTGTATTAAAGATACATGTGGAGTTGAGAGGTGTGTTTAGTGTATGTAGTATATGTGTGGTTCTGAAACCAAGGAGAAAACAATAAGTACAAAACTATTACGTAGCCCGCATGCACATATTTAGCTGACATGTTAGCCTAACAGGCTAGTCAGCTCACGGCATCAACAAGCATGTAAATAACTAAAATAAGCCCCAAAAATGTAAATACACATTCACAAGTACGTAGCTACATCATAAGAAGCACAAATAGCATACGTATGCAGGCTCAATGAGAGGTAATTCGCAAGCTAACACAAACGTTATTTACCCAGTAAACGCTAGCATTCTTTCACTCGTTTAACACCAACACCAACGATAAATGCTAAACATCTATGAACATATTACACAGGTTGATATATGAAATTAGCATCATGGTAAACAACTTACATATTTTATGGATGCACACGTCGAACTAAGAAGGGGTTTCTAACTTGGTCTCAACATGGACATGAAATTACTGCTTCGGCAACACGGCAGATTTCAGTCGAACAATGCGCATTCTTCCTCTGGCATGACGTATGGCACTGCCAATAAACAATCAAGAGTCCTTCCACGTGAAAAGCAGAACTAACATTTCTTAATGGCAAATAAGTCCAGAGCCTTTTGTACAACTACCAAGATGTATCTCAGTCTTCCTATACATTGTGTCATGTCTACATAATCTATCATCAGATGTCTGAATTGTCCGTCTGGCGTTGGAATGTGTGAGATGGGGGCGGTAAACGTCTTCCTAACATTGTAGTGCGCACATACTTCGCATTCGTGTAACACTCTGTCAACTGTGGCTGTTAGATATGGTGACCACCACACGGTTTGTAGGCGACGTACAATCTCCCCCCTGGCGCAATGGTCATTACCATGCGCATTCCTAACAGCAAAGCTCAGCAACGTACTTGGTAAAACAAAATGGCCATGACTACTCCTCCATAGACCTTTGTTGGGTCCATCCCGGGTGTGTTGCATTGCTCCACGTTTCAACCACATATCTTTCTCTTCAGGACTAACTCGGTCTTGCGCTAGCACAAGGGAAGATAAAGTGGTGAGTGGGGCTGGATCATCCGCTACCTGTATAGGTCCCATCACTGCCCCAGTCCCAGCAGCCGCTTGCTTGGCTGCCTCATCTGCCATGTTGTTACCTCTGGCGATGAGAGTGTCACTCTTTTGGTGGGCCGGGCATTTAATAATGGCAAGGGCTGTTGGAACGTGCATGGCATCCAACAGCTGTGAAATGGACTGTCCATGACTGATCACAGTGCCATCGGCTCTGCGGAAGCCTCTTTGCTTCCATATATTACCATACACAAGACAGACGCCGTATGCATATGCAGAGTCAGTGTAAACATTAACCCTTGTGTTATCTTCGGGTCATTCTGACCCATCAGTCATTGTGACCCACCTTCGTATTGCGACAAATTTACCTCATACAAAAACAAAGTGAAGCATTTTCTTTTAACTGTCAGGCTGTCTCAGACCCCCCACATTGGAATGGTTAAAAGAAAATTATTTTTATTTGTTTTTGAATTGGGTAAACACAACGATGGTTCGTTATGAACCTTTGGGTCATGTGACCCGAAGGCAGCACGAGGGTTAAGGGCCTCATGTACTAACGCTTTTGCGCCCACTTCAGGCGTATTTGTTTCGCAATTCGCGCGTAAAAGCATGGCGAGGTATGTACAAACATGCCGCACTGAGGTAAAAGTGCAGACTGCCTGTCGCGGGAACTGAAAATGGCAAATTGCGCTTTTCCGTGTCATGCATATGCATTCAAGGGAGGGTCAATGCGAAAGTGGGAGTTTCCCATAAAGAGATGGGAGGGGATGCGTAAAGTGCGCCCCATTTATGTATTCCGCGGTATGTCCAAAACCCGCTTGTGAAAGCGCAACTCTATTTTGCGGTGAAAATTCTCCTCCTGTTAAAAGCAGGCGTAAACCAGGATGCGCATATGCCTCCTAGTGAAATAGCAGCCGTAACCCAAGCAGGACGAAGACATAGGCAAAATAATTTTTTCCACAAGGATCACACTTTTTGAGTTCAGTGAACACAAAATCATTACGCGTTACAGATTAACCCTTGTGTTATCTTCGGGTCATTCTGACCCATCAGTCATTGTGACCCACCGTCGTATTGCGACAGATTTACCGCATACAAAGACAAAGTGAAGCATTTTCTTTTAACAGCTAGGCTGTCTCAGACAAATTTGTTTTTGTATTGGGTAAAATTGGGTAAACACAACGATGGTTCGTTATGAACCTTTGGGTCATGTGACCCGAAGGCAGCACGAGGGTTAAGCAGCCATGCAATATTACAGTTACTCGAAGAAATCAAAGAATACAACGAATCTCCGACTCAGCGTTCACATTCCATTCCAGCAGTTGTTAAACTCTTCGCTACATTACAAATATTGGCATCAGGATCACTTCAAACAGTCATTGCTGTTTTGACTTTGGTGGCTGATCCATGATAGAAAGAAGGAGGCCCATTCAATTGCGCGTTTAAATGCTCGCAATGTACGGTATAGTGGGCAGAGAAAGGCGCTGATTACCTGATGACCTGCAGGTTTCGTAAATACGACGTAAACTGAAGTATCACAGAGTGCGCAATCTGCGGGTTGGCCATGGCGCTAATAACGTTACGTTTGCGAATGTACGTACATGAGGCCTTAAGACTCTTGCCCTTTGCCCACTGACATGCTGCTGTAAGTGCCTTTATTTCAGCCAATTGGGCAGAACATGGTTGGTCAACCTTTACAGATTGGATGATCTCAAATGTGGTGTCATCTTTGAGCTGTACAACACTGTAGCCAGCGTGGTTACCCTCAGCATCTGTATAGCAAGATCCATCCACGAAAAGAGTGAGGTCTGCTGTGACAGGTTCATTGTACAGGTCTTGTCGTGCACGCATAAAGATGTCGGTTTCATGAACACAGTCGTGTGGTGTCCCATCTACTGGTAACACCATTTTAGTTGCTGGGTTGATTGTGTCGCACCTTTGTGTAAGGCTGGGTGTCAAACCTGCCCCCACCTCTCATATACTAAAGTCTGGAGTTTCTGGACGGTCTCAACTTGATGGCCCTCACACCCCATTCAAGATGTGGTCTGATTGGTTGTCCTTGTGTATAAAGGGAATTGTAATGCATTGTTCTGTGGATTCTTCATCTCCTGAGACTTTCTCCTCAGTTCTCCCTTGTCCTACTCCTTGCTCACCTCTTGCTTTCTCTCTGATTTACAATGATCAACGTAGAGTAGGTAAGATTTAAAGCTTTCATATTGTAATTGCCTTGTAATTGATTTCATTCATTTGCAATGTTATTAAATGCGTATTTCATTTAACCGTACTTTGACCATTCTTGCTCTGATTTAACCCATAGTCAAATACCTGGAATTCTATTTGTATTGGAATTATTTGGTTCATGCTAATACACTGTTCAGTTTCCCATCTTCCTTTAAACCATAGGGGAATTCGTTTTGGTTGTTTGGACAATATTTAACCCCCTACAGTTTTGGTGACCCCGACTACGTGATATGTTTCGAGCAATTCAGTTACAGTTTGGTATACCAGCGTTTCAAACCATGGTGCGGTGAGTAAGCATTTACAAATGTACATTAATTGTGTTCCGCCTGGTTCTGTTGGTAGAAGCCTATTACTAGTTTCTGATATTAGCTCCTGCATAAAAAGAACATAAAATGGAATGGGAAACTGAAGTTAACAAATTACTTAACCTATGGGAAGAAGTTAGTGTTAACCGAACGTTATCTGAATTGAGCAAGAAAGACACGAACGGTCTTCAAACTTATTTTACACTAGCTGAAATAATTGAACATTGGCGAACTGTAGGAGTCCATAAAAAGAAAGCAGAAAAGAAACAAATATTGAAGATTACTATACATTTAATTGGCAAATGTCTTCTCAACTCTGTCCTCAAAGCAGCGACCCCTTTTTGTGCCACAAGGCAATACACCGCTAACAAAGACAGTGAAGAGACCAGCCATGCTGGCTCACATTCTACGGAGTGTTCAGACAGTGGAATTGTTGCGCAAATCCCCAAACTGCGTTCTACAAAGAACCGTCAAGTTCCTGATCCGCCACGCATTGCTGCCATAAAAATGGCGACAGAGGTAAAACCCAAGCCCCAGCAGCCCCCTCATATACAGTGTAACTTCTGTAAAAGACAAGGACACACCTAAATGCGATGTTGGGATCTTGGTAGAAATATGCCTATTCCACCCACACGCTTGTTTTATGCTAACAACAAAGTTAGATTTTGTCATGCTTGTCTAAGAAGTGGTCACACTGAGTCCAAATGTTGGGATCTGGGAAAGGGTAGGCCTCCCCCATTGTTCATGCAGCATAAGCTGAGCCTTTATCAAGACAAACAAACCTTGAACTTTTTAACGTGATTGCATGCAATTCCAACTATCTTTTACATTTACTTAATTCAGGTCCAAATTGTGATATTGCTTCATTCCTACTGTATTACCCCTGTGTTTAGTCTTTGTTGTAGTTCAAAGATTCGTTGGGGACAGTTTATTTGTTGCTGCTCCTGTTCCTTTAGCTGCATATGCATAGTGCATATGGTTTGTCCATCCATGAGTTCCTATGTTGGTTTCTGTGGATGAGTATTGGGTATTGTGGATTAGTATGTACCTGTAGCTACACCGGTTCAAGTAATTAAGTCCACGAATCAAACAGATGTTCCTTGATTTATTTTTATCTCTCTCTCTCTCTCTTCAAGTGACACAAGAAAGCAAAAGACAAAAGTTTAAATCATTGATCTGCCATCTTAGGTGGGCTAAATGGTGCAGCATACATGCACAAACTTAAATCACTTTACAAACTTAATTACATGACATCATGGCTCCAATCAAATATAAAACACATTGACGGCAAAATAAAATACAGTGTACGCCTTTGGTGAACCATGTGCAGATTGTAGTTGTGACCCGTTCTTCTGCAGCCATTAACTGCTCTCTGACCCACAATGCCCTGTTTAACCTTTTGTAGCTCTGGTCACATGACTCGATCAAATAAAAGCATTAAACCGGAAACCAAAACATATTTCTTAGTTAGTAAACCCTATTATTATCCTTTGTTAAATTAAAACAGATGACTTTACCTTAAATAATTCTTGAAAACTGAAACCTGTTTCTCCAAGACAGTTACACTCCCACCAAGTTACTATGGTTTATGATAACCTTCAAAACATTTGAATAAATCCAGTAATTTCCAGAACCAAGCTATTTCTGTTAACACTTAGACCAAGCCTGATACCTTAAACTCTAAGCGGAAGTTTAGAAACTAATTCTATTAGAATACTCTTTAACTATTTTCTACAAGTACGACTAGTTTATGGATAGGTCGCTCAAGAATAGATTGATTAGTGAATTGTTGACTATCCGTTCCAGGCTTTCTATTTCCCATTTTTATTGTAGCCTTTCGCACCAGTCCATCCTTGTCTCCACAGACATTAAGTACTCTTCCAAGTCTCCACTCATTGCGTGGAATCCCTTCCTCCTTGACGATAACAACATCTCCAATCTTCACGTTCCGCTTTGGAGAGTGCCAACATTGTCTGAGTGTGATGTTTGTCAAATATTCTTTCCTCCATCTACTCCAGAATTGCTCTGTCAAATATTGTACTCTGCGCCATCTTTTCTTAGCAAACAAATCTTCTGCCACAAATTTCCCCGGTGGAGGCAGAGGAACAGAGGCTTTCATGGTCAGTAAGTGATTTGGGGTAAGTGGCTCTAAACCTTTTGGATCATTAATACTGTCAATGGTGAGTGGGCGGCTATTTATGATTGACATTGCTTCATAAAAGAACGTTCTCAAAGAAGCATCATCTAATCTTCCAGCACTCTGGGACAGAACACACCTTAAAACGGTCCTGACAGTTCTAATTTGACGTTCCCAGACTCCTCCCATGTGACTGGCATCAGGTACGTTCATAGTGAAGTCACATTGTTTTTCAGCCAGGTAAGCAGTCAATCTGTCTTTGTTCACTTCCATTAAACCCTTTGACAGTTAATTTTTTGCGCCTACAAAATTTGTACCTTGGTCTGACCTGATTTGTCGTACAGCTCAACAAATAGCTATAAAACACCGCAAAGCATTCATAAAGGCATCAGTGGTTAGATCCTCTAACATTTCTACATGAACTGCTCTTGAGGATAGACAAGTGAATATAAGACCATATCTCTTATACTCCTTACGACCTTGTTTAGTGTGAAATGGTCCAAAACAATCCATTCCACAATAGGAGAATGGTGGAGAGGGAGTAACACGACTGGCAGGTAGATCCGCCATTCTTTGTATTTCTGTTGGCCTATGGTTTCTCCTGCAAGTGACGCATTTCTTAATGTGGTTTGCCACAACTTTGCTGCCCCCGACAACCCAGTACCCATTTGCTCTCAGTTCATTGAGGGTTTGTCCTCTACCTTGGTGCTGCGTCTTTTCATGGTAGTAGTCTAAAATAAGACAAGTGATTACACCATCTCTTGGTAAGATTAGTGGATGTTTTAAGTCAAAAGGCAAGGAAGCCATCCTTAATCGACCTCCCACTCTAAGAACATCATCTTGCAATATTGGGTCGAGCTGGACCAACTGATGACCATGTTGCAGTTTACCTTTGCTCAGTATTCGCATTTCCTCTTTGAAAGTGTCCCTTTGTGCCAGTTTTACAAGCACAAGGCTGGCCTTTTTTTCTGTCTTCAACACTTATAGGTTCTGTTGGTTTGACTCTTTTTGCTAGTTGCTGGATCCGAGCAACAACATTCAATGCTGTATGCCATTTGGAGAACCGTTTGAGTCTCTCCAAAAAATGGTCCTCTCTTACTACATGTGTTTGTAGTACTTGCATTGTTTTAACTTCAGGGTCACCTACAAGGAGTTCTGAAGTCACCGTTGGTGTGACAATTTCTCTCTCCCACAGAAACTTGGGCCCTGTTTGACGTAATCAACTCAAGCCAATTTGACGTAATCAACTCTTCTACCTTAAGGCCTCTAGAAGCGTGATCCGCTGGATTTTGATTGGTGTCTATATAATACCATTGTTCTGGCACAGTTATATCTCTGATTCTTTGGACTCGATTTGCGACAAACACGTGAAACCTGCGGGCTTCATTGTTAATGTAGCCCAAGACTACCTGTGAATCTGTCCAAAAATACTCTTGGTCGATTTAGAGTTCTAGTTCTTCCTTTAGCAGACTACTGACTGCAGAGGAGACCACTGCAGCAGTTAATTCCAGTCTTGGTATAGACACAACCTTTGTTGGTGCAACCCTTGCCTTTCCTATGATTAAGGAGCAATATACCTTGTATTCACTCACTACTCTGATGTATGAGCACTGGCCATAACCATAAGTACTTGCATCGGAAAAATGATGCAGCTCAATTCTCTGAACATTGCCTAGGTTTTCAGGAATAAAGCATCTAGAAATCTGGAGTTTTTGCAGGTTTTCAAGATCATTCAACCAACTCTCCCATTGTGGCCATAATTCTTTGGGTAGTGGTTCGTCCCATCCAATGCCCTTCCGGCACATTTCTTGCAGTACCTTCTTTCCCAATAAAAGAAAGGGAGCCAAGAAGCCTAGTGGGTCAAACACTGAGGCTACGGTTGAGAGAATTCCCCTCCGTGTTGCTGGTTTCTCATCCAGTTTGACATTGAAGGAGAAGGTGTCACTGTTCGCATTCCACTTAACTCCCAGTACAGTCTGGGCTGGAAGTTCATGATGACTGAGATCCACATCCTGAACTCCACTGGCTCGTTCACTATCTGGAATTGACTCTAAAACTTCTCTGTTATTGGATATGAACTTGTGAAGGTGTAATCTCCCTTTTGCACACACGTTGTGTTTCTCTCACTAGTTTGATGGCTGTGTCCACGGATTCAAGACTGATCAAGCCATCATCAACATAGAAGTTTTTCCTGATAAAGTTAGCTGCTAAGGGATATTGCTCTTCATGTTGACTTGCAGGATACTTCATTCCATAATTGGCACATCCAGGAGAGGATGCTGCTCCGAAGAGATGGACCTTCATGCGACAATCCATTGGCTCTGAATTGGTATTTCCATTTTCCCACCAGAGGAAACGCAAGTAGTCTCTATCTTCCCTTCTTACATGAAATCTGTGGAAAAAAAATTCTACATCACAGATGACTACTATTGGGTGTTTACGAAATCTGCAGAGCACTCCTGTCAAACCGTTTATGAGATCAGGTCCAGTTAGTAAATGATCGTTCAGAGCTGTGCCATCATACTTAGCAGAGCAGTCAAATACAACCCTAATCTTCTCTGGTTTTCTAGGGTGATAGACCCCGTGGTGAGGGATATACCATGCATTCCCTTCTTTAGGCTGATATTCCACTCTTTCTGCATCCCCATCCTTAAAAACTCCTTCCATAAACTTTACATAGTCATCTCTGAATTTGGGATTTTTCTCAAATTTTCCCTTTAGGTGCTTTAGCCGCACCATAGCTAGACATTTATTTTCTGGCAATTGAGGGCGTGACTTAAAGGGGAGGGACATTTCCAGGTGACCATCAGCATTCTGGTGTATCTCTCCATTCAGTAATTGCATGAACTGTATGTCATCCTGTGATACGCTCCTTTCTCCATGATTTGTATCTTGAAAATCTGATTCAAGGGCTCTGATGATAGTTGCTGGTGTCAATGGTGGAAGTTCTTTGACAGACACACGATGACACAAGCCTGTCACTTCGGTTGACTTAACAACTTGTGGTGACCTACCAACAATGCTCCAGCCCAGGTCAGTCTTGATGGCATATGGTTCCTCATCACCTCCTGTGATGATCTGTCGTGGTGCCAATGCTCTGGAGCAGTCGTAACCTATTAGCAGTCCTACGTCACAGTCCATCAGTGCAGGTATTTCCTGTGCCATTTTGTTAAGATGTTTCCACCTTTTGCCTGTTTCAGGGGTAGGAATGTGAGACCGTTCAAGTGGGATGAAGTCCGTGGTATAAGCAGGTGGCAGATTGATAAAGCTTTGTGAGGAAAACCCTCTAACTCTAAGTCCACTAACTCTTTCACTCTCTACTATGGAATCTCTTCCCATCATAGTGGTAAGCTTTAACTTAACTGGCTCTAAACCTGCTCCTACCTTCTCACATGCCCCTTTATCGACAAAGGTGTTACTACTCTGTGTATCTAGTAAGGCGTATACTAGGGTCTCCTTTCCAGGAGTAGTGGTCATGGAAATCCATACAGGCACTATCATAGATGTGCTCCCACCATCTCCTTTGTTTACACAGCAAGAAAGGGACGAAGTGTTTTCTTCCATTTGTATGGTATTAGACGATGTGCCTTCAGCAGAAGACGTGCGGTCTTCATGAAGTGGCGTGGGATGATGTTTATGACATATGCTACAAGTAGCTTTCTTTTTACAGTCCTTTGACTTGTGTCCTATTCTGAGACAACCAAAACACAAGTTGTTATCAAATATGAACCTTTTCTTTTCCTCCACAGGTTTGTTGGTGAGCATCTGGCATTTGTGAATGGAGTGACTTTCTTCACAACAAATGCATTTAACTGGGACTGGCGATAAAAGGAAGTTTATCACTTTCTTGGAGCTGTTTGAGTGATTATCAGCAACACGGTCTGTCTCTGTTGCTGTACTTGAGTTATCTAATGCCTTCACAGTCGTGTTGAACGCATTAGCCTTTGAACGTCCTTTATCCTTTAACGGCTTCTCTTCAGTGTGTTTTAAGGCATGAAAGGATGTTATAGGATTGCATGCGATTTCTGCTTCTTGTGCCATAAACTCTGCAAACTCTTTGAAAGTGGGGTATTCCTCTGTTTGTCTTAACTGTTTTGTAACATAGCAATTCCAGCCGGAGATCACCCAGTCAGGGAGTTTCTGGAGCATTCTTTGGTTCTCTTCACAGTCGTTTAATGCTTGAAGTCCCTTGACATGTGGCATGGCATTACTGCAGGCTAACAGAAAATCGCTGAACTGTCTGTCTTATTGACTCCCTTGAGCCGATCTTTGGCCAGTTATTCAGTTTTTCTCTAAATGCACGCTGAATTACAAAAGGGTGACCATACCGATTATTCAAGGCCTCCCATGCTTGGTCGTAGGCTTCATCATCATTTCTATAAAAGCTTCCTTCTAACACAGATCGTGCCTCACCACTAATGTATTTTTGTAGGTAGAACAACCTATCAGCTGGATTTGTGCACCTGCGTTCTATCAAAGCTCTAAAACTTGTACTCCACTCTAAGAACTTAAGTGGATCTCCTAGGAAGACTGTTGGCTCAGGTGCAGGAAGTCTGGTGAGAACCATCGTGTCATGTAGGGCTTGAACTAAAGTTTCATTATTAGTAGGTCTACTATCTGGTTGTTCATTATTATTGTCATTATAGGTTTGTTCACCCTTAATTTCTCTATGAAGTACTGGACGACAATTGACAACATTACTGCATTCTACTTTACTTTTATCGCAAGCCTCTCCAGAGTCAGCTTCTGAGTAGACCTTAAGCTTGGCAGCTAGGACTTGAAGATCTCTTTGATTTTCCAATTTCTTAAGTTCTCCTTGTTGTGCAATAATTGCCTTGTCCATCTCCATTTCTGCTTTCTTTGCAGCGTACTGTGCAGCGTATTCTACTCTTTTTGTTGTTATACTTTGCTGTTCTGAATCATTTGAATGGTGACTACGAGTAGATTTGCAAATTGTAGTCCCGTATATTGACCGTGCGTACTCTGTGTCAAGCATCATGTGCAGCCGGGCGTTTTCTGCTTCAGGATTGAATTCATCTTGACCTAACTCCATCATTCGTACCTTCATCAGCTTCATCAAGTCTGCGATTACTGCTGTACTAGAGTCCATCTTTGTTCTAACTTATGTAGAAGGTGCTGATTGAGAACAAATATTTTCATACGCATCTCTAACTTGTGTCTCTAGCTCTTCAACGGCATCCATCATGTTACACAAGTCTTTATCAAAGCGCTCATTTTTGAGGCTTGTACGTATAACTCTGACCTGGTTTTTGACACTTTCATATAGCATAATGAATTTATTCTCCCTCTGAGACACTTCATTTTGCTTCAACTCTAACATCTTTGGAGTTAACTTTCTTTCTCTTAAAGATTTCCTGGGCTCAACTACCCAGAGGAAAATTTTATTGCTCAAAGGTTGCTATTCTACAGCTCATGAGACAAAACTGTGACTCTCAGTTCAGCCTTGTTTTAATTTCAATTTTGTCTAAACCATTTCTCAAGTGTTGCCCCTAAAATTCACTAGGAGCAATAGGTGAGACAGAGCAACATTAGCAGGAGTCATAGTTGAGACTTGATGGAGATAACTTGCTCAGTCTCATTAATGGCTCATTTTGTTCTCATTGGGAAAGAAAATGAGCAGTACCAGAGCTAATATTGAGCAATATATGAGTCATATATCCATTTCTCATATGTTGCTCCTAAAATTCACTAGGAGCAATAGATGAGACAGAGCAACATTAGCAGGAGTCATAGTTGAAACTTGATGGAGATAACTTGCTCAGTCTCATTAATGGCTCATTTTGTTCTCATTAGGAAAGAAAATGAGCAGTACCAGAGCTAATATTGAGCAATATATGAGTCAAATATATTTATAAATGAAAAAAATCATGGAAACTTTCCACAAATGCTTAAACAAATGGACCCTTTATTTAATCTTAAACAAAAATAAATACTTTGACAGAGGTCCACCTCTGTAGGGATCCTTACATAGATATATATATATATATGAACAAAAATAAAACTTTTAGTGGACACTAAACATTAGGAGAAGGAAAAATCCTAAAATATTTTGTCAACCTTTGAAAACTTTGACTCCCCGCATTTCTCTCTCCCTCCCCCTTCTGCTTTATTCCAGTCGCTTCCTTCCTCTTCTGCCTGCCTCTCTCTCCCCTCTCCCTGTCTGCCTCTCTCCCCCCCTCTCCCTGTCTGCCTGCCTCTCTCCCCCCCTCTCCCTGTCTGCCTGCCTCTCTCTCCCCTCTCCTTGTCTGCCTGCCTCTCTCTCTCCTCTGCCTGTCTGTCTGCCTGCCTCTCTCTCCCCTCTCCCTGTCTGCCTCTCCCCTCTCCCTGTCTGCCTGGCTCTCTCCCCCCCTCTACCTGTCTGACTCTCTCTCACCTCTCCCTGTCTGCCTGCCTCTCTCCCCCCTCTACCTGTCTCTATCCCCCCTCTCCCTGTCTGCCTGCCTCTCTCCCCCCCTCTACCTGTCTGCCTCTCTCCCCCCTCTCCCTGTCTCTCTCTACCCTCCCCCTTTCCCTCCATTCCTGGCTTATTCTCTCCCTCACTCCATCTCCCTCTCTCTCTACCCTCCCCCTCCCTTCCTGGGTTATTCTCTCCCTCCCTCTCTCACTCCCCTCCCCCTCTTCCTCCCTCGCTCTCTTTACTCCAACCTGTCCCCCTCTCCCTCTTCTCTTTCCCTCCCCCATTTCACCCCTCTCCCTCTTCTCTTTCTCCTCTCCCCCCTCCCCCTTTCTGTCTCTCGCTCCCCCGCCCCTTCCACCTCCTCTCTCCCTCCCCCTTCTTCTCCCTCTCTCGCTCTCCCCCATCCCCCTTCCTCTCCCTGTCTCCCACTGTCTATGTCTTTTCGACCCTCTGACGGCATTTATTTATTAAGGCTTTTTTGACCCTGGCCTTCTCCACTGGTGTCCATCCCTCCAGACTTCCACAGCGCATGATGTAGGCTGCAAGAATAAAAGAAGCACAAATTAAAGATAAATAACCTTGCGTACTGTAACCATGGTGTGGAAAATCCTGACTTAATTGTTACCAGGGAACCGCTCCTTTTAGGGCTCAACGATTAATCACATTTGCAATAATATTGGGATATGTTAAAACATGGCAACAGCTGCGATTTGGTCACGTGACTCGCGAGAGCAAAGCAGTCTGCACTGTAACGCTTGTCCTTGACCGGTTGTACAATGGCCTCAGGCTCGACAGAACCTGACACTGCGGAAACTTAAGTCCCAAAAAGGAAGAGTAAGTCAGCTGTGTGGGACTTTTTGGGGTTTAAAAAACCCAGGCAAAATCGTTGCAGGGCGGAAGGTAATGTTTTCTCTCCCGTGTGTGTTTGAATGTTGGTCTGTATGTGTGTGAACAGGATTACGCAAAAACTACCAGCCCCATTTGAATGAAACTTGGTGAAGGGGTTTAGCATGGGCCAACATGATTCTGACCATGATTCGTCATTAGGCTCCTTAACGATCACTGCAAAAGAGCTGCAGTTCCTGTGCAGAGACAGGAGAACCTAGCAGAACAACCATCTCTCCAGCTCTCCATCGTAGCCAAAGCCCACCTGAGAGGTCACGACAGCTAGTCAGACTCGTTAGATCAGAGAGGTATATTAACATCGCATCGTTTGAGTATCGTAAAAGTCGAGACTTCAGGACCCCGGGTTGTGGACTGGATGGAGTGCTACAAAGATTGGCGTTCTGTTAGAGTCTCCCATGTATGCACAGGAACACTGAAGCTATAAAAGTAAAAGTGTCTCTTTTTAGTACAAGTTTACTGTGCAACAGTAGTTCACTCCAATGTTAAAACTTTGCTATAAAAATACCACTCCGAGAACCAAAATAGTCAAAATAACAGACAGAATACACCATCGTAATGCCAAACTCATGATTACTGGGATCAGATTGTTTTTCACCGCCGTAGGTTTTGTGTTTTGAAACACATGCAAGTGAATGTCTGTGACAGAAAGAATCTCCATCAACGGTCTTGACATAAACAGTCGACACAACAATAAGTGCAATTGCAACTTTGTGTAATACTCACCACAAAAAATCAACCTGTGTCTGCCACTTTTATAACTTATGAGGCTTTTGTTTGTCTATTTGGAGCAGGTTTTTATTGCAATTGTGTGAGATCAGCTGCCTGCTTGCTGGTAAACGGAGGGTTGGAAAAAAAATGTAAAAAAATTATTTAAAAATCTATAATCAGCATCCCTTATAGCTACACATCCCACACATATACAAACTCCTCTGAAAGTTTGGTTACAAGTGGGCAGATAACACCATGACATTGGGGAGAGAAGATACATAAAAATGTAAATTAGTTTCTTCAATTGTTTCTTCAAAACCTTTTGGGATCTTCGGGGGATTTAATTCCCTACACCAAAAAGTAAACCAAGCAAGTGATGTGTGTTGCTAGCTATTCAATTATTAGATTCATCAGCAACTAGTGCATGTGGATGTTGTAAAACAAAACATGAAAAAGTCCAACTGTGTGAATAAACACACAAAACGCAGATTTACAAAATGACCAATGTACTTACTAAGAATCCCATCGACTTTGGACTTGTCCAGGACTGCTTTCCCTTCTGGCACCTTTCCGTGTTTTCCAAATTCCACTGCATTTTGGCACTCCTCAGCAGTGAAGAATTCATCAAAGAGCAGATGAAATAGTCGCATGCAGTCCTTTCTTGCATCTGCATGGATTGCAGCGAACCGGGTAGGGGACAGGAAGAGGCCACAGTCTTGGTAGAGCTCTTGTTTCCCTGATTGTCTTCTTGTAGGTACGACACCAGCCTGGGGATGTATCTTTCCAACTTTATCCAGAAAGCCCTGTAATGCCTCAAGTTGTCCAGCACCTGTAACACAGAAGATGAACTATTACTTTAAAATTGAATCCTGACGCGACATAAATACAACAGAACAAAAAATTGTACTTACTGATACTACACAAGATATCATCCAGTTTCCCCTTCGCCTCAATTAATTTTGCCACCTCAGCCTGACATGCCTTGCATGGCTTCCAAGCTCTGCCTTCTCTTGATTCAATTTGCACACATGGTTCTCCATATTCTGGTAGTGGATCACGTTCAATGATAATGGTGTCTGCCAATGATCCTGAGCTTAAAGAACTCTGGTATTCAGACGTACTAGCCTGACTATCCTCAGTATGAACAGTGGGACTGTACATCATTCTAAGAAAGCTTTCTTTGGCTGTCAGGTTATTTGGGGTTGTTGATTTCGGTTGTTGATCCAAACCCACCAAAAAAGGCAGCTGTTGCAAGTGGTCTGGAGGCATGCGCTGCACAGCGTGAGGCTGTGGATACTGAGGATGGCTGTAGCCAAGTGTTATTGGCGGTGGACACGAGAAGTCAAGAGGCTGGGTGGATAGAGGCTGGTACTGTGGCCAAGGAGGTGGATATGACTGGGTAGGTGTAGACTGGTAATGTGGCCAAGGAGGTGGATATGACTGGGTAGGTGTAGACTGGTACTGTGGCCCAGGAGGTGGAGATGAAAAGTTAGGTGTAAACTGGTGCTGTGGCCCAGGAGGTGGAGATGAAAAGTTAGGTGTAGACTGGTGCTGTGGCCCAGGAGGTGGAGATGACTGGGTAGGTGTAGACTGGTGCTGTGGCCCAGGAGGTGGAGATGACTGGGTAGGTGGAGGCTGGTGCTGTGGCCCAGGAGGTGGAGATGACTGGGTAGGTGGAGGGTGAATGGCACTGCACTGCACTTGCAATTTGCAAGTGCAGTGCACTTGCATCCATCTTCAAATGTCAAAAAAACAAAAACACCTGAAAATGATGGAGTGAAAAATTTAGCTATTTAGTAAACAAATACATCATAACTTTATTCAAACATATTGTTGAGAATTCCCCACGCTACGGAGACTGAGCAGGATATAGTGTGTGTTAGTTACGGCTAAGTTATTACATACGCTAATTACATAAGTTGCTTGAGAAATCCCCGAGATTGCCTCGTATTTCTTTTCATTACGGCGGTTGCCTGTACAGAAGTTAGAGAGGATGTAAGTTTGTACCTCTTTATATTTTGCTATTGTTGCAGCAGATAAAGCTATTCCTGAGTTGTTTCAGTCTGTATAGAGAGTACTGAATGTTAACCGTTTTTACGTGAAGCTGTTAGTTTATCTGTATTTTGCTATCTTGCTAATTTACTAATGTTTCTTATATACTAGTGTAATAATTGGACCAATACGCTGTTCCTATTGGTCCAGAAGACGTTCTCAAAGTAGCCTAAATTGCCCCAAAGAAAACTAAAACAACCAAATATGGTTTCTGCACAGGTCCGCAAATGCCCCACAATCGCTTCCCGTTTTAAAGAAGTATCTGAAGCAGACAGAAGACAAATTGATGTTGTTGATATGTTGCCTTGGAGGTGTAGTGACGTCACCAGTGCAAGTGCAGCTGATT
This sequence comes from Osmerus mordax, assembly GCF_038355195.1. Taxonomy (NCBI): domain Eukaryota; kingdom Metazoa; phylum Chordata; class Actinopteri; order Osmeriformes; family Osmeridae; genus Osmerus; species Osmerus mordax. The sequence goes on along the minus strand of NC_090056.1, from coordinate 2,573,379 downwards.
GCTCTGACAACATGGTGTCTGCTCCAGATTCGACGTGTTTGATTTGTGATCTTCCCACGTATTGTTGTAGTATATAAGAAACCAAATGTTTACTCCTCGACAGGTCAGCAAACGCTTTGTCTCCTCGATTTGTTAAAACGATTTGTTTGTAAACCTCGACCTACGGTCTCGGTTAACAAACGTTTTAACAAATCTCGACCTACGGTCTCGGTTAACAAACGTTTTAACAAATCTCGGTTTACAAAGACGTTTGCAGACCTGTCGAGGAGTAAACATTTGCTGTTTATCTAACTTTTACAGTGTGATAATTGTAAATTTTATTGTACATTTTCCATGGATGCCGCCATTGTGGTAATTAACACATGATTTAAGGTATTACCATTAGTTTACCCTGTTAACTCAGGGTTTTAGTTCACACACTTAACTAACAGTATTATTTCGCACGTTTAACTAAAGTACTCAACTCACCTATCAGTTAATGTGTTAATATCAATAGGAATTTATACATGATTCCGGATTTAATTAATAGTAAATCATGTGACTCCCTATTAACAAATGATGTTTTCATGATCAGTGCATAATTAAGTACTTCCTGAGTTATGTATTAACTGATGATGATTCATGCATTAGTTAAAGCATTAATGGACGCTCATTAATTTACCCTTATTGTAAAGTGTTACCCAATAACCTTCTGTTTGTTAACAGATAATAGTAGTTATAACAGCTGTGACATTAATGAACCTTTTTGGGGTTTATTTCAGAAACTTTAACTACCAATTTACAGCTTGTGACTGCCTGTAATGCACCATCTTACTACCAAGTAAGAAGTTGAACTCGTGCTCTCTGACAGGAGCCCTGAAGCGGCTAATACACATTATCCAGCATTCTCATGGTTAAAATCCCAACTATATTACCGTTCCTAAATTCATAAACTACTTAGAAAAGGGTAGGGCCTAAATATAAATGTTGTTAAATTAATAACATGTTACCATTAAATGCTATTTTAGTGTTTGAATGTATTGACGGTGCACAGTGGTTGGTTCAAGGCCTGTTATGATTTCAGTATTAATAATTAGGTTCAAAGTAGCTTTTTAACTTGTATTTATTATTAATTTAGGCTTTCAGGTAGGGTGAATTCAGTCCATTGTGGCCCTAATCCTAGAAATTAAATATATTGTTATATTATTATAATATCATCCAAAATATGATATTATGATAATATGTTAAAATTAAGAAATATGTATTTGAAGAAATAATATTACATTAAAAAGATGTGTAGTAAAATGACAATGATTCAGTTACCATCCTGGTCATCTTTGGGTGCGCCGGGGTCCGGTTCATATAGTCTCTTCTTCGCTGCTCTTTTAGGCATGTTTTTTTTTTTTTTCTTCTTCTTGGGAATCCATTCTGTGACATACATAAAAGTACAGCCCATGTAAATGAAAATGCAGTTCTAGGTTACTCAATACCCTTTGTGACACTGCTAAATTTAACCATTTTACAACACTGGATCATTGATAAACATGCTCAAATATACCTAAATGTCCTAAATTAAGACACCAAGCACTTAAGGAACAACTAAGAATAATTCATGCTGTTTTTTGATATCAAAACGTTTGACAATTAGTGATTTTACAGTAACAACTGCATTTTTAACTTCATGTGGAAAAAAACACATTTACTTGGGTTAGTTTACCTAATACTGCATTTAACAACTTTAATTAGCATAAAAAGTCTGCAAAGGGGCGAACCTCATGCAACTTACCCATATCCATCTAATGACAATGCCACTTTGGAACACAATTGACCTGCCTAGTCGAGGTTTAGCTAGCACTAGCTGTTTCTTAAAATCTGAGCCCCATAATATGCACCCGCTAAATGAGAGTAATTCGACGAAGTCGCGGGTTTCCCTGTGTTTTTTTAAGAGGTTCATTGCTAACTACTTAATAGTTAGCTAATGTTAACATGTTCAAGTTCATAGCACATGGTCTAGGTTTAACCCGTTAAGGAGTAGTGTCACACATATGTGATCGTTCGAAAGCGGGCCCCACAGAGTACCGTCACACGTGTGATTCTGAACATTCCAACCGACTATTTTCCGATAGACAAAAACTATATGATAAACGCGATAGTTTGGCTTCAAAATGTACAATTAGGAGGCTAACAAGTAACACTAGCAGGTAGTAGCATTGCTACGAGTATTATGCTAGATGGCTAGGTAACGGAAGCTAACTAAAGCTAGCTAGCTCCCGTTTTGGAAAAATAACTCACTCTTGTGGAAGCGTTGGTAATATTTAGAACTCACTTAAGGCTAACGTTAGCTAACCTTAGTATGTGCCGTATAGCTACAGTATGTGGACCAGTTTATTCAAAAGGTTTCCTTAACAGAAACGTACTCATTTCCAAATAAATGCCTTCTAATTGTTACAAAATTATACTTAGCAAAGACTTATTTTACCTTTTGCGATTGCTGTCTTTCTCCTCCATGTGGTATGTCTCTCTGTTCTCCTGGCCGCTCCGTTCCCCTTACGTTCATCAGCCCACTTTTTATATTAACGAATAACGATGCAGCATGTTTAATGGACAGTGCTCTTGTCCAATAAAATGTCCTAATGCTGGTTCAAAGTTCACATCTTTTGGCGCAGTCAACCACAAAAGCGGTAAGTGGATAAAGCTTGATATTGTTTTGACCAAATATAGATCATTTATTGAGAGTATCACATGTACTGTATTTCTTCGAATAAACGCCGCGGTGTTTATTAAGTAGTTCATTTTTGCCATCCCTCTCCATATGCTGCTGGCATTTTGAGATCTTTCTCTTAGAGTAAGAGGTTACTGAAGGATTCTAAATCTTTGTGTCTATTCCAATATGTAATGATGGTATTCTATGACACAAATCTGTGTTCTAGAAAGAGTGGTCTGGAGTCGCAGAGGTCCGATAATATCAGCTTTAATGCAGCAGTTGGAAATCAACAAGTACAGAGCTCTGGGGTTGTCTACGTTTCCCTACCCGCAACAGAGTTTGGGCTGGTTCACGAAGTCCAACTGGCTATCTTTCCCTCCCCAGCATATAATATACAGTGCAATTAAAACAGAAAGATGAAAAGAGGGTTGAGCTTGTTCTCTCGTGCATCAGGGAGTTGTTCTTGCCTCCGCGTCCCACCTGCTCGGGTGCCATCTCCACCCAGATTCAAGGTTGTTTCTGAAAATGAAAAGATAGAGACACAAAGAACAGCCTGCTTCCCACACTCAGTGTGAGACCCAATGTTTAAGCCTGAGCACACTTCTAAGTTTCATAACTTTAATAAGCACAATGCATAACTTTAATAAGCACAATACATAACTTTAAGACATGCCTCCTTCATAAATCCTGTTGTTATATTCACTCGTGCACAGTGCCCGTGATGCATTCAGTGATTAAAATGCCACACATATTAATAACTGGGATCATAGTTAGTGTCGTGCCTGATATGCAGCTGGTGATTACAGTTCTAGAATATGTGTTGTAATGTATTATACATTCTTTAATCCCTCTTTTGATCTCTGAAAACACCAGAGATCAATCAACATAGCCCGGACCAACCACCGCCTCCTCGTCCTGGTCAGCCAGCCCCAGCAACGGCATTTGGAACCCCTTCGTCGGGTTATCCTCAGCCGAGACAATGATCCTGTTACACAGGGACCTGATACATGGGATACAGCAACAGTCATGTTGATATTGATATAGCACACTCTTAAGTAAAATAGCGGAAACCTTCTTAGTCCAGTACAATTCTAGTGTGGTCAAGCAGTATCACTCTTGGCCTTGTCGTAACCCTCTTTTCCGGACTCTCACATTCGTAGCAATAGCAAAAGGTTCACTGGCCCTTCTCCACCAACTCCTGCAACGTACAACTGGATTCTGGAGCAGCACAACACATGCTCCAGTGGTACCACGTACTTCCTTTCCCCAGCACCCTTAGGGCGTGCAAGGTTCTCTCGATGACCTTGAATGGTCCTGTCCATAAATGTACAACAGGCTTTCCCGAACATCTGATGATGTATTGGGGCAGGTGGGACAGGGTCTTCAAGGGTAAGGGGTAGATCATCCAGTGAGAAAGGGGGGGGACAGGGTCTCCAGGGGAATGGGGCCTTAGAACAGGGGTTAGGTAGTCAGACCCGCCGGTCAGACTCGTCCTGAAGCAGAAAAGAGTTACAGTCCCAGCATCACCTTATCTCCCATGATCCATGATCAAGCAGTAACTGAGTCAAATGAGATGCGAACAGTCGAACACCAATGATTAAACACAGATATTGAAATCAAGAACCCATTTAAGGATTTAAAGTGGATATTTTTAAAGTTCAAATAAATCCCTCCTTTCACACCCTTTTAGGGTGTGACAACAAACACAAATAAAAAAATATCCCATTACTGATTACACAATGTTGGCATACAAATCAACAATAATGATGAGACTATGCAGCGTTATGGCCAAGTGGTGAGGACACACTGGACACAGTGGGAAAACCCTAATGATGTTATAGGGGAAAACCCACCGTCACTCCACAGAGTGGACATTCGACATCCATGTATCCACGGCAGACCTGGACATGCTCACAGGCCCCCTTCACCACATACATACAACTTCAGCCAAGCTTTTAGAATTGTAATAAAATAAAATAAATTCGAAACAAATAGAAAAACCAGAAATTAGACAGGATATTTTAAAGATTTCATAAGATCCCTCCTTTCATTGATAACTTTAATCAATACCCAATCTCCTCGTTTGACTCCTCCACTCTTTGGTTTACTGCTTCACCTGGAACAGAATTTAGCAGAAGACATCTCTTTTCTAGTTAGCATTTTTTATAAAATTGGTTAACCATTTGATTCGCCTCTTCATCATGCTATGTGAAAGGTTTAAGTTGTGGTATTACATATGATCTCCAATAAATCAATTCAAATGGTGTTATGCATCTGGTATAGGACTGGGAAAGACTTCAATTCACATAGTAAACATACTGTATCTATAATTACCAGGCAGTATTGACCCTTCAGTTTTCTTATTGTTGAGCAAACACGACCATACATCATCATTTGATATTCAACTCCTATTATTCATGCCTAGAAATTACAATCTGTTTCTTTGTTCCCTTCTTTAGAAAATCAACTGTTAGTCTAATTTCTTTCACTCCAAAAAACCTTTTCTGTCTTTTAAAACAGTTAAGTTTAAGACCAATATTGTTTTAGATTCTCTATTTTACCAAATCACAGCTCTTTTTATCAAAGATATGATCAAAGCAATTTTCATTATGCCAAACCAGAATCCGTATGCTTCTTAAATGAAATATAAACCAAATAATGTGCTTAATGTAGCTATTAACCAAACATTTTTCCCAACTATATTTTCTATAAAGGTCAGATAGGTAGAACTTCATAACTCGTTTTGCTGCAGTTCAAAACGAGCCAATTAGCTCAAACCATCATAACCACAATTTATCAGACTTGATGAGTCTTCCCAAATTATTTCAGAACTGAATGTTATAATAACCCTCTTCATAATACAACATTATCACAGCCTAACTGTTTATCCCAAACAGTATGCCAGGCTCTGATAAAACTCTTAAATAAAACTTAAAACCAAATTATAATTAAACTCCAAATAAAAGTACATTTATTTATTTTCTCTTTCTCATTTTTAACCAAATTACATCTAATACCTTTATCAAAACTCTTAAAAACCCTAGATTTTACTATTTTGACTTAAAATGTTATCCCATATACCTTCAAAGTATATTCGTAGTTTCCTCTTCAAAACATCAGTGTTTAAACCAATCATCTCTTCACATCCACAAAACGTTCTTGTTTTATTTCATAACCTTCCATGATCCTCTCTAAACCAATCCTTTATGTAACTTTCCAATTGCTTCCTCATAATTTTTCACATACATTTCCTCAAACCATTCTTTGACCAACACAGCTGTTTAGCGTTTACCGTCTATTCACTTAATTTTGCTCTAGTATAACTCTTCCAATTGTATTAGAACCTATTTATAAACCAGGGGTATACCCTCTGGGATAACCTTTGTAAGATCTCGACGTAACTGACTCTTTTAGCCCCCACCTTTCTCCAACTCTCCTCGGGATTTCTTTAACTTCTTGGTCAAAGGAAAAAACACACCACACTCCTCTCTATTTTTATTAAACTCAATCTGACTCCACACAAATAGACAGTGTTCAGGGATTCTAACCCTTGGAGAGGACTCTAACCTCCCTCTGGACAAAGACAACGAGTTTAGGGACTCTAACCCCTGGAGAGGACTCTAACCTCCCCTTGGACAAGACAACGAGTTTAGGGACTCTAACCCCTGGAGAGGACTCTAACCTCCCCTTGGACCAGACAACGAATTTAGGGACTCTAACCCCTGGAGAGGACTCTAACCTCCCCTTGGACAAGACAACGAATTTAGGGACTCTAACCCCTGGAGAGGACTCTAACCTCCCCTTGGACAAGACAACGAATTTAGGGACTCTAACCCCTGGAGAGGACTCTAACCTCCCCTTGGACAAGACAACGAATTTAGGGACTCTAACCCCTGGAGAGGACTCTAACCTCCCCTTGGACAAGACAACGAATTTAGGGACTCTAACCCCTGGAGAGGACTCTAACCTCCCCTTGGACAAGACAACGAGTTTAGGGACTCTAACCCCTGGAGAGGACTCTAACCTCCCCTTGGACAAGACAACGAATTTAGGGACTCTAACCCCTGGAGAGGACTCTAACCTCCCCTTGGACAAGACAACGAATTTAGGGACTCTAACCCCTGGAGAGGACTCTAACCTCCCCTTGGACAAGGACAACGAGTTCAGGGACTCTAACCCCTGGAGAGGACTCTAACCTCCCCTTGGACAAGGACAACGAATTTAGGGACTCTAACCCCTGGAGAGGACTCTAACCTCCCCTTGGACAAGACAACGAATTTAGGGACTCTAACCCCTGGAGAGGACTCTAACCTCCCCTTGGACAAGGACAACGAGTTTAGGGACTCTAACCCCTGGAGAGGACTCTAACCTCCCCTTGGACAAGGACAACGAGTTTAGGGACTCTAACCCCTGGAGAGGACTCTAACCTCCCCTTGGATAAGGACAACGAATTTAGGGACTCTAACCCCTGGAGAGGACTCTAACCTCCCCTTGGACAAGACAACGAATTTAGGGACTCTAACCCCTGGAGAGGACTCTAACCTCCCCTTGGACAAGACAACGAATTTAGGGACTCTAACCCCTGGAGAGGACTCTAACCTCCCCTTGGACAAGACAAAACACAAAAACGGTTGATTTCCCACCACTGTTGGTTTGACTAGGTACGATGAAACATAGTAATCGTCTAAATTTGGTTCTCAGTTCCGAATAGCAGTACTTTGAATTAACAGGTGTCTGCTTACCTTTTTTTTATGTTGAGGCCTCTGACGATTACGTCTGTCTCCTCGCACCGGTGTATGGGTCTCTCCCCCGATCCGTCGGTCGGGCCGGAACCCTCTGGACTCCCTCTTTTCAGCGTCGGGGTCACCAGTTGAAGGATTCTAAATCTTTGTGTCTATTCCAATATGTAATGATGGTATTCTATGACACAAATCTGTGTTCTAGAAAGAGTGGTCTGGAGTCGCAGAGGTCCGATAATATCAGCTTTAATGCAGCAGTTGGAAATCAACAAGTACAGAGCTCTGGGGTTGTCTACGTTTCCCTACCCGCAACAGAGTTTGGGCTGGTTCACGAAGTCCAACTGGCTATCTTTCCCTCCCCAGCATATAATATACAGTGCAATTAAAACAGAAAGATGAAAAGAGGGTTGAGCTTGTTCTCTCGTGCATCAGGGAGTTGTTCTTGCCTCCGCGTCCCACCTGCTCGGGTGCCATCTCCACCCAGATTCAAGGTTGTTTCTGAAAATGAAAAGATAGAGACACAAAGAACAGCCTGCTTCCCACACTCAGTGTGAGACCCAATGTTTAAGCCTGAGCACACTTCTAAGTTTCATAACTTTAATAAGCACAATGCATAACTTTAATAAGCACAATACATAACTTTAAGACATGCCTCCTTCATAAATCCTGTTGTTATATTCACTCGTGCACAGTGCCCGTGATGCATTCAGTGATTAAAATGCCACACATATTAATAACTGGGATCATAGTTAGTGTCGTGCCTGATATGCAGCTGGTGATTACAGTTCTAGAATATGTGTTGTAATGTATTATACATTCTTTATTACTGCAAATAAATACAAAGTTCAGAGACTTGGAGAATCAATGTCAAGGAGCACTGTAGCACATGTGGTGGCTCAACACCTTTCTGAGGCACTTTATGCTGTTTTTCCTTTTTAGCCTGTATGTATGTCACAATATTATAAACTCGTATGGCCCATCAATTAATTGCAGTTGGAAATGTAATGTAATTGGTAGAGAGAGGAACTTTGATTTTGATCATATGATTGATTTTTTAATTCAGTTTTCAAATGTTTATTTGTACTCAGAGAAGGTTTGTGTCTGTTGACATGTTTTCAGGCAAACAGTTAACGCTTAAATTTGAAAATGGCGCAGAGTTACGACTCACGCTGGAGAAAAAAGGTCAAGAGCCAGCAAAGATCTTGCAAAAGATACAGAAGAAAGGTGAGGAAGAATCTGATGTTTTTCAAAAACTATTTCAGAAAACTATGATTTGGTCTTGGGTACCGGCATAGACTACATGCACTCTGTACTACTGGGAGTCATGCGTCTGTTGATGTTTTTGTGGTTTTCCACAGAGTTTTCCCGATGTGGTTTTAGTATGGCCAGGTCAATCACTGAAGTAGACAAGCGGATGAAAGAAATGTATTCCGGGGCATTCTTGCAGGCCTATACTATAACCACTTCCTGCTCCTTAGTGAGGCTATCTAAATTCTTCTGATGGAGTCAATAACGCCAGCACAAATAGATCATGCTGAAAAACTGCTGTGGAATTTCTGTTCTCAGATGAGTGGCCTTTATGGTGAACGATACATGACAGCCAATATGCACTTGCTTGTTCATCTAGCAGATAGTGTAAGAACTCTTGGACCTCTGTGGACACACTCCTGCTTTCACTTTGAAGACAAAAATGGGCACTTACTTCGTCTTATCCCTGGGACCCAAAATATACCTGTCCAAATGGTGAATGCTGTAAAGATTATACAATGTCTCCCTAGCTTCACACAAAACACAAAACTGAACACTGCAGCCTCTGAGTTCTTGGCCAAAATGACAAGTGACAGTAGTTATCAAGCAAGTAATGGTGTCAGCACTGTGGCAATGATTGGGGCATCTTTCAGTGTATGTCTTGAAGCTGATGATGTGTCTCTTGTGGAACAGTTTATTGGTCAGAGATTACATAATAATGCTGTGAAGGCATATAACAGAGCTCAAATAGGGAAAACTGTTTACACTTCAAAGCAGTATGTCAAAGCTATACGAAGGAACAATTATACAGTCTTATTTTGGGATGGTGTGCAGATCAAATATGGCCAGATTGAATTACTGTGTTCTTACAAAGAAACTCGTAAGTGTCAAAATGAGAACATTTGCATTTGTGAATGAATTCTCAGTAGCAGGCATACATCTTCTACAGGATTCTCTGACAGGTGGGACATGTTTTCACATTGCGAGCTTACTAGAAGTTCCTGTAAAGAGGACAGTAGTTGCATTTGGAAGTATTTTGGGAAAGTTGATGTTTATTGATTTGTCCTCAATGCCAGGTATTGTGTTTGCTGCACATTTCCCCAACATACTTGAAAGGGATTGAACATATTTTGAAGGCAAAGAAGAGGTCATATTCTGAACAGAGGAGCACATGATTTTTGCAACTAGTTCAAATTTCCTATTGAAAATGAGAAGTCTAAGTTGATAGACAAACATGACATATTTGTATTGTGATGCCATACCGAAACAAATACTAGTGATCTCGCAGTTGTATTTTTGTTGTATCTGTTGTCAAAAATAAATGTTGAAACATCCAGTGAAAAATATTGTTGAATTTGCTTTTGTCTGCATTATGTAACCCCAATTTTCACCATGTAAATTTCAAAACATCTGTTTAAAATGTCATGGGAATCAGTTTGTCATGGACAAGCATATAAACGCCATTACAATGGGCAAGTTGAGTTCATTTTTTATTTTTAAAGAAAACAATAAATCTGGATGAGAATTCAGAGAGTTCTTGTGGAGAGCTCTTTGTTTGCTCTGTCTGAGTTCAGCATGAGATGCATGAATTAGACTAGATTGAGTTTATAAAGAGAGCTCTCTGATATCTCTGTCTGAGTTTAAAAAGAGGCACACAACTTGAGAAAATCTGAGACTTATTTCAGAGCTTGATGAGATCTATTTGGAAACCCAAAAGGAGACTAATATGAGATTTTGTGAGGCTTTTTCTCAGGAGAAAAACATGAGAAACAGGAGAAATAAGCCATGATCTCGCTTTGGTTTCACACATACCTCAGTGTTGTCTACGAGAAATGCATGAAACATTTTTGAGAGCTCTTTTCTAGTTTTCTTTTCCTCTGGGTATGTTTGAAGCAGCGGAAGTATGCTCCATCATTGCTATTTTGTTTATTTCTATTTTAGTATGAACATCACCTATAAGTGATTCTAATCTTTCCTTTTCAACCTCATTAATTTCTGATTTTAATTGCTCACTTAACCTAGTCAATTCTAATTGAAGGAAATCAATTTGTTCACTAAATTCACCTACTTGTGGTCTTTCTATAAATTTCTCCATTCAAATATTACACAACGTCCATTAACCCTTGTGTTATCTTCGGGTCATTCTGACCCATCAGTCATTGTGACCCACCGTCGTATTGCGGCAACTTTAACGCATAAAAAAACAAAGTGAAGCATTTTCTTTTAACCGTTGGGCTGTCTCAGACCCTCCACATTGCGAAGGTTAAAAGAAAAATATTTTTATTTGTTTTTGTATTGGGTAAAATTGGGTAAACACAACGATGGTTCGTTATGAACCTTTGGGTCATGTGACCCGAAGGCAGCACAAGGGTTAAGTTGTGGAGGTAGGCCTATAGCAGTCAAACCTGACTCAAACTCTTCCTTTGCGACCCTTGATGCCATGGAACGAAACAGTCACTGTAAAAGCTGTTTTTCAAAGCTGCAGTTGCGTTGATTAATTAGCATCCTCAAAACGAAGATATGATCAGGAACCGACACTCCCGTCTTCACCCATGGCCTTTGCTGCTCCAGCGGTCGTGCTTCGATCCTCTTTGCCCCGTGCTCGAATGGACTCTCGTCGATGCTAGCAGTAGGCTACATTTTCACTGTAGCTACACCGGTTCAAGTAGTTAAGTCCACGAATCGAACAGATGTTCCTTGATTTATTTTTATCTCTCTCTTCAAGTGACACCGTGAAAACTAAGAAAGCAAAAGACAAAAGTTTAAATAATTGATCTGCCATCTTAGGTGGGCTAAATGGCGCAGCATACATTGAAACATGCACAAACTTAAATCACTTTACAAACTTAATTACATGACATCATGGCTCCAATCAAATATAAAACACATTGACGGCAAAATAAAATACCGTGTACGCCTTTGGTGAACCATGTGCAGATTGTAGTTGTGACCCGTTCTTCTGCAGCCATTAACTCCTCTCTGACCCACAATGCCCTGTTTAACCTTTTGTAGCTCTGGTCACATGACTCGATCAAATAAAAGCATTAAACCGGAAACCAAAACATATTTCTTAGTTAGTAAACCCTATTATTATCCTTTGTTAAATTAAAAGAGATGACTTTACCTTAAATAATTCTTGAAAACTGAATCCTGTCTCTCCAAGACAGTTACAGTACCTTTGTGGGTTTTATAGAGTTGGTGGTAAATGTTCTAGGTTTTAGCTAAACTCACAATGGTTCCTGACCTGTAAATGTAGATTGGTATAACTTGTATTTAATTTTATTATTGCTGTGTAATTTATTTTTTGTTTATTTTGGACCCAAGAACACTGTTTTGCTTTAATTGCCATTTTCATCTATGCTAGATGATATGTTTGTGTACCTCTCATCTATCAAAAGGGAGGACTGTTCACCTATTTTTTCCATTTGAGTTTTAGGACACTGTCTCACTAATTTCCATTTGTATCCCATCCGACTCTCTCAGACCCCAGACCACTCCAAACGTCGCTCCAAACTTTACAATTTTCATTGTTAACCAAGTGCTATGCTCCAATTGTGTTCTGCTGTAACAGGACAAGAACTTAAGTAGCAGGAATATGCTAACCAAGGGCACGTCTGCATGCCAATACAAAGGTTCTTCCAAGTGATCCTCTGAGCAATAGCCATGATCCAAAAGTGGTCCTCTGAGCAATAGCCCTGATCCAAAAGTGATCCTCTGAGCAAACAGCCATGACCATTAGAATCTCAATTCTGACCTGTCTGCAATCAAGTTCCTTTTTCCTATGGGTGCAGGTTATCACACGATGAACACTGCAGCTTTTGCCTGTGATTTTGTGTCCAAGAGGGAGGATTGTAAGGCTGGGTGTCAAACCTGCACCCACCTCTCATATACTAAAGTCTGGAGTTTCTGGACGGTCTCAACTTGATGGCCCTCAGATCCCATTCAAGATGTGGTCTGATTGGTTGTCCTTGTGTATAAAGGGAATTGTAATGCATTGTTCTGTGGATTCTTCATCTCCTGAGACTTTCTCCTCAGTTCTCCCTTGTCCTACTCCTTGCTCACCTCTTGCTCTGATTTACAATGATCATGGTAGAGTAGGTAAGATTTAAAGCTTTCATATTGTAACATGTTTGCCTTGTAATTGATTTCATTCATTTGCAATGTTATTAAATGCGTATTTCATTTAACCGTACTTTGACCATTCTTGCTCTGATTTAACCCATAGAGTCAAATACCTGGAATTCTATTTGTATTGGCATTATTTGGTTCATGCTAATACACTGTTCAGTTTCCCATCTTCCTTTAAACCATAGGGGAATTGGTTTTGGTTGTTTGGACAATATTTAACCCCCTACATTTGTATAGTGAGTTCTGGGGCTGACAGTATTACCTCGTAGCCCGTTCTTCTGGCCTGTGTCAATACAAATCTTGTACTTGTGAGTAAGGCATACAGCTGATGGGACGTGTACAGAGTTACTGGGTGTCCCATCGTTAGTGATGAAGCCTTCTTGAACGCAAAAACCGCGGCTGCCAATCCCTGGTAGCAGGGATTTTTCTCGTATCAAGTTTTGTACTGTAGTAGGCCAACGGTTGTTTAACTATGGGCGTGTCTTGTAACAGTACTGCAGTAGTATATCCAGATCGTTCTGCAACATATAGATTAAACGGTTTTGAGTAATCGGGATTGCCAAGGGCGGGGGTGGATTGCATGTCACTTTTAAGAGCCAAAAATGCTCCCTCCGCTTCTTCGGTCCACAGCAATGTAGCAGCATTACTATTCTGCCCTGCAGCCCTGATAAGGGCACGCAATGGTGCTTCTTGAGGACATAATCACAAATCCATGGTCTGCTGTATCCCGCCATTCCCAACAAGGTAAGCATCTGTCCCACTGTCTGAGGCTTTGGAGCGTTGACTATGGCTTCTATCTGTGACAAAGCTACCTGTCTCGTATCCCCACTAAGCCGCCTTCCCAGATAGTCTACTGTTGTCTGACAAAACTGTAACTTGTCTTTGCTGACTTTATGACCTCCCTCTGCCAGCTGTTTTAACACCGTGACAGAGTCTCTTTCACACTGCTCCTTTGAACTACTGCATACTAGGATCTCATCTACATATTGGACTATGGTACTGGCAACATGCAGATTCTGCAGGTCTTGGGCCAAAACCCGATTAAACACAGCGGGACTGTCCAGGAATCCCTGGGGTAACCGAGTGTAGGTCAATTGTCTGCCTTCAAAAGTGAAAGAAAACAGATACTGTGACTCAGGGCTTAGGGGGACTGAGAAAAAAGCAGAGCACAGATCAATGACAGTGTACCATTTGGTATCTGGGGGAATGTTAAAAAGTAATATATGTGGATCGGGAACAACTGCCTTTGGAACGTTCACAATGGAGTTAATTGCCCGCAGATTATGCACCAATCGATAATCGTTTGAGTGTGGCTTTTTTACTCTTTTTTTTCATTCACTAGACCCGTAATGGTGGGTCTAATCCCGTCTATGGCGTGTTGTCGGAGTGGGTATTGTCTCTGGTAGGGTAATCTTACTCCCTTCTTCACTTTTATGTGTATGGGCTCTGCTGATTTTATGTAACCTACGTCTGTCTTGTGTTTTGACCATAAGGTTGGGGGCACTTGTCCTAACAAATCTTCATGTTCTGAAAGTAAGCATTGTTTGGTTGGTGGTTGTATATTAAGCATTACTGTTTCTGCTATCCCTGCGTTGTAATTTTTTGCTGAAATTCTATAAAAGCGTGAGTCAGGGGATATATGTATGTTCTTATTTGTGGGCCTCCATTCTAATGTCTGTAAAGCTGTCTTAACCATTTGTCCTAGCTCTCTAGTTCTATGTCCTTCTGTTGTCATCAGTGTAATGTGGGGACAGAGTCCTGGACTTGATGCCATTCTTGTAACTCTGGTGGGAGTATTATAGCTGCAGCAGCTCCCTCGGGGCCTACAAAGATATCCTGGCCGATGATAGAGTACTGTTTTTTATTGATCATCTCTATCCAACAGTCAGCATAGTCCATGTGGCTTTGATGTTTGTCGTACAGAAGAGTAGTGGAGCGGCATATGTTGCGATTTAGGTTTCCCTACTAACGCTTGGTCCATGGCTCCCATTCTCCCCATAATTGGATTACTGAAGATTCGTGTGGGATCAATTGTAGCCAGTACGCCAGCGGTGGCGTCAGGCAATGATCATCTTCCGCTGTTGCATTTGTTAGTGACCTTAGGACATTCTGTAGTGTATTTTCTACCATTACTGGCATTATCTGGTTTGCTGTGGGATTTTCTTGGAACTCCACCTGCAAGCCACTTTGGGTACATTCGATATTGGCTTTTAATATACAAAGAATGTCTCTTCCCAGCAGATTTATTGGGGTGTGTGCTGAATACAGTAGAGGTGCCACAAGGGTTTTTCCTTCGATTTGCATTGTGAGTGGCTCCGTTAGTGGTATTACTTGTGTTTTCCCAGAAAAGCCAACAGTTCGAATGGATGAACTTGAGAGGGGGCGGTTGAAGCCATTTTTGCCAATGCATGAGTATGTCGCTCCCGTGTCCACCATGAAGGCATGTTCTTGGCCTTGCACTGTAACTGATATGGTGGGTTCTTCTCGTGGTTGTAATGACATTACGGGTGACATTTTTTCCCCCCCAGGCTTTTCTGGGCCCCTCTATTGCCAGTTTGTGGCTGGCGCCCCATATTGATTTGTTGGACAGTATCTCTTGTAATGTCCTGGTTGTCCACATCCCCAGCATTCCCTTCCCTGCTGCTTATCAATTGGGTTGGGGTTGGACTGCATTTGTCCGTCCCACGGCGGGGGTGGGCCTCGTCCTCCTCCTCGGGGTTTGCCACCATGTTGCGTGGGATCACCCCTCCCCTTCCAATGATAGCCGTTTGAGGAACCAACGTGTACATGGATTGGTGGCAGGGTGGTGGCAGGGAAGTTGACTGGAACTGTCTGCACTGGTCCTGGCAGAGCCTGAGGTTGGGGTGGTGGCTGGTGCATCACTGGGGCCTGGAGTGTTAAGTTATCTAGAACCTGGGCCTGTGTTGTTATAACTGGGGCTTGTGTTTTGGTTTTGTCTTTCTTTAGCTTACACAGCTCTCCCAGTTGTAGTTGCGTTAGCTTGTTGACGAGTTGTTTATTTTGTTCATCTACTTCTCGTTTTTCTTTTCTGCAGTTGTCAACATGGTGGACTATGTGTTCTGAGAACAACGGCCAGTCCATTTTCATCGGGCCCACCACACTGTCCAGATATTTCTGTACATTTTGTGGCATGGCCTTTTTTACCATGAGCATGAACAGTCTCTGTGTGGTATTGTTTGTGTTCCAGGCACCCCCTGTCTCATCTCTCCATCTGCGTTGAAAAGTATGCAGGAATTTAGTTGAACATTTGTCGTCTTTCAGCATTTCGCCATCTAGCTTGGAGGGATCCATCTTCTCTGGGTAGTGTTTTCTTAGCTCTGCCCATATTTGGTTGCGGTGGCCTCCAAACCCTACGCCGTCCACTTGATTTCCGGTCACCACCCTTGGCAAATGTGCACTATGGAAAACTTCTTCTGTTATCTGTTTTCCAGCCGTGTGCATCAGCAGGAACTTTATGTCTCCCAGAGCCAGGGTCACCCCTGCTGTGCTCTCTTCCAGTGCTGTTATCCATTTGTTAGCTCCATCAGTGAGCTTAGGCAGCCTTCCTGCCAGGCCGATGATATCCATGAACGACCATGGCACGTACAGGGGATCTTGTCCAGTTCCTTTTACCACTAGGGGGTATTGCGGGATTGGATTGTTTAGATCCTCTGCTCCTCCTTCTTCTGTGTAGTTGTTTAGGCTGGATCTTCTCCCCAGCCTTCCTCCATTTCTCACCCAGTGCTGTGTTCGTTTTTCTTGTGTTGTTATCTTTTGTCTGAAGCCTTCTCTATCTTCACTGTTTTGTGGAACTATCATGCCTTCCAAACTTAGATGCATCGCCCCTCTGCTGCTTGGATGTTGCCATGCACTGTGGGGGTCTTGGTTTGGTAGGATCTCAGATGTTGGCCTGGGAGTGGACGTATTTTTCCTGTGGTCTCTTAATTTGGTTGTTAGGTTGTGTATTTCTCTCTCCATTTTGTGTATTGACTCCTCCATGTCGTCACATTTTTGTTTGCTCCACTCTCTCAGTGATTGATCTCTGCTTTTTTGTTTTGGGTGTGCGTCAGGTGACTGATCTGATGATTGCATAGGATGTGCTGCGTCAGTGTCCTCACACTCCCTTTGTCTGGCGCCTTGATTTTCGTGTTGTTTTTGTTCTTCCTATTGTTTTTCGTCGGATTCTTTTATTATTTTTTCCATGTAGTTCAGTTTGTCGACCAAGTGCGCCACTTCTGTTTTTCCTACAGTCCTCTCTTGATACTCCAATCTGTCTAGACGGTCTTGTGGCTGTTCACTGTTGCATGTTGAGTTTCCATCTTCTTGTCCCATGCCTGTCTCGACCAGCTCTCTCCTGTTTGGTATTTCTGTTTTCCTGCACCCAGCATGGATTTCAGGTGCTTTGTCTAGAGTGAAAGTGAAATCTCCCTGTAGTTGCCCTTTCACTTTCTCTCCTTCGGGGCCTGTGTTCAGGAGCGGATATTGTCCCACTCTGAATGGGTTCTTACTGTCCATATATGGGGGTGGCCCCGTTGGCCATGCTGGTGCGGTGGGGCTCTGTCCCTGTTTTTCCTCTGTTTCTGTTGGAGTGGTTATTTTCTCCGTTTTCTCTTTATCAGTGCTTTGTTTTTTTGGCTCTGTTCTGGCCATCTGGCATCTTTGTCCTTCCCTTCTAAACCAATTTAACACTTCTCTTTCCCTAGTCTTCTTGCCCAATCTCTTGTCGCTGTGGTCTTCAGATTTGTGGTGTTTTATGTTGGCTTCCATCTCCTCACAACACACCAAATCAAAGGATCCTTCTTTCGGCCAAAGTGGATTACGCACATGCCATCTTTTCATAAATCGTTTAATTAACGTTTTTTCGTCTGAGTGGTGTTTTATTATTAGCTCCATTGGAACTTCCATAGCTCTCCTACTGCTGTTCCCGTGAACGATCCCCATTTTTATTTGTCGTGCTTGGTTGACTAGGGGCCTGAAAACCTCCGGTTGATCGTCTGTTTCTCCGACCTTCTTAATCTCTACCAAATAGCTCATTAGTTGTCCCGGTTGGCTTATTGAAGCCAGGCGGGAGTCTCACAACAGCCTCCTCTGTCTATTTGCTTTTTGGAGGTCTGGTTGTTCAACTCCACCTTCCTGCCTTCACTCAACCCTCCGGGAACAACGGTGATACTCGTTGATGGATGTGTGGCTGGACTGCAGTCTGCTCCAAACCTCTGGGCCAGACTGTAGTGTCCACCCAATTATATGATGCTTGTTGCCAAGACACGCCAGGGAAAAAACCTTCTCTCCTGGGGCTGAATTAGTGATTTGGTGATCTGCCCAAAGTTGCCCAGAGTTTTTCTGCTGAGCGTTTTGTCAGTTCTCAATTTATAAATATGTGTATCCGTTTGCTTTAATCAGGTTAGAGTGGGTGTATAGTGGACCAGTTATCACACTTATCTGGTGTGAAAATTCGTTAGAATGACCCACGACTTCAACTGGATCTTCTCGAGTCTTTGATGTATGTTTTGTCTGCAAATGCAAGCACAGTTTTACGGCGTTTCTCCTCCCTGCTTGTTTTTACAGTTTTACTCAATTGTTTACACACAAATACTGGTACTTGAGACACAATGACCACAACATGTAACTCATGCACCAACCCCATGAACCAATTGTGCTAAACTACAAGCACAATTCCTGCTTTACACTCAAATTGCAGTTCTAACACACACTTTTTTCAAAACACTACACACAATTCTCTGCATTTGGCACAATTTTCATGAAGAAAATCTTTTGTTTTCACAAAGAACACACTGCCATTCAAATACGCACACTCATCGCATGGGCAAAAACCTGTCACACAGTTTTACAATTAGCAATCAGAGCTTTAGAATAAAAGGGCAACAGGTGACCTTTTCTGTCTTTGAGCAATGGATGCCAACATTGGAAACAGAGGCAGAGGAGTGAGAGTAAGAGGAGGAGGACAGGGAGGACGAGGATGAGGAAGGCCAAGGACCATAATCTCTGATGAGATCCGAGCCGCTTTGGTTGACCATGTAGTCAACCATGGTCTAACAATGAGGGAGGCTCGGCAAAGAGTACAGCCAAATTTGAGCAGGTACACTGTAGCATCCATCATCGGGACTTTCCGAAATGAGAATAGGTAAGAAATCTACTCTCACTACAAAATTGCAGTAGGCCTACTGCATATAAATACAGTACTCAATGAGTACAGTAGTACAGTATTGCCTGTGGACTGTTCTGTTGGACTGTAAAAATAAAGTATGTTTCAAGTATTTGGAAAATGTATTCCTACTTTGTATTCCTACACATTTACATTACATTTAGTCATTTAGCAGACGCTCTTATCCAGAGCGACTTACAGTAAGTACAGGGACATTCCCCCGAGGCAAGTAGGGTGAAGTGCCTTGCCCAAGGACACAACGTCAGTTGGCATGACCGGGAATCGAACTGGCAACCTTCGGATTACTAGCCCGACTCCCTCACCGCTCAGCCATCTGACTCCCTACACAGTATTTACAGTATTTTACTATTTGTTTGGCAGAACTGAAAGATTACCAACACAAGGTGGTCGGGAACGCCTTCTGTCTCCTGAACAGGAAACTGAAATCATGAACATGGTCCTAGAAAATAACGCCATAAAATTACGGCAAATACAAAGAAAAATAATAATAATGTAACTGTATACACTATACAGTAAATTATTATGTTTTGTATGTTTATGTTTTGTATGTAAACCACTGTATGTGCAACTTTGTGTTGGTTGGGATGTACACTGTGTACATATATGTAAAATATATTTGTTACCGTGTATTTCTGTGTTCTGAGTATAAAAACAATATTCTCAAATATTTTACAACACACTTATGTATGTACTGTCTGTAGTAAATGTAACACTGAACAAAAAAAGGCCTAACTCACTATGATGAATGAAGAATAAGTGTTTTCCATTCATCATAGTGTTTTACATTGAGCACATCAGTGTTCAAATGGTTCTTATAAATGTCTATTCATATGATGGTTTGTGTTTGTCATTTGAAAACAAAATACCATTTTGAGATTAAATTATATTGTTTTGAATGTTAAGTTTAATTTTGCAGGAGAAGTGAGGGGTTTTGCCTATTGTGTGTGTGTTTTTTTTATTTGTGTGTAGAGTTCTGAGAGTATGAGGTATGCATTCAGAAAATGTGTGTAACCAATCGAGAAAAACTGTAAAAGGCTCTTGTTTTTCTTTGTCTGTCGTAGGCTAATAAATCTGCCACAACTCAGTGAGGACGAGTGGTAGATAGTCACAGAGTGGGAGTGTGCGTGGTGAGTGTGTGTTTCGTGTTTGTGAGTATGTGGGGAAGGGTTGGTGTGTGTGTATGTGCTAGGGAGGACGTGGAATATATGTGTGTTGTGTGTGGGTGTGTGTGAGGAGGTGTGATGTAGTGTGTGTGTGGTGTGACTGGGTGACGGGGGCGTTGGAGTGTGTGTATGTGTAAGGGAGGAGGAGGAAGAAAATATGTGTGTTGTGTGTGTGTGGAGGTGTGGCGTAGTGTGTGTGTGGTGTGACTTAGTGTAGGGGGTCGTTGGAGTGTGTGTATATATGTAAGGGAGGAGGAGGGAGAAAATATGTGTGTTGTGTGTGTGGAGGTGTGGTGTAGTGTGTGTGTGGTGTGACTGTGCGAAGGGGGTCGTTGGAGTGTGTGTGTGCAAGGGTGTGTGTATGTGTGTGTTGAGAAGTTTGTGTGTACGTGTGGAGGTGTGGAAGTGTGAACGTGTGTGTGGTGTGTGTGTGAGAGAGAGCGGGTGTGTGAGAGAGAGAGAGAGGGTGGGTGTGTGTGTGAGAGAGTGTGTGAGAGAGAGAGAGAGAGAGGGAGAGAGAGAGACAGGGTGTGTGTGAGAGAGAGGGTGTGCATGTGATAGAGAGAGTGTGTGTGTGTGTGTGAAAGAGAGGGTGTGTGTGTGTGAGAGAGAGGGTGTGTGTGAGAGAGAAAGAGAGATGCGAGGGTGGGGACGACAGGGGAGTGTATCAACTTCAGTTTTGAGACAGCAGCTAGGCGCAGCCTTGCGCTGGGCGCGTGGGAAAGTCCCGGAGAGAGAGAGTAGGGGTATGTCGATGCTCCTGGTTGTATCTGACTGCGGGTACGGGACTTCTGGCAACCCGCTGCTGTTTCTAGCCATACACTACTTATGAACAGTTCAGTTGGTATGTTCAATTATATACCCACGGCACTCATGAAGCATTGAAAATGAGCTCTCCTCCTAGTTCACTCAAATGAGTTGTTTTCACAAAACTTTCGCTTCTCCGATCACCTCAGGTTTATATGGATTTCACTTAGTTTTTACATGCGTTTTCGCTCTAAAATATAATTTTTTCGGGTTAAGGGATACTATTTCCATTTACGGGTCGGCTTGTGATTAAAACTAATATTTTGCTGGTCGGGGATGTTATTTAAACGTTATAGGTTGGAGAAATGTCAGCCTATTTTTATCCGTTTTATAGTTAAAGCATTCTCATGTTAAGCAACCAGGAAATATTTTGCCTAACCTATGTCTAAAAAAATAAGCTGCTCAGTTTATGGTTTTTACACTTTTTTTCTCTATCAGTAAAAGGTACAATTTACACAAGCTTTTTGGTTTGCAGTTATTCAACGGTTTGAATAATGCCACACTAATACTAAATCCTTAAGGGAAAATCGGGGGAATGTTAGCCAACTTTATATATATATGTTTTAAAACCAATTAGATGAGTCTATTCCTTTCAAAAACAATTTTTTAACAGTAACGAGGACCGGACAGTATCCGTCTGTCTCCAGCGAGAGTCCCAGACGGCCAAATTACAACTTGTGTAAACTGGATCTGAGTTTGTTTCTCTATTTACAGTGATATACAGTCTTTATATGACTTTAGTCTAATATCTACTCATTATTTTACATAAGCGCATTTTCATGCAAGAATTCTGGCCTTTTTATCGCTCTCAGCGATGCGCGCATTCTCTTCTATCTATTATACTACCATTCCCTTTTTACCAAGAGAATATACCCTTTTTACCAAGACCCTGCTCTTTTTACCAAGAGAATATACTACCATTCCCTTTTTACCAAGAGAACATGCCGGCCATTATCTCGTATACTACTACCGTACACGAATTACCTTACCCCTGTCCGGGAACTAAACTAATGATAGAGGCTATATACTAATCTACTCTTTCTACACACGGATGACCATGGGTGTCCTGTCTGAGCCGTCTGTGCTTTCCCAAACTATGCGCTTCAGCAGTTGCTTGGCAGACTTTCCAGATTAAGCGCACAGCAAAGATTAATTTGCCTATGTTTTTAACCTAATTTCTGTGTTTTGCTGCTATGGCGATCCAGATTAAGATGATAGAGATTGTTAAGCAAGCAAGCAACCAGCAAATTATAGCTGTACGTGACATATTAATCATTCAATCTTTCCGCACCATGGTTTCTTAACAGGCAGGACACACAGAGTACATATAGACATAAAAATGTTTGCACCGTACTTTGGCCTCCGTGCTCTATGAATGTATTAATCTTATCTGAAGAAATAGGTTCTTTTGGAAAAAGAGATCAGTTTAACCTGGGCGGATTCACACCTCCGACACGCACATAATTGAGCAGATATTAAAAAATAAAAAATCTGCTTACCTTTTAAATTTGGTGGCCGGGGTGTTTGTCCGAGGGCTTCCCCGCACAGGGACTGGGATCCTCTGATCCTCCTGGCTGGTTCGCCAATTGTCATGGTTCAATAATCCATTGAACCACGATTCTCCGGACATTTGCTTATATATTGTGATAAGTGGGGTCTATCAGCCCAGCAAAGACAATTAAGCGCTGATTGACACACCTGGGGGTGATTGGAGGAGCGTGTAGATAAAGAGAGAGAGAGCGTGAGGAAGAGAGAAAGTAAAGGACTGTGTGCGGGCCAGAGAAAGAGGAGGTTGCATGTGACCGAGCGGGGTGACCAGAACCAGACGTTGATGCGAGCAGGAGCCAGGGGTGCGCAGAGTCGTGGTGACCAGAACCAGACGTTGATGCGAGCGGGAGCCAGGGGTGCGCAGAGTCGGAGAACGCGGAGCCATGGACGAACGGCGGACAACGACGGGACTAGCATTACGCTACCTCAACGGACAGAGTGGAGTACTGAGTTCGGCGTACTCCAGCGCGACGCTACTCGTGCACGTCGCTTTTTCTGACCCTCCTCTCTCGCCGCATATCTAAGTGGTCAATAGTACTCACTACTACACCACGATTGGAGCCAGCAACTCTGGGGATTGGGCGCATTGGGGTTGGGGACATTAGTTTAATACAGGGCTGGACGTAGGGCTCGGGATTTATAGAGGGACAGCAGTAGGCTGCCGGGTTGTTTCTTTTATACCTACTTAATAAAGACATTTCTACGAGCCAGTGTGTGCATTGTCCGATTCACCTCTCCCCATCCTGTACTAAAGTACGGTCCGCTACAATATGTACTCCATTATTTTATGATATTTTGTCATTGGTACATTATCTCTGGTCACAGATGCATTTATGTATTTCACACCCGGTTGGTCAATGGTCACAAAATTTACATTGCCAGTACTTTTCCTCTATCTTCCCCTTCCAGGGCCCTCGAGAGGCCTTGCCGCCCAGCTGCACAGGGACACTGAGTTTAAGGACATAAATCTGTCCCCTGATCTCAGGCGCTTGTAGTTCTCAATATCTGGGCCTTGTAGTCCTTCACGGGAGAGGCCTACACACATACTTCTCTCTCTGGCACTCAAACCCATGTATCTGGACTTCCACATTTGGCCTTTATTTCTTCTAAGTTTTAGTGGCAATTCTAATCCATCAACAGCTTTGCATCTGGTTTTCAATAATATAGCATATAAAAGTGAAAAAGGTGATTAAGTGGTTGTATACCAATCATATAAACCATGATCATTTCTCCATCTTCATAATTACAACAGTATGTTGATAATTCTTCATCAGAGGCTCGCCATCTTTGCCGTCTGTTTGCAGCATGAAACGTAGCTTCAAGCATTCGAATATTCACACTTCTAACTTTCGGTCAACTTATTGAAAAACAGCTAAATAAACCACAGTCTACCTTTGTAGACAGAATGTAACATTCGTGAAGAACGGTCCATCCTTCGGGCAGCTGAGAGAAGATGGCGCAAGTCCAAAGACGGTCTGGACCTCGATAAGTATCACTCCCTCCTCAAATCCTTCTCTGCCCGCATAACTGATGCTAAAACCCACTACTTCCTGAACAAAATTAACTCTGCCTCAAACCCTCACAAACTTTTCTCTACCTTCTCCACCCTTCTTAACCCACCTCCCCCTCCACCCTCACAGCAGACGTCTTCGCCTCCTTCTTTGAGAAAAAAGTTGCTGACATTAGCAGTCGGTTCCCTGAACCCACCTTTCCTACCCACTCACCCTCTATGACTGACCCAACTAAATGTCTAAACGCTTTTCTCTCCCCTGTCCGAGGCAGAGATCTCTGACCTCATTCTCTCTCATTGCCCCACCTCCTGTCCCCTTGATCCAGTCCCCTCCCCTCTCTTTCAAACCATCCTCCCTCCATCATAACTTTTCTTCTCCATGTCCTTAACTCTTCTCTTACTTCCGGCACTTTCCCCTCTGCCTTCAAACAGGCCAGAGTTAGCCCTCTACTCAAAAAACCCTCCAGTAACCCAGCTGTCCTCCAGAACTACAGACCGGTATCACTACTACCCTTCTTTTCTAAAACAATTGAACGCGCTGTATCTAACCAACTGTCAAACTTTCTCTCTCAGAACAACCTGCTTGACCCCAACCAATCGGGCTTCAAGACTGGCCACTCCACAGAAACTGCCCTCCTGTCAGTCACCACGGCCCTCCAGTCTGCCAGAGCGGCTTAGAGGTCATCCGTCATCATTCTGCTGGACCTTTCTGCAGCGTTTGATACGGTTAACCATCAAATCCTGCTGGCCAGACTTTCTGGGATGGGCATCACTGGCACTGCACTTCAGTGGATCTCATCCTACCTGTCGGGAAGATCCTACCAGGTCTCCTGGGGAGGCAAAGTGTCAGGCCCCCGCCAGCTCTCCACTGGTGTCCCACAGGGATCCGTCCTTGGACTCCTCCTCTTCTCCCTCTACATCACCTCGCTTGGACCAATCATCACCTCCCATGACTTCTCCTACCACTGCTATGCTGACGACACGCAGCTGCACCTGTCGTTCCCCCCGACTGATCCGGGGATCTCAGCTAGGATCGAGGCCTGCCTCACAGACATCTCCGCCTGGATGACCGAGCAACACCTCCAGCTGAACCTCGCCAAAACAGAACTCCTCATCATCGGCCAAACCCTCCATCTCCCACGATCTCTCAATCACCCTGGGATCGGCGACGGTGACCCCTTCATCCTCTGCCAGGAACCTTGGGGTGACCATGGATGAAGAGCTCTCCCTCACGGCCCACATTGCTGCGGTCTCCCGGTCGTGTAGATTCACCCTCTACAACATCCAGAAGATCAGGAGATACCTATCTGAGCATTCCACCCAGCTGCTAGTCCAAGCACTTGGAAGTTCAAAGTTGGACTACTGCAACTTGCTGCTCGCCAGTCTCCCAGCATGCGCAACCCGCCCTCTCCAGAGGATTCAGAACGCGGCAGCCCGTCTGGTCTTCAATCTACCCAGACGCTCCCATGTTACCCCGCTCCTCATCTCCCTCCACACGGCCCGTATCAGATTCAAGACTCTGGTACTGACCTTCCGAGCGGTGAACGGGACTGCACCCGACTACATCAAATCACTCCTCCAGCCTTCCAGCCACCTACTGTCTTCTTCTGACAACCGTCTGGTGGTCCCACCGCTCAAGAGCGCCCGGTCCCAACACAAGCTCTTCTCCTGTCTGGCCCCCCAATGGTGGAATCAACTCCCCACCTCCATCAGGGACACTGACTGTCTCCCCACCTTCAAGAAAAGGCTCAAGATGCACTTGTTCCGGGAGTACAACGGCACTTAGGAATGCTTGGCTGGACCTGATGTTAGTTTCCTCCAGGATCACAAGGACTCGTATTGAGAGACTTGTTGCTCTTGTTGGTAAGTTGTAACGGTTTCAAATTCTTGTACTCGCTGTGAAATGTTTTTACTGTTGACTGTTTTTTCTACAGGTACACTCTTGCACTCTTGTGGGGAGTTTCATGTTGTTCAATTGTAACTTGTTTAACTGCATGCTCTTACAGTGCGTGTCCACTGCAGCGACCCCAATCGCTTGCCATCGCTTGCCTTCCCACAGTTTACCACGCTCGGGGGCGTTTCAAACAGATTAATGTAAAATGTAGTTCTCTAAAGTCACTGTTGTAGTTGTCATGGCCAAGTGTGCAGACTTGGGTTTACGTACTCGCAACATCGATCAAAATACAACTTGTAAAAAACGTTTTATTATATTACTCTAAGTCTGCTAATCTGTCGATACGATAGGGAGTTCCAGCCGGGCTAGCTAGCTACTGTAGTTACCACAGAACGAAGTTACGTAATGTGACTAGACTGAATTTGAAAGTACAAGCACCAACAACTTCGGCAACCTTGCGCCATGCATCGTTTTTTATTAACATCTCTGTACGAATACAGCTATGTATCGTACAGGACTGGGTAAGCAGCCACACAAACGATTACTTTCTCCTCCACCTTGAAACCTAGAAAGCTAGAAATGTTCACCATGGTTGCTACGTTACGAGAAACAAGAAAACACTCCGATTGGCCATCGTTAGCGAAAATCGCTCCTCATTTGCATCAAGTTGAGAAAATCTCAACTCGGTCGCGTCGCTACCCACAATGCACCACGCAAGCGATTCGCCTTGCTCCATTGAAAATTAATGGAAAACATGTTGTCGCTCGCATCGTGTCGCTGCAGTGGACACGCACTGTTATGGTTCTTTCCTTTGGCACTTATTTGGTTTTCCACATGCTTCATGTTTTGGCTTCTCGCAATGTTTGGGGCTATCTCGTTGTTATGATCAGTGACCTATGCTCTTTTGTAAAGCTCTCTCTTGGAAGTCGCTTTGGATAAAAGCGTCTGCTAAATGCATAAATGTAAATGTAATGTAAATGTAAACATAAAACACTTTTAGAAATCAAAATATGAGTGCATAAAACACTTTTGTTTGCTATTCTTGTTTCGCTCACTGGCTCAAGGCCGAATTGTACTACTCCGTTTTCACGGAGACAGACATAGGGAACGCCCTCTCTGATGTGGAACGCCCTCTCCAAGCCCCTCGGAGAACTCTACGTGCACCTCCTGATTTTGCTGACTATCCTTCCGTCATTTTACGGATACCCCTTGGCTGTGATTGGTCCGTATTAAGAAACGCTTGCGTCAGGGGCGGGTTTGCCGTGACCAACAAGACGAACAGAATCCTTTGACCGCCATTGCTGTAAGTTTTTACAATTCATATTTCAGCTAAAAAGTACATGTAAATCAGCATCTGAATTCAAATGTGACAAGAAATGGGCAGTGTAGTTGCTGAAAATGTGCCTATTTTATTGATGAAACGGCTAATTTGTCAATTTGCTCAGACTTTTCGATAACCTAGCTAGCATCGCAGTGCAGCGCCACCTACTGTTCTGGCGGTGAATTGTTTCCAGCACCCACAGCCTTCGGAGTACTATAAATTCAACAAATCCGTCCAACTCAGTCCGTCTGTCAGTAATGGAGTCGGAGTAGTATAAATCGGCCTCAGTCAAGCTAAGGTCTTTCTTCTAGCGTTCATCTCTTGCAACTCACTTTCTTCCCGCCACAGGAAGAGCTACAGTTATTCTGATTGGCTGATACATTTAGTCATTTAGCAGACGCTCTTATCCAGAGCGACTTACAGTAAGTACAGGGACATTCCCCCGAGGCAAGTAGGGTGAAGTACCTTGCCCAAGGACGTCAGTTGGCATGACCGGGAATCGAACTGGCAACCTTCGGATTACTAGTCCGACTCCCTCACCGCTCAGCCACCTGACTCCCTGATACAACAGCACTATCTTAAAGTACCAGGATACCTTTTTTTAACATGACAACTAATAGCATTACTACTAAACTTGGATATTCATTTTAATCTTATTTAACCTGGTTAAATCATGCATTTTATAACTAATATGAACTTTACTCGGGTACGTTTTGATACTATTTATTCACTTATGAACTAAATCATATATTTTTTTTTTTCCTGGGTTACACTTAAAATGTTCATACCTTGCATATACATCATAATATATCTACACCAGGGCCGTAATCATAAATATATATTAAAATCTGGTCAAAAATCCCCCCCCCCAATATATTGATATAAAAATATTAATAAAATATAAATGTGCTACACTACGGCAACCACGCACACTGTCCGAAATTATCATAATTTTTTTTATCATATTCATAACTAAACGTAAAACGTTTCCAGGGGGGGACCCTCAGACTCCCCAGCAGATTTTGTCCCCCCCAATGTTACATTTACATTTTACATTTATTCATTTAGCAGACGCTTTTATCCAAAGCGACTTCCAAGAGAGAGCTTTACAAAGTGCATAGGTCACTGATCATAACAACAAGATAGCCAAAAAACATCGCGAGTAGCCAAAACATGAAGCACACATTGTGAACAACCAAAGTAAGTGCCAAAGGGAAGAACCATAAGAGCATGTAGTTAAACAAGTCACAACCAAACAACATGAACAGCTATAAGTGCAAGTGTACCTGTGGGAAAAAGCAAGCAACAGTAATAAAACAATATATCACAGCGAGAACCAAAAAATTTTATCAGTTACCACTAACCACAAGAGCAACAAGTCTCTAAGCAAGAGTCATTGTGATCCTTGAGGAAACTAACATCGGGTCAAGCGAACCGTTCCTAAGTACCGTTGTACTCCCGGAACAAGTGCGTCTTGAGCCTTTTCTTGAAGGTGGAGAGACAGTCAGTGTCTCTGATGGAGGTGGGGAGTTGATTCCACCACTGGGGGGCCAGACAGGAGAAGAGCTTGTGTTGGGACCGGGCGGTCTTGTTGACTCCATAGCTACGGCCTGGATCTATACAACATTTGTAAATGGTTTGGTTTGTAGATTAAAATAATTTTGATATCAAGGTTGACTGACTTATCATAACAGGAAAGGATGTTACATTAAAACATCAAATTACATCAACATAGCATTAAAGGGAAAGCATAAATTGTCACACACAAATTCCAATAATCCTTTTAGTGTCCACAAACAGTATTTTCTTTGAGAAATGTTTGTAAATCCATTAAATGTTCTTAAATGTCCCTTCTCCCTTCCCTGGGGAAAAGAAGATGCCAAGTCTGGTATCAGCCCTTTGAGGCTCATCCAGAAAGATAGTGGCATTGTATAATGCAAAGTTGGGGGTTCTTGTGCTCATGTGGTCGTTAGTACTGTGTCTTACTGAGGTGATCAGAAATGGCCGTGTTGAAGGTTTGACACTAGTATTTAGTGATCCTAAACATGTTATTTATTATATTGAGTGACATTTTCAACACTTTAACTTTTGTAATATGCAAGAAAAAGAACTGTATAAAAAAAAGGCTCCTTGCAGAAAATACGGAATGTCGACAACAACCCCTTTTCACCAGAGCTTGTCACAATTATGCCTACATGTTACCAACCTTTTACCCCCTACACCTTACACACCCAGCTGACAGATAGGACTTCAAAGGCAAAGGTAAATTTGCCAAAACCGACTCCCAGACATGCTCTCTGAGCAGTGTTCTGTTCTGTCTCATAGAATTACAAGCTGTTGCCAAAACTGTTGTCTCGTAAGCCCCTCAAATGAATGCCCCACTAAAAAATTTCTGCGTATTTTCCCATGAAGCCATTTTATGTAGTTGTGTCTTTGGGAAACATCCACTCTTCAGTTCACAACCATTTCAACGTACCAAAATGTCAGCTATTATCTTGTTTGTCGTCAAATCTTTGCATTTTTTCTTAACATGACTGTGTCTATATTTTTTATGTATTAAGGTATATGCAGATCTATAATAAATGTTTAACAAAAGAGTGAGAACCAAACCTCTCACCATGTCTGGCCAATAAGGAAATACACACACTTGTTGTGAACTTGGCAGTGTTAAAATCAGAAAAGACTCGATGTTTCCTATGTGTCATCACTGTTGCACAGAACCAGATGCTAACACACCAAGCACTTCTGCCTAAGCCTGACTAATTCTTTTTGGGAAAAGCACATACATTGTACAATGTGCAAAGTGAATTTCTAAATCTATTGCCATATCTGTGTAATGTTGTCCTGTAAAGGCCTTTCACCTTTGGAAGAAGTAAAGCTGGGTTGTTGATGTGACATGGCATTTTCACTGTCTCACCAGATAAAAATTAATATAATTGGGTGTGCTTTGCCCTCGGCAAGGGCACAACCTTTGTTCTCTCACATATATATGATTTATTATTGTTTATTTTCGCCCCCCTAAGGATCAGTCAATATTTGGACTACATACACAACGGCAGTGTCAAAAGGTTCGTCTTGGTAGCGATTGCGTTGGTTGTATTTTTATTTACGTTCCGTTGCATGGTTTAAGTAGAAATTGCGTTTTTGTGGTGAAAAGTGAAGCTAACGGTGGCTAATTTGCTAGCCACAGTCACTGACGTTACTAACGTCACTAAGTCACTAACGTCACGAAAACACGCGTGACTACCTGTAGCAGAACATTCGTTTCACGTCTGTTAACTTGGGGGATAGCTAGGCTAACTATAGCTTTACTGCAAGGCAGCTGCAGAAACGCCACAAGCAAAGAGGCCAGGGTGATAACTATTTACTCATTTTACTTTGTGATGTGAAACACAATTATGAAATGTAATGTACAATATTAGCTGATATTATTAAGGAAGTAGGCCCACATCTACTTTTGGAAACTATCTACTATGTCACTGAAGCATTAGCATCATGACATTAGCCTCTGTTGCCCGGGCAACACATACTACAGTGGTCTATGATGCATCTGTTTTCAAACTTTAAAATATACATTCCTCACAAATACATTTTCGTTGTAGGATTTATTATGACATTACATTACAAGTAAACGATTTGTGGGTGAAATTATCATTACCTGTGGTTTCAAACCAGTGTTGCTCACTGCAATGCTGTAGCCTACGCGAGACACTACAAAAACATCTACACAGCTGTAGGAAGTCAAACGGCGACAGAACATGTTCGGCACTCCCCTTACTTAACCCTCGTGCTGCCTTCGAGTCACATGACCCAAAGGTTCATAACGAACCATCGTTGTGTTTACCCAATTTTACCCAATACAAAAACAAATACAAATAATTTTCTTTTAACCATTCCAATGTGGGGGGTCTGAGACAGCCCGACAGTTAAAAGAAAATGCTTCACTTTGTTTTTGTATGAGGTAAATTTGTCGCAATACGACGGTGGGTCACAATGACTGATGGGTCAGAATGACCCGAAGATAACACAAGGGTTAAATCAAAAGTCTATCTAACTGCTAACCTTAACTTCATTGCCACAGCCTAAACTTTGTCAATCTGTTCATGAAAATAATTAATTTCAGCCTAAACCGTACAACGGAACGTTAAATCCAATTCAACCAACGCAATCGCTACCAAGACGAACACAGCAGTAGTCTACTGTACTGAAGTAGTACAATTTACCGGGGCAGCTTCTCCACACAGGGCTATAAAACTTCAAAAAGCTTCAAACTTTGCGTTGTTACTGACAATGATCGCTACCAGTGAGCCTTTTATGAAAGCGATTTTCCACTAAATAAATGTCAAGCTTATTTACGTTTTTGGGGTATATTTTCAGTTAGAAGATGGTACTGTTTGAATCGCGATTCAATCTTCTACTGCCGGTAACGTCGTAGAATAATCTTCAAAGGGGGTTCTTTATTCATGAATGAATGCAATATGAGTAGGCTAAATGCCTTAAAATATCACGAGAAGGGAAAAACTTAAAAGGACGTTTACATCATAGAGATTAGGTCAATTTTTACACCGGTCTGCCAAAT
The DNA here is from genome assembly GCF_038355195.1 of Osmerus mordax. Lineage (NCBI taxonomy): Eukaryota > Metazoa > Chordata > Actinopteri > Osmeriformes > Osmeridae > Osmerus > Osmerus mordax. The sequence continues at coordinate 2,541,575 of NC_090056.1, read as the reverse complement.
TTATTCGTTTTGATTCAACGATGAGGATGCCTTTTGCAGGGGAAATTAGAAGATCTATTTCATTCTACACTTCACTCGTATTTTCGGTTGTAAATGAGCAGCAAAAAAAAAATGCTTTTAAATCTATGTAATCTTTTTAAATAATAAGTATGCATTTTTATATAAAATATACAGAAATATCAGTTTTAAAAATGTCATTCAAAAACGGACCCCTGTGCAACCGACACCCTACAATTTCCCCAGAAATTGTACCCTCTCTAGTTAGTATTGTCTTCATTTAAAATGCAGTAAATGGTTAAACATGTCTTTGTTTTACATGGACCTGTTTATAAAAACCGCATGGCTATTTTATATTTAATTTCTTGGTGTGACAGAAAATGTCCACCGGTGTCACACCACAGGATATGACGTCCCTCAAGAAAACCTAAAAAGATTGACAAAGTTAGAGACCCCTTTTATATTCTCAAATATCAGATTTCACCCTACATAGATATGACTCTTGTCATCAAAAACTGTGTTTTATACAAAAAAGGAAAAAAGAACAAAATTTATATTTGTCAACTACTCACCTGTACTCTCTAAGAAAGGTCTATGGCCATGTTCCATATGTGAGTCATACGTGGGATCAGCCCCTGTTCTAGACTGCTTTGACTGGGAGGACACTGAGAAATATTGGTTGGGTGAGTTTAGGTAGACGTACATTATTTTTTTTTATTCAAATAGTTGTTAAAGATGTAATGTAATAATAATAATATTATTATGTTACAATTTTTGTCTTTCCTGAGCTCAAGGACGCTTTACAATGGTAATACAGTACAAAAACCTGGACAAACACTAAATGTAAAAAGCATCAAGTAATCAAACAGAAAATGAAACATGACACAGAGAAAATACATAGCAACAGATTTGGCAATGTTGTTGAGAAGCACTTTTCGACATATTTGCCAAAATAAACTTAGCATCTTGATAGCAACCAATACATCACATGCGTCTATGTTTTATGCAGAACTAGTTTCTTTAAAGCGTAATAGGATTTGGTCGCACGGTTCGACACGTGATCGTTCTGCACCAATAAGGTACCTGCTTTTTGTCAACATGGATGGATATGGTTGGCAAATAGAGGATGGGACCTTGCACGTCACCTGGATGACCAGAAATTCGGCCCCTGACAGTGTTTTCCATGTGATACACTGCGGCTGCAAAAGTGCGTGTAAGACAGGCAGATGTTCCTGTTTTTGCTAGGACTGTGTTGCACAGACTTATGTTGTTGTTGTAATTGTGCCAACACAAAAGAAACTGAGGAACTGGAAGATAACTGTCCTGACACTGAGGACTGTGTGTCCTTAATCTGTTATTCCTTATTCTGTTTTGTACAGTTTTATATATATTTCATGCTTTTCATAAAGATTGTTTTTATGGTTGATCAGTGTTTGTAAGGCAGAGTTTCTGGGTACAAGCTTGTGTCTCTGTAAGGTCAAGAGGTCATGCAGCGAGGCCCCCTCTGAGCAGAATATAGCATGCAGTCCAGACATTGGGGAGACAGTGAGGAAAATCATGTACAAATAAGGCTTATGTGATTAATGACCACTTCACCTGTTGAACAGATATATATATATCTGTACTGTCCAACTCATGTATTTAAGCACGACTGAGAGACAGAGTTTTCACCCATGCCATCAGCTCGTCTTGAGCTGATTGGTTTATTAGTCGAGCGGCCCGGATCAAACAAAGTCAACTCCTTTCCTTTGTCGTGACTCCTTCCGGCCTACCTTCTCCAGAATTTACATCTTATCAAGTGGCATCAACAAACAGTGATCTTCAGCAAAAGGGTGCCAGCAGGTGAGCAGACTTTGTCATTTTTGAATGGTTATATTAACTTCTGCTTACCTGTGGTCCCACAGCTGTTAAGACAACGAACCTGTTCAAAATATATTTATAAAGGATATATAGGGAGTCAGGTGGCTGAGCGGTGAGGGAATCGGGCTAGTAATCCGAAGGTTGCCAGTTCGATTCCCAGTCATGCCAACTGACGCTGTGTGGCAAGACACTTCACCCTACTTGCCTCGGGGGAATGTCCCTGTACTTACTGTAAGTCGCTCTGGATAAGAGCGTCTGCTAAATGACTAAATGTAAAGGGGAATAGATGATTTCTGTATGAAGAGAAGGCAGGAGGCACGACTTTGAGATAGTCTAGTGGATTAATAGGACATTGGCAAAACTGTACCTTATTTCACGCGATGACTGTTAATTAATGATAATACGAATAGGCCTAACAGTTTCTGAGAGGCAGTTAGAACCGAAACTGTACTGTACTGTAGCTAGTTGTACGTGCCAGTGGAGCGAGTGGTACGTGACAGTGGAGCGAGTAGTACGTGCCAGTGGCTAGTGGTACGTGCCAGTGCCACTACTGGCACCTAGTGGTACGTGCCAGTGGAGCTAGTGGTACGTGACAGTAGCTAGTGGTACATGCCAGTGCCTTCGCTGGTACATGACAGTAGCTAGTGGTACGTGACAGCGCCTCTACTAGCACCTAGTGGTACGTGCCAGTGGAGCTAGTGGTACGTGACAGTAGCTAGTGGTACATGCCAGTGCCTCCGCTGGTACATGACAGTAGCTAGTGGTACGTGACGGCGCCTCCACTTGTACATGACAGTTACTGTTCTGTTGATAGTGGTACGCAAGTGTCTCGTGGCAGTTGCATTGGATGTCTTGCAGCTTTTGTCTACTGCCATGTAGCCTAACTGCACCGCGGCTATTTTAGAATATAATTTTTTAAGTATGTGTGGCGGCCTGCGGAAACCCGTAGATGTCGCGGCCGCTCATTGTTGGCTATAAGCCATAAAATATTAAAAAATCGTTTTCTGTCAAAATTGAGATTTTTGATGTTTTGTATAGTTAACACCCTAAACTTCATTGTAATGTACAAAAAGTATATGATTACTTATGAAAAACTATTAATTTCAATTTTTGGACATGTCAGCTAGCGAGATTTTCAAGGCCATGTCAAATCAAATGCTTAGTTTGCCTGCTCTTTTGAGTGCTGCAACAGCCCATAACAACTGATCAATGAAATAACTTGCTGAGAAGTTATTAATGTAGCCTATACTTAAACTGACATTTACATTCACAACGTCATTACGAACAAAAGGATTTTCTCCCATATCACTTTTTGACACAGGTCGACTTTAAAATGATGTAACTTCAGATGTGATAAAGATATCTGAGTGATTTAAACAGATTTGTATCCAGGAGTGTTTTTAGTTTCCAATATGTATAATACCCAGAAAGTACATTTGCAATCATAGGGTGTCATTTATTGACAAGGTGCTTCATATGAAAATAATTAACTATTATTAACAACTATATTTACTCAGAGTATCGAAATGCAAATGTAGGCTACCAATATTGACTTCAGTTATTACAATTAATGATATACGCCACTATGAGGCGCTGATAACAACACAACGATGTGCATTACAGACGAGAGTCTAGAACGGTGGCTCATGTGCACGCTTAAATTCAGTTACTCTGAGTAAAATAATTTGTTACTAATTCATTACGTGTGTACAAGTCTGCTTTACATTACAGTCACACCATTACACTATATGCAATATAATGTCTAAATCGACTTCTTTGTATGGTGAGCTTGTGAGACATCAAAAGTATGGTTTGGAGTCTGTTAGCACGAACAGTTTAACTTATTTTTTTAAATAAAAGTTTATAGCCTGTTCTCCTATTCTAAAATTGCCGCGGGGCAGTTACACGACAGTAAACAAAAGCTGCAAGACACCCAATGCAACTGCCACGAGACACTTGCGTACCACTATCACCAGAACAGTAACTGTCATGTACCAGTGGAGGCGCTGTCACGTACCACTAGCTACTGTCTGGTACCAGCGGAGGCACTGGCATGTACCACTAGCTACTGTCACGTACCACTCGCTCCACTGTCACGTATCACTCACTACAGTACAGTACAGTTTTGGTTCTAACCGCTACTGCAGTTTCTTGGGGAATGATAGGCTACGTAACAGATGCAGGACAAAGACCGTGAGCAAGGGCTGGTTCCGCATGGCTTCTAATTGGTTAAAAGGTTTTGTATCTGCGTAGGACATATGAAATGATGCGTCATGGTAAGATGTATGGACCATAAAATCCTCTAACAAAACTTGGTTAGAAGGTCAGTAATTTAAGGGCAGGATTCCCGGTACTGTAAAGTCCGTTAACAAGTCTCGTTGCTGGTTCGAACGATATAAAAACTTAGGTTAATGGTTGTAGATACGCACGTGATTAGTAAAACGTTGAAAGACACGTTAAATTGAAGTGTAAGACTCGAGCAATGTTTCCCAAGGACTAAAAACTTATTACGCTTGATAAACACCAGTGGCAGATTGCTCGAAAATATCTTATTGATAATCTGGCTGTCAGTGATTCTGATTGGGATACTGATTACATGTGCCAGGTTTATATCGCCTGGGAATTGATGGGTGATCAATGGCCAGCAAATATAGCGAGAAAGGAGAGAAGAATGGAAAAAAAGCTAAGTAAATTTACTAATTTTGCTATGGAACAAAATGAGATGTCTGCTCAGCCTGGAATGCCTATAGACAAACACACCACAGGCGCTGTCAACTCGCTGTACCCTCAAATATCCGCTTTCAACGACCCCCCCGCTTACGACGATGAGATGAATGACATTTACGACTGGTTGTTTCTGGACTCCGGCTCTGTCGAAGAATCTAAAACACATACTAGTCCCCGCGCTACTGCCACATATGTCTTCCCACGGGGAATCTCAGGGTGAATATCTGAAAAATGGCGTGATCAATGTATTAACATGTGGCTTGATAATTGCAACAAGGCTTTTGATAATGCAAATAGGAAATGTAAAGGTGATAGGAAACGGATCCAGGATGAACAATTAAAATATACCAAAGAAAGTTTACAGGCAGAATTCAAAAAGATATTTCACTTTTTGAAACAGAAGAAGACTATTGACGCTCATATCGATCGTTTTACTGGTGTGTTGATGGACACTTTCGTTGGTGCAGTAGAAGCATATCAACACAAGTATAATGTCAAATTGGATCCACAATCCCCAGTTTCCCCAAAAAATATAAACGGTGTAGTGACATGCATCTTAGAGAATGGTTTACTAAAATGTCAACAGGAAATTTTGGACTTGCTACAGTCTAGAACAGGTGAACATCAACGTAATGGACAAGGTACTTTTATAGGCCCGTTATTGACACTTGGAGATAAGGTTTTGGACCGCCCTTTATCTTTGTCAGAAATTTCTCGCATTTCACAGGACGCCCCAAAGCCATTTATACACCCCAAAGCTTTCATAAATTGGTATACGGCTGTTTTGATGCATTCAGGTTTAAGTGGAAAAGATTCACGATACATTCTAACTACGTTAATGCCAAACGTAAAATTAGAAACATTGATAGAAGCTTGTCCAACTTAATCTGTTGAATTTGACAGCCCTGGGTTACAGGAATATGACCGCGATAGTGTCAATCCATGGTTGACGCAGGCGCATAAACAAGACCACATTGCTGAAGTATCTGACTCCTTACAAAAACACGAATTCCAGGAACATGACGTGACGCAGGTACTAAATTGCAAACGTAAATCAGGTGAGACCGTTTCCGCATATGCTAATCGATTTAAAAAAACATGGAAAGATGACGCTAAACTAGACATTAACGACGCTGACGGATCCGAGGAATGTACGTTTTAACATGGACAATTCCACCCCAAATAGAGGCTGTTCCAAGTTCAATAGGAATGGACAAAGACCATTCCGAGGAAATAAGAGCACGTGTCGATACTGCCGCAGACAAGGTCATCGGTTCAGAGATTGTCTCTTAAGAATGCAGGATGAAGAGAGAGGTGTTCATGCTCAAAGAGAAACTCGCCCCTCCCTACCATGGAATGCTACTCCTCAGAGGCCGACCATGGTACCGCAGGATACACAGCAGAAAGAATCATCAGCCAATTTGATGTAGGATAAGTGACGCTGTGTATCGATGGATCTGGACAATGTTAAATGTATCATTAATGCTCCACAATTTCATGTTTCAGATACACCATCTGAAATACCACAATTAAGTTTGAGTATTGCAGGAAAACGAATTCCTTTTTTGGTTGACACCGGAGCCACCATATCCTGCTTAAGGAAAACAGATATTGACTGTCCTTTGAATAAAAATACTGTCCAGTCCGTCGGCATCAGTGGTAAGCCGCAGATAGATCCTATTTCACTCCCATTACAAATTGATATAGATGATTATAAATTACAACATTCTTTCATTGTAAGCGCAACTTCTCCTATGGCGTTATTGGGAAGAGACTTGTTGACTAAATTGAATGCAACCATCTTATGTTCGCAGGATGGGATTGAGGTCCACATACCCCCGAATAAGGCTTATCAACTATTCTCCAGTACTTGACAGATGAGCCACATAGCTAAATCTATTTTAGGGGATGTTGATTTTGTGAAAACGTTATCCACCATTAGTGGTTTTAAGAAATTGGCCTCTTGTAATGTAGCTGCAGCTGCTAGGATTGTTAATCTGAAATCAGTAGATTTTCCTTTTTCAGATAAACTTATAGATCCTGAAGTTTTACAAGAAGTTCCAAGGAACATCTTTATCTCACCACATGGGATTCTGTTATTGTGGAAGACTGTTTCTAATAACATTGAGCCCTTTGTGTGTGCAGTTAGGAATGATTTTTCAGATGTCCCTCAGTTGATGGATACGTATAAACAATATTTAGTGAAATCCTCTGATACTGAGGAATCCTATAAGAGTTTTGTCATCTGGACGTATGGCTTGGAACATACGCATTTCTTCATAAAAAATTTACAAACTGACATGAAACCACAGATTCGTAATGATGGTACTTTTAAAATATCATTATGTGCACCATCTGTGTTACGTGAGGTGCCTTACACTTTATGGGCACTACACGCAAATCATGTGAGACTATTGGATGTACCACCTTATGAAACTAAGGTTAACATGAGTAAATATCCGGTTTACATCAAACAAATCATTTATCCAAAGAAAAAGAAAAAGAAGAGGGGATTAAACGTGTTATTGACAGTTTATTACAGCAGGGCGTTATATGTAAAGCTCAGTCCCCAAATAACACTCCTATTAATCCAATCTTGAAACCAGGCACTAACAAGTATCGTTTTACACAGGATTTGAGGAAGATTAATGAAGCAGTCATCCCTATTTCACCTATAGTACCTGATATTAATTCAATACTAACAGCATTACCAGCTGACTCTAAATGGTACACAGTTGTCGATCTCTCCTCGGCATATTTCTCAATTCCAATACATAAAAACACCCAACCATTATTTGCATTCACCTTTCAACAACAACAGTATATTTGGACACGCCTTCCAATGGGTTATGTTGACTCAGCAGCAGTTTATAGTGCAATGGTTAATAGGCATCTGGCACAATTATCACTCCCATGTAACTCGACCTTATTGCAATATGTGGACGACATTTTAGTGGCGGCAAGAAATGAGACAGAATGTGTCTCAGATTCGACAGCTCTGCTGAAACATTTGGCAGCAGGTGGACACCGGGCCTCACTTGCTAAACTCCAATTCTGTCAAGAATCAGTAAACTACCTGGGATACATCTTAAAGGATGGCTGTCGATTTTTGTCACAGGAAAGAGTGAACAGCATTAAGGACATTGTACGACCAAGGAACAAAACTTAGATGTTGTCTTTCCTAAGACTGGTGAACTATTGTAGAAATTGGATAGCTGAGTATGCAGTCCATGACGCAGAATTGCGCAAAGCCACACTCAAAGACTCTCCTGAAGTCATTCAATGGAATGAGGAAATGAAACATGCCTTCCGTCATATCAAATATCTCTTGTGTACTGGTCCTGCACTGGGATTACCTGACTACAAACTGACTTTTCATATGTACGTTGCAGACAACGGTGAAATAGTATCCGCAGTTCTGGGACAGGAACATGGAAATGGAGTTAGGCCAGTAGCCTATTACGGTAAAATGTTGCCACTTATCGTCAAGGGCATGGTTCCTTGTTTAAGAGCCATTGCATCCGCTGCTTTAATGCTTTAAAAAGGCACAAACAATAGTTCTTGGACACCCCATAATATTACACACTTCACATACCGTGAACATTATCTTAGTGAATATTACGACACAACATATGATGAGTCAAAGACGTAGTAATTATGAACACATTTTGACAGGAACTCAAAATTTGACTATTTCCACGGCCACACACACTAATCCAGCTTTGCATCTCAAAGCTTTATTGCATGGAACAGAACCAGAGGATGTAGCTCCTCATGATTGCATGGATATTATTAATTCTACATCCAGTGTAAGGACAGACTTGCAACAAACAGCTTTGGAACATAGTGATTTTGTCCTATTTTGTGACGGTTCAGCAATGCGCCCAGATGATAAAACTATTCTTTCCGGATATTCCATAGTGGATAATTTAGGAAATTGTATTGAAGCCCATAGATTACCTGTTTCTTCAGCTCAAGCGGCAGAATTAGTAGCGTTAACTAGATCTTGTTTATATGCCAAAGATAAATCGGTTACCATATATACCGACTCCAAATATGTATTTTCAGTGGCACATGACTTCAGTAAGATTTGGGAAAACAGAGGTTTTGTAACTACTGCAGGAAGACCCATACAACATGCAGATTTAGTAAGAGGACTATTAGATGCTATGATGTTGCCAACTAACCTTGCCATAGTAAAATGTGCGGGTCATTCAAAGGCAGATTCTGATATTGCCAAAGGTAATAATTTAGCCGACAAGCATGCAAAAGATGCAGCGTTAAATGCTTCCTTCCCACCGTGGATGAGTCATTCTTTCATGAATATTCAAATTTCAAATCCTCCGTTTACTATTGATGATTTGATATCGTTTCAGAATCAGGCAATGCCATCTGAAGTTCTACTTAGGGAGAAGAAGGGATGCGCAAAGCACAACGATGGTTTATGGAAAACTGCAGATGATAGAATAGCATTACCAAAAATAGCGTATGAATCCTTAATATCCTATGTACATGGCGTTACCCATGTGGGGTATAAGAGTATCATGCACTATATTTCACAATTGTTCTTTACAATTGGACTAGAACAACAAGTTAGAGATTTTGTTAAAACATGCTTAATCTTTGCTCGTTGTAATCCACACGTCAATCCAGCTAAAAGAGATCATTTGCCAAAACCTGAAGGTCCATTCCAACAATTACAGATAGATTTTACTCACATGCCCAAGTGTCGAGGATTTTCGTATCTTTTAGTGATAGTGGATCGATTTTCAAAATGGCCAGAAGCCTTTGCGACAAGAAAAGAAAATGCTCAAACAGTAGTTAAGTGTTTAATGGAACATGTTATTCCTCGTTTTGGAATACCAAATGGGATAGACTCTGACAATGGTACTCCTTTTACTTCTAGAGTAACCAAACAATTAGCAGCAGCATTAGGGATTAATTGGACATTTTACATTCCTTATAATCCTCAAAGCTCAGCACAAGTGGAAAGGACAAATAGGACCATTAAAGAAAACGTGGTGAAAATACATCCGACAAAACAGACAACCTGGATAGATGCTCTGCCACAGGTGCTTCTATCAATCAGAGCGATGGCAAATTCAGGCACAGGATTTGCTCCCCATGAAGTTTTGATGGCTAGACCTTTTCCTCTTGGAGTGCTGATGGACAAGACACCAGCAAATGAATTAACTTTGACATTAATCAACAAGTAACAGATTCTCTTCCTACTCCAGGTGGTCAGAGTATTCATAATTTTCAGCTGGGTGATTATGTTTTGGTACGCAGTTTAAAAACATTGGCTCAGCAGGACCAGCCAAGATTTGGACCTCCGACTCAGGTTCTTTTGGCCATCAGAACAGCTGTTAAGGTCACAGGTCAACCCCAATGGATCCATGCATCTCAACTTCGACAAGCACCTCCTATAGCAAATGCAGTATAGGATGTATAGGATACAGTAGACAGAACATCGAAGGATGGGTAATATTTCTCGCCTCAATATTAATATTTAATTATCATGAGTGTGGATATGGTGTTGTTCTTCTCTCTTTGTTTCATGATGTATAGAAGTGAAGACATTGGCAGTGACACTGAACCGTGAGAAAGATCATGAGACCAGAAAAAAGGATGGGGGATACTCCACAGAGAACTCAAACCAAGTTCGTGGTCGTGCGGAGCATAATCTCTCTTCTAGCGTTGATTACGGTCAATTATGCGGTCATGCTCGAACACCCTACTAATTCGGATGATGATTCATGGGATGATACCAAGGCAGGGATAGTGGTTCAAAAAGAATTAATTGAACATTGTAACTCTGATCAGCATGTTAGTACACATGTGCGACGTAATATTCCAACACCTGCAAGTATTCTTGGAGTTGAAGTACAGAATCATATTCCTATGAATGAATCAGACATGATTTGTTTAATTTATCCGTTGATGACAACAGGAACAAAACCATTCTATGTTCAGAAAGTGGAATACCTTAACATGACGGAGACAACGCTAGCAATTAAGGCAGAATACAAATCACTTGACGGTGAAGAAGTGTTAACCCTTGTGCTGCCTTCGGGTCACATGACCCAAAGGTTCATAACGAACCATCGTTGTGTTTACCCAATTTTACCCAATACAAAAACAAATAAAAATAGTTTTCTTTTAACCTTCGCAATGTGGGGGGTCTGAGACAGCCCAACGGTTAAAAGAAAATGCTTCACTTTGTTTTTGTATGTGGTAAAGTTGTCGCAAGACGACGGTGGGTCACAATGACTGATGGGTCAGAATGACCCGAAGATAACACAAGGGTTAATAATAAGTCAAGCACTTATGTTTACCGAGCCCAGCACAGATACTGTTGAGTATTGTAATGCATTCTGGAAGAAGCTCACTCCTAAGTTTCTAGTTCAGAGAGATTTGGATGCTTATGACAATATTCAACCAATAGTTATTAAAGCTACATGAATGAAGGCACCTGTAACTTGTTTAAGTTATACACAAGGCGTTAAAACAGTGCATGAGATGGGTTTTACTCAGGGTTGTCCAGATAAGAGGATCTTCCTGGGAACACTTCATCCGTGGCCTGCTACTGATCTCATGATTTGGCTTTGTGAAGCCAAATCATGAGATCATCATCTTTACACTTATCTTCCACTTTATTGGAAAAGTAGATGTGCTCCCTATTGGATACCACCTAGTACTGTGTTTGGGAGAGTTCCAATTCCCACATCATGGCCAGAAATTTCACCTAATGATATATCTGGACCCTCTAAAGAAAATGATGAAGTAAAATACACAGATGAGGATATGCCAGTCAATAAAGACCATCCTTTTGCATCTAATCTAATGGGGAGTCAGGTGGCTGAGCGGTGAGGGAATCGGGCTAGTAATCCAAAGGTTGCCAGTTCGATTCCCGGTCATGCCAACTGACGCTGTGTCCTTGGGCAAGACACTTTACCCTACTTGCCTCGGGGGAATGTCCCTGTACTTACTGTAAGTCGCTCTGGATAAGAGCGTCTGCTAAATGACTAAATGTAAATGTAATCTATGGTACAGCGCTCTCAAAAGTAGAGTTCGAAAACTGACTCCTAATTCTTGTTATGTGTGTTCCATGTTACCGCAATCAACTGAAGAATTGTCTCCTTATTGGACAGTTCTACTTCAAGGTTCTGAAGGATTACCATCCATATGCCTTCTCGCTTATCAGTACGTATTGCAAAGACATCCTTTGTTAGGTGAACAACCTAATTCAAAGATTCCATTGCAACCGATTATTTTGCTGAATAACATCTGTGGCCAAAGCTAGCAACATGGTAGTCAAAGCCAAAGGATTATTAAACATGATGTCACAATATATTATCTATTCCAATATTTCCATAAGTCAGGGAAGCAAACCAGATTTACAGAATTCTCATGCTACTATATTCTCTGTCCCTAAAGAGTTGCCATCATTAGTAGGATGTACAATATTCTACAAAAAACATATAGTTTCTTTGTCTAATGATTTATCTATTGTTCCTGATAAAGTTTCAGCTAACATTAATTCGTCCTCAATTTATGAAGTGTGCATTAGAGGAGTAGAAAAAGATTCTCGTGGTGCCAAAGACGTAGGTTTCTTGCGACTCACACAGTGTCAGAGCATCTTCGAGTATCCGGGATTGGGATATCACGTTACTGCAATGGGAACTCCGCCCATTCCAGGCTTTAATTGGTGTTGTGGTGAGAATGTATGGACGAGCCTACCGCCCTTATTCAGAAGTCTTTGTGGAATGTGCACAATTAACGATTTATTGTATGTAGTTGAACCTATTGAATTCATGACCCATCATCGCACTGGTTCAAGAGCTAAGCGTTCCAATACGGAAACCATGGGTTATGTACATTTGCAAAACACTGATGCAACTGATTTGGCTGACAGATATAGTGCTCTACCTTGTGATTTCAGGATATTTACACGCACTCAGCTAGTATTCAAAACCATCTTTTGGAATACTGAACTTCAATATTCTAATCATTACATGATAGCATTAACTCGTCATGATGTCGCGAGAGTAGGTAATGCCACACTTATGGGATTTCAGGCGTTGGGAGCTGAAGTTGCTGCAATTAGAGAATTTACTATAAATAACAGAATTGCTCTGGACGCAATCACAGCCGCACAGGGAGGTGTTTGTGCTATTGTGGGAGATGATTCATGTTGTACATATCTTCCATCCGAATCTGAAGGTCTTGGTAATTTGTCTAAAGCTATTGATAACATCAGAGACATACAAGAAAATATTGTGAGAACCAATCGAGAAGCCAGAGTGTTAGGAGGATATCATAATAATCAGATCTTGGACGTCGTAGCTAACATGTTCAAAGGAAATTCTCTAGTGGCATGGATTATAGGTATTTTAGCACCAGTGTTTGTAGTAATCATTCTTGTTGTAGTGATCATGAGTTGCTGTTTCCCAATATTTCCGGCCCTAATTGTGAAATCTTTGCAGTCTATTACAAACATGCCGGTTATCACCACGGGTGATATCGCGGTTAACATCAAATCTATAAGAGGTCGTTCTGATAGTTCTTCTGAAAGTTCATTCTCCTCCATAGATTCCATCGACAATGTTGATTAAGAGAGATAGTGTTGCATGTCATGAAATGTGTAATTGGGTGTGCTTTGCCTTCGGCAAGGGCACAACCTTTGTTCTCTCACATATATATCATTGTTTTCCTGTTTCTCTTTATTGGCTCATTTTCTGTGAAGAACATATATCAGAACACATTTTCAATGACCACACACCGTACACCCCCCCTACACATTTATATTACATACAGGATGTTTGGGTCCACTGGACCCAGGGCTAATAAGATTGTCTGCTCAGAGGGCAATGCAACTGATTTTGGAAGAGAGAGAAGCTTTTGACGATGAAGTAGAGGAAGAGATTTCAGAATGTGAGGATCACATTTCTGAAAATTCTGACAGTGACTTTGAAGAAGAGGATGAGATTGATCATCAGCTACTCCAAAAACGAAGACGAGCCTCAGGACCAGCCCATCAGCAGCCAGCACAAGGACCAGCCCATGAGCAGCCAGCTCAAGGACCAGCCCATCAGCAGCCAGCTCAAGGACCAGAACAAGACCGTCATCATATAGAAAGGGGAGAAATATGGATGTCAAAAAAATATGAAATTGAATGGTCTTCTTGCCCAAAAAATGAGCCACCCCGCATGGCTGCCAATGTCATAAGGATGCAACCAGGGCCAACACGGATGGCACTAACTCATGTGCAGGACACCAAGTCTGCTTTTGAGCTTTTCATCACGGATTCAATCCAGAAAATTATTCTGGATTCCACTCATTTGGAAGGAAGGCGTGTGTTTGGAGAAAGGTGGAAGGAGATGGACCAAACCCACTTACATGCCTACTTTGGGGTTCTCATCCTTGCGGGAGTTTTCAAGTCCAAAGGGGAATCCACAGAATCCCTGTGGGATGCAGAAACGGGCAGAGAAATTTTCCGGGCAACAATGTCCCTGGAAAACTTCCACATCATTTCTAAGGTTATCCGGTTTGATAACCGAGATGACAGACCAGCTCGACGGCAGAGAGACAAGCTAGCTGCCATCAGGACAGTGTGGGACAAGTGGGTGCAACGCCTCCCCCTGTTTTACAACCCTGGGCCGAATGTCACCATCGATGAGCAGCTGATGCCATTTAGGGGGCGCTGCCCCTTTAGGCAGTATATACCATCTAAACCTGCAAAATATGGCATAAAGATCTGGGCTGCCTGTGATGCCACTTCCTCATATGCTTGGAACTTACAAGTATACACAGGGAAGCCTGATGGAGGAGCCCCTGAAAAAAATCAAGGAATGAGAGTTGTCCTGGACATGACTCAGGGACTCAATGGACACAACATCACATGCGACAATTTTTTTACCTCGTACAAGCTGGGACAGGAGCTCCTAAAGAGGAAGCTGACCATGGTGGGAACAATACGGAAAAACAAGCCTGAGCTCCAACTGCTGACTACAAAGAACAGGCCTGTCAACTCGTCCAAGTTTGTGTTCACGGCTGACACGTCCCTGGTATCCTATGTGCCAAAGAAAGGCAAGAATGTGGTACTGATGAGTACACTGCACAGGGATGACAGAATCTGTGGCCAGGAACATCAAAAACCAGAGATCATCATGGATTATAATGCCTCAAAAGGAGGGGTGGACAACATGGACAAGCTGGTGACTGCCTACAGCTGCAAAAGGAGGACCCTACGCTGGCCACTGGTGATATTCTTTGACATGTTGGACATCTCTGCGTACAACGCCTTTGTCATCTGGATGGCAATGAACCCAGAGTGGAACTGATTTTCTTTTTTATCACATTTTATAAAAAAAATTAAAAAAACAGAAGCACTTTAGTTCCTAAATGTGATCTAACAAAGGTAAAGGGCAACTATTAACACTATATGTTGTTTATATTGCTTTTGATTGAGATGAAGTAAACATCTGTTGAGTATTTTAACTTAAAATTGTTTGATTGTGTTGAATAAAAAAAAAAAAAAATGCAGCGGGTCCAGCAGACCCACGAACACTGGCTGAGTAACTAAAATATGAACACCACACAAGGGTTAAGTAGTCCTGCATACTTTCATCGATTCCTACAATTCTTGTATCAAAACGTTCAGCTCCTTCAGGAGATGTGTGCTATGTATTTTGGTATTTCTCACTTTTATACTTTTTAAGATATTAAGGTTTTTGTGCAAATTATTCTCCCATTAAAAGTAATGGTAAAAACTTTCAAATCATTAAAAAGCTTCCTCCTCTTTCAAACGTAACTACTTCTGCATACTTTCAGCTAGAGACACCATTCAACCTTTAAAATGTTCACAAGACATTCAGCTATTCCCAAATGATTCAGCTTTTTCAAATATTCAGCCAATTTTGAATTATGACAGTTTGAAATACATTAAAATGTTTGCTCCTTCTTGATTTTTATGAAATATCTTTTTCTGATATTTGTTGGAATGCTGCTTCAGCATTCCAAGTATTGTTCTTTGAATCTTTATTGTTGGAATGCTGCTTCAGCATTCCAACAATAACAATTTCTCTCACATAAAAAAATGAACTGAAAAAACGTATTGCTTTTTGTATAAAGTTGATCAATTCCACATCTTTAACATACTGCAAAACAACTTTTCAGTGTTTGTGAAGATTAACTGGTTACAAATGTTGTTGTTTATACTGTTTACTACTTCTATAATCTTTCCTATTTGACCTACACCAAAATCTAAAATATTTATATAAATATTTACACTGTTTACTACTTCTATAATCTTTCCTATTTGACCTACACCAAAATCTAAAATATTTATATAAATATTTACAGAATATCCTTATTCTTCTGATAACCAGTAGCAGCTAATCAAAATATATACTTTACTGCTTTTTACAATGGGAGAAAATGAATAGTGAGCAAATTGATGAGGCCCTCCAACACATTTCAGGTTTCTCATGTGGCCCCTTGTAAAAATGAATTGCGGACCCCTGAGTTACGAAGCTGGGTCATGGAGCTAACCCATGGAGCTAGGATTTTGATGCTAGGGAGAGTGTGGCAAGATGATTAAGCCAAGGCCATAGGGCAAGAAGGCCAAATTACAGGTGTTGGCCATCTGAAGGGCATGGGACAGCAAGGTGGGACCCGCTATAAGACTGAGCCATGAAATGTTAGGTCTCAGTTCAGGGAAGCACTTTTAAACAGTAGCACTTTCTATTTTGAAATGTTTTATTTTGCTTAAAATGTTTTAGTTTGGTAGCTCAGTGAAGCACTTAAAAGATTTTTTTTTATATATATATATATACAGTATGATTGTGCTTCAAATAAAAAATATATTTACCTACTCCTTATTCTTGTTTAAGATCATTTAAATAATATATATGAATGTATATGGAGCGTGATAAAAAGGTGACCTTGAAATTGTGGCGACGCAAGGAAAAATTTGGGTGCACCTACATTTTGTGCTGGTGCACCTAAATAAAAAATTTATGCGCACCAGTGCAACCAAGGCAACAAGTTAGTCTGGAGCCCTGATCATCCTTCTGCAACAAAGTGTCGCCGTGTCCTCCTGTATCGGCCCTACTGCTGTATGTTTCATTCCATCAACACATTGAATCCTACTAAGAAAGCCGAGTAAACGCACTCAATGCACACATCTGCTACTGCTATTACTATCCCAACTATAATTTCAGCTGATAAGACTATAATATTATTTTTATGACTAGCTAGCCTAGGCCTACTTCTTCTTCTGTTTAACAGTTCAGCTTTCAGCTTCTACCGCATTGTATTTCAGCTCTTAGCGTTGTTAGATGATGCAGTTCAGTTTCCACACTGCCTCTTTTGTGTGACTCACACATTTCTTGACATTCATTTCAGCTTGCGGGTATTTTCTCATTACTGTATTTTCTGCAATTTAAGAAAAATAATTTCATCTTTCAGCATTCCAACGCATTTTCAGCAGGAAATGCCTTTCTAGTTCAATACATCTTCTTCTTCTATTTCTTCCAAGACACCTTTCAGCGCCTTCAAATCTTCAGCTATTAAAACCGTTCAGCTATCATAACATTCAGCAGTTTCTGGCCATGGGTGCTATGACTTTTCAGCTTTGTACCTCTTATGCTTGAATTAATATAAATCAATATTCATAATATTTTTTAACATGGGTTTCCAATGGAGTCTTCTTTCAAATCCACTCAAACTTCTTTAAACTTCTTCAACTTCCAAATCCTTCTTCTTCCTCAATCTTTCAGCTAGAGCCACCATTTCAACTTTAAAATGTTGACAAAACCCTGAACTATTTTTAAATAACGTTGCCACGACGTCGCGGTTACGGACTGGCAACGTCACAAGATTACTTGCAGACGTTCTGGCGTCCCACAGATGCACGGTGCCGCAACGTCTGTTTGGTCATCGAGTGACGTTGCGGCAACGTAAGGGCAACGTAACTGTGTTAGCTGGGTAAGTCATAGAGATTAGGTCCATTTTTACACCGGTCTGCCAAATTTATTTGTTTTGATTCAGCTATGAGGCTGCCTCTTGCAGGGGAAATGAGAAGACATCTATTTCATTCTACACTTCACTCGTATTTTGAGTTGTAAATGAGCAGCAAAAAAAATATGCTTTTAAATCGATGTAATCTTTATAAATAATAAGTACGCATTTTTATATAAAATATACAGAAATATCAGTTGTAAAAATGTCATTAAAAAACGGACCCCTCTGCAACCGACGCAAGCAAGCACACCCTACAACTTCCCCAGAAATTGTACCCTCTCTAGTTCTGATTGTAACTGAGTCAAACAGATGGAGAAGTACAGGAGACGGAAAGGTCCTGCCTAAGAGAGACATTCGAGTTCGGCTGAACCACGAATAGAAGACATTCTCTTTCGGGGAGCTTGTTTGCGTGTGATGTTAATTTTGATCAAAAAGTTTACAGCCTTAGTCGTAGGGATGTACTAAGGAATAATATTTAACTTTCAATAATTTTATTGAAAGTTATGAATATTTAGCATGTGAGTGTTGTGAATTAGTTTTGTCACACTAGATGACATTTGGTGATTTTATCCTTAAAAGGAAAGGAGTTTTGACCAAGTGATTGTCTAAGTGTGAAGTGTAGAGTAGATTAGCCACATGATATTTTACTCACTTTTTGTCAAGTGTGGAGTGGGGTTTTGGTTATGCGAGTATAGGTTACAGGTGGCTGATAACTCATGCATTATTGATAATTGTGATGGGAATTCAACTTGATTCCAGAGTGATTTAAAGGGTGCAGGCTTATTAGACATTTGTATAGAGGTTTCGCAGGATGCAAATCACTTAAAATTGATTTACAAATATAGAAAGAGGAAGGAACTGTAAGGCAGAGTTTCTGGGTACCTACAGCTTGTGTCTCTGTAAGGTCAAGAGGTCATGCAGTGAGGCCCCCTCTGAGCAGAATATAGCATGCAGTCCAGACATTGGGGAGACAGTGAGGAAAATCATGTACAAATAGGGCTTATGTGATTAACGACCACTTCACCTGTTGAACGTTCTAGTGTGTCAATACACTGACCACTGAATACCCGTTAAGGAAGCAATTCTGTGCAATCGATATCTGTATTGTCCAACTCATGTATTTAAGCACGACTGAGAGACAGAGTTTTCACTCATGCCATCAGCTCGTCTTGAACTGATTGTTTGATCCGGGCCGCTCGACTAATAAACCAGGGGTCAGATGGCTGAGTGGTTAGGGAGTTGGGCTATTAATCAGAAGGTTGTTGGTTCGATTCCTGCTCGTGCCAAAATGAGGTTGTGTCCTTGGGCAAGGCACTTCACCCTACTTGCCTCGGGGGGAATGTCCCTGTACTTACTGTAAGTCGCTCTGGATAAGAGCGTCTGCTAAATGACTAAATGTAAATGTAAACCAAAGTCAACTCCTTTCCTTTGTCGTGACTCCTTCCGGCCTACCTTCTCCAGAATTTACATCTTATCAGTGTTGTTTTCATTTGTGGAAGAATGAATGAAAGACATTTACATTTAGCAGACACTTTTATCCACAGCGACTTCCAAGAGAGAGTTTTACAAAAGTGCATAGGTCACTGATCATAACAACAAGATAGCCCCAAACATTGCGGGTAGCAAAACATGAAGCATACATTGTGAAACCAAATCAGTCCCAATGGGAAGAACAATAAGAACATGTAGTCAGACAAGTTACAATTGAGCAGCAAGAACCTCAAAAGTGCAAGAGTGTACCTGTGGAAAAAGCAAGCAACAATAATATATTTCAGAGCGAGTACAATAATTTTAAGACAGTTACAACAAACCAACAACAGCAACAAGTCTCTCAATAAGAGTCATTGTGATCCTGTAGGAAACTATCAGGTCCAGCCAATCATTCCTAAGTGCCGTTGTAACAAGTGAATTGAATGTTACAACAACGACATAAGTCTGTGCAACACAGCCCTAGTGAAAAACAGGAACATCTGCCTGTCTCACAGGCACTTTAGCAGCTGCAGTGTATCACGTGTGGCGGGGTGCTTCGACTACGCCACTCTCACAGATGGGGTGAGAGATCCTCAGTTAGGAATACTATATCTAAGACTTGTGTCCTGTCCAATCAATGAACTATAACAGAGCCGGTGGTATCAAAAATATACGTTTTATTTTACACACAATAGTAAAATCAAAAGGTATTCATTTTAGACATTATGACAATAATTCACGGCAAGCCAACACGACCAAAGCACATCAAACAGATCCTCAAACAAAAACAACTTGAAAACAAAAGATAAACCAAAATGTGAGAAAAACAGTGGCAGGCACTAAACACCGACAGCTGATGCGTTTAGACCCCGCAACTCGATGTCCGTCAATATCCCGCTAAGGAGGCTGTCACTGAATCCTTGGAGCCGATGCCTAAAGCACTAGGTTACCCACACAGCAAACAATTTCCTCCAATACTACTATTTAAACTATTGCAGGCCTCATTAAGGAATGAGCGCCAGCTGTGAGTTACCTAGAAGCTCCTGGGTCCTAGAGCTACCCGGTTACACATGCAAAACACTGTCAGGGGCCGAATTTCTGGTCATCCAGGTGACGTGCAAGGTCCCATCCTCTATTTGCCAACCATATCCATCCATGACAAAAAGCAGCTACCTTATTGGTGTAGAACGATCATGTGTCGAACCGTGCCACCCAAATCCTATTACGCTCTGAAGAAACTAGTTCTGCATAAAACATAGATGCATCGACAATCGACTGGAATTTTAGCAACAAACTTTTTTGGGGTAGCTAAGCACAACTTTTTTATGAGCTAAAGATTGTGTATATGCCAGACTGTGGAGCAGGATGAAACGATAATAGGGTTCACCTTATGGCCTACTTCACTCAATGCACGTTACTGTAGTTTTCAACCAGGCTAGGCACTTGGATCGTGGAGAAAGAGCAGGCAATGAATCCAGTTCCAGATGTCACAGTTAAAAGACGGAAGAGAAAACAAACAGTAGTTGAAAGGGCTACCAGCAAAAAGAGATTGGATTTTGTAAGAAGTAAAACCAGAGTCAATATCAGTGTTGCTTTTCCACCAGGGATGGAAATAAAAAATGTTGTCCACCGGCCACTGTGGCTGGTGGATTTCAAAATCTACCAGCCACTTTCTTGTTTTTAACCGACAATGTGTAACTGCATGTGAAAATTAGTACTACAGGATCTACAATACTTAAGCAGTTTATTGTTGGAATGCTGCTTCAGCACTCCAAGTATTGTTCTTTGAATCTTTATTCAACTTCTTCATATTAATATTATTCTATTCAAATCTTCAGCTATTAAAACCGTTCAGCTATCAAAAAATTCAGCAGTTGCAGGCTATGACTGCTATAGCTTTTCAGCTTTGTACCTCTTATGCTTGAATTAATATAAATCATTATTCAGAATATTTTTAACATGGTTTTCCAATAGAGCTTTTTTTTCAAATCCTCTCAATCCTCTTAAACTTCTTCAACTTTCAAATCCTTCTTCTTCCTCAATCTTCCTCAATCAGCTACAGCCACCATTTAAACTTTAAAATGTTGACAAAACCCTAAACTTTTTTTTTAAAATCACCTTTTTGATATCTATTCAACTTTTTTTAAATATCACTGATTATGTTTCATGAGTTTTTCAAACCGTTTCTGAGATTTACATGGGTGTGTATGTGAGAGCCTAGAGTGCTGACTGAAACGCTTAGAGTGGAGGGGAGCTTCAAAATCAGTTTCACAAAGTGTTCACGAAAGTGAGACAAAGTTCAACTCTTGCTCCATAGAAACCAATGCAAATCTGGTGACACATTTCTCAGAAAAAGCAGAAGTTACACGTTTTTGAAACTGCCGGTAGAGTCGTATTTCTGTATTTATAAAGGATATCTCTGGTGTCGGCAAAGTCTTGGGTCTCGGAAAATATCCTTATTTTTTGGATTGGACGTATAGTTTTGCGTCTAGGTTAACTTGTTTGAGGTGTGGATTCTAGCTACATTTCTGTTATTCGGTCTGCCCTCAGCGCGTTAGCAATCATAGCTGCACCATCACCGTGGCAACCAAACAGACATGCGCCACTCTGCGTCTCTTACACAGGTGATTGGAATTAGTTATTAGCTTATTAGTGGTGACACAAGACAAGCTATTCAGTCAACTCATCTCATTAAAAGACTAAGAGAACCTACTAATTCTGCAGATGCTGCTAATATCTCTTTTACTAAGTACTATTGCTAATGGAACTGTTTTGTTATAGTACGCAACTGAGTGCGTTTACTTGACCATGAGAAACCCGATTACTAGCAATTGTCGGTTTATGCCAATAATACGATTACTCCGTTTACATGTGTAATTAGTTATGCGATTACTCAATAAACGCGTCTACATGATTCTTTTTATTAATCGTTGTATGCTCCACGGACAAAACTTGCACCATCATCCTTCTGCAACAAAGTGTCGCCTGTCTTCCTGTATCGGCCCTACTGCTGTATGTTTCATTCAATCAACACATTGAATCCTACAAAAGCCGAGTAACGCACTCGATGGTAGGCTACATCTGCTACTGCTATTACTATCCCAACTATAATTTCAGCTGTTAAAACTATAATATTCTTGTTAAGACTAGCTAGCCTACTTCTTCTGTTTAACAGTTCAGTTTTCAGCTTCTCCCGCATTGTAGGCTATTTAAGATCTTGGCTTTGTTAGATGATGCAGTTTAGCTTTCACACTGCCTCTTTTGAGTGACTCACACATTTCTTTAATTAATTTCAGCTTTCGGGTATTTTCTCATTTCTGTATTTTCAGCAAAAAAAAATATTTCAGCATTCCAACGCATTTTCTACAGGAAATGCACTTACTCTCAAATCTCAATGAAACACTGACACTTTCTCTTTCTCTCTTATACATACACAAACCACAAACTGATATACATTTCATTAAATGAGTGATGAATGAAACTATTAGTTTTGGCATCTTCTGAAGCATGTTGGCGACATACAGAGCAGTACATTATCAGATTTGTCTCGTCGTAAACTAACCAATCGCGGGACTCCCCATTGTCTGCTTTTCTCCATCGTTAAAAAAACGTTTTTTAACTTTCGCCTCTTTGTCAACTGGTTTTTCTCAGCGGACCTCTTAAGCCTGAGATGTAACGCCACATTTTTTGAAACCGGGTGAAACAGTACGCAATACTATTTTCTTTTACCCGCCACGGTGGCCGGTAGGTGAAGCGAGTTTACCCGCCACAACACAAAATCACCTGCATTTGGCTGGTGTCGGGTGCTAATTTCCATCCCTGTTTTCCACGCTGGCGAGAACTGAAAGATTTAAAAACTTTAAAAAGAAATGTAACCAATACTAACATGCTGATACTAAGGTTAGCCATGTTAATGTTCAATATGATAGTGTTGTGTGGGTTCTTACTTGCGAATGCGGTAGCCTACTCTGAAAAAAACAATGCTGCTCTCTCAAAAGCTCTCTCTTGTATACAAAAACAGAATGGAGCTGAAAAAGTCTGCAGAAAGTTTTAGATATCCAGCTATGCAAAATCGGTCGAGCATTAGACACAAAGTGGGTGCTTTAAGTTTTAGAACCGTAGCAGCATTTTAAAACATCAGCAGAGGATCGATCCCACAATGGTATTAAATAAAACACATACAAAGGGACTTGCGAAGTACTTATCTTCCCAATGCGTTTGTGAACAACCTTGGCATCATGTGCAATGCATTGCAAGAGTAATCCCAACTTTCAACCTATCTTCAAAGAAGAGAAAGTAGCATTATTACTAGTGCTGTCAGTTAAACGCGCTATTAACGGCGTTAACGCAAACCCATTTTAAAGGGGTGATTGACTGGGTTTTATGGGTATTTCACACTGTTCCTTAAGGTCTCTGAATAGGGTATGTAACATTGGTTGGGCTGAAAATGGCCCGGGTGATGTTCTATGCCCCCTGATACGTCCTCTGAAATTTTCCCGGGAAAAAACGCTAGGTTTTCTCATTTTATGGTATGCTAATGAATATATAGGTAAGCTGTGCGCTGATTGGTTGGTTTACAACAAGTGAAGCTGTTGAGCAAAGACGCAACACGGCCAACACTCACTGAAACAACGAAGGTGGAGACTTGAAATAAAAAGTATAAA
Source organism: Osmerus mordax (assembly GCF_038355195.1). NCBI lineage: Eukaryota > Metazoa > Chordata > Actinopteri > Osmeriformes > Osmeridae > Osmerus > Osmerus mordax. Next base: position 2,517,831 of record NC_090056.1, on the reverse strand, counting down.
TGAATCGATTGTGTCTACACAACACTGTTTTAAACAGATTGACTAGATATCATTTGAAATGATTACGTTAGTTGTTTCAACTTCTGTTGTCGAAGCAAACTGGATCGACTTAGGTGGGTAGAACGTTACAGCTTAGCAACCAAACTATACCGTGATTCAACTCAGCTTCAGTTAGCTAGATAAAAAATTACCTGCCAAAGATCTGGACAAACATGCATCGTGAATTGTAGATTTACATGTAAGGGTTATTCGAATGAAACAGTCAGGAACATGAAATAACGCGTCAGCCCCATTGCCAATAAACTAAATCATCACACATTACCTATGCTCTTGCGTTAGCAAGCTAAACTAGTTTACATGCCTACTCTAGGTGTTTTCGCTATCTAGCATTCCTTGCAAATCAGCGTTAATAAGGATTCATATATCTATGTGTCTATTCCAATATGTAATGATAGTATTCAATGACACAAATCTGTGTTCTAGAAAGAGTGGTCTGGAGTCGCAGAGGTCCCATAATATCAGCTTTAATGCAGCAGTTGGAAATCAACAAGTACAGAGCTCTGGGGTTGTCTACGTTTCCCTACCCGCAACAGAGTTTGGGCTGGTTCACGAAGTCCAACTGGCTATCTGTCCCTCCCCAGCATATATTTATACAGTGCAATTGAAACACAAGTATCAAAAAAGGGTTGAGCTTGTTCTCTCGTGCATCAGGGAGTTGTTCTTGCCTACGCGTCCCACCTGCTCGGGTGCCGTCTCCACCCGGTTTCAAGGTTGTTTCTGAAAATGAAGAGATAGAGACACAAAGAACAGCCTGCTTCCCACACTCAGTGTGAGACCCAATGTTTAAGCCTGGGCACACTTCTAAGTTCATAACTTTAATAAGCACAATATATTCTTTAATCCCTCTTTTGATCTATGAAAACACCAGAGATCAATCAACATAGCCCGGACCAACTACCGTCTCCTCGTCCTGGTCAGCCAGCCCCAGCAACGGCATTTGGAACCCCGTCTTTGGGTTCTCCACAGCCGAGACAATGATTCGGTTTCACAGGGACCTGATACACGGGATACAGCAACAATCATGTTGATATTGATATAGCACACTCTTAAGTAAAATAGAGGAAACCTTCTTAGTCCAGTACAATTCTAGTGTGGTCAAGCAGTATCACTCTTGACCTAGTCGTAACCCTCTTTTCCGGACTCTCACATTCGTAGCAATAGCAAAAGGTTCACTGGCCCTTCTCCACCAACTCCTGGAACGTATGACTGGATTCTGGAGCAGCAGAACACATGCTCCAGTGGTACCACGTACTTCCTTTCCCCAGCACCCTTAGGGCGTGCGAGGTTCTCTCGATGACCTTGAATGGTCCTGTCCATAAATGTACAACAGGCTTCCCCGAACATCTGATGATGTATTGGGGCAGGTGGGACAGGGTCTTCAAGGGGAAGGGGGGGGCAGACCAGGGGGGGGCAGACCACTCCTAGGTCTGATGAGGCATAGGGGCAGATGGGGCAGGGTCTCCAAGGGGAAGGGGTAGATCATCCAGTGAGAAGGGGGGGGGGACAGGGTCTCCAGGGGAATGGGGCCTTAGAACAGGGGTTAGGTAGTCAGACCCGCCGGTCTGACTCGTCCTGAAGCAGAAAAGAGTTACAGTCCCAGCATCACCTTATCTCCCATGATCCATGATCAAGCAGTAACTGAGTCAAATGAGATGCGAACAGTCGAACACCAATGATTAAACACAGATATTGAAATCAAGAACCCATTCGAGGATTTAAAGTGGATATTTTTAAAGTTCAAATAAATCCCTCCTTTCACACCCTTTTAGGGTGTGACAACAAACACAAATTAAAAAATATCCCATTACTGATTACACAATGTTGGCATACAAATCAACAATAACAATGAAACTATGCAGCGTTATGGCCAAGTGGTGAGGACACACTGGACACAGTGGGAAAACCCTAATGATGTTATAGGGGAAAACCCACCATCACGCCACAGAGTGGACATTCGACATCCATGTATCCATGGCAGACCTGGACATACTCACAGGCCCCCTTCACCACATACATACAACTTTAGCCAAGCTTTTAGAATTGTAATAAAATAAAATAAATTTGAAACAAATAGAAAAACCAGAAATTAGACAGGATATTTTAAAGTTCTCATAAGATCCCTCCTTTCATTGATAACTTTAATCAATACCCAATCTCCTCGTTTGACTCCTCCACTCTTTGGTTTACTGCTTCACCTGGAACAGAATTTAGCAGAAGACATCTCTTTTCTTGTGAGCATTAGGTTTAAGTTGTGTAATTATGATCTTCTATAATTCAATTCAAATGTTGTTAATGCATCTGGTACAGGACTGGGAAAGATTTCAATCCACTGTAAACATATCTATAATTACCAGGCAGTATTGACCCTTCAGTTTTCTTATTGTTGAGCAAACACATGTAACAGCATCTAATAAGACAATACATCATCATTTGATATTCAACTCCTATTAGTCATGCCTAGAAATGACAATCTGTTTCTTTGTTCCCTTCTTTAGAAAATCAACTGTTAGTCTAATTTCTTTCACTTCAAAAAACCTTTTCTGTCTTTTAAAACAGTTAAGTTTAAGACCAATATTGTTTTAGATTCTCTATTTTACCAAATCACACCTCTTTTTATCAAAGATATGATAAAAGCAATTTTCATTATGCCAAACCAGAATCTGTATGCTTCTTAAATGAAATATAAACCAAATAATGTTCTTAATGTAGCTATTAACCAAACATTTTTCCCAACTATATTTTCTATAAAGGTCAGATAGGTAGAACTTCATAACTCGTTTTGCTGCAGTTCAAAACGAGCCAATTAGCTCAAACCATCATAACCACAATTTATCAGACTTGATGAGTCTTCCCAAATTATTTCAGAACTGAATGTTATAATAACCCTCTTCATAATACAACATTATCACAGCCTAACTGTTTATCCCAAACAGTATGCCAGGCTCTGATAAAACTCTCAAATAAAACTTAAAACCAAATTAAAATTAAACTCCAAATAAAAGTACATTTAGTTATTTTCTCTTTCTCATTTTTAACCAAATTATATCTAATACCTTTATCAAAACTCTTAAAAACCCTAGATTTTACTATTTTGACTTAAAATGTTATCCCATATACCTTCAAAGTATATTCATAGTTTCCTCTTCAAAACATCAGTGTTTAAACCAATCATCTCTTCACATCCACAAAACGTTCTTGTTTTATTTCATAACCTTCCATGATCCTCTCTAAACCAATCCTTTATGTAACTTTCCAATTGCTTCCTCATAATTTTTCACATACATTTCCTCAAACCATTCTTTGACCAACACAGCTGTTTAGCGTTTACCGTCTATTCACTTAATTTTGCTCTAGTATAACTCTTCCAATTGTATTCGAACCAATTTATAAACCAGGGGTATACCCTCTGGGATCACCTTTGTAAGATCTCAACGTAACTGGACTCTTTTAGCCCCCACCTTTCTCCAACTCTCCTCGGGATTTCTGTAACTTCTTGGTCAAAGAAAAAAGCCCAGATTGATAAAAGTGAGTGATCTCACAATTTGACAACTTGTTAGACTTTGCACTGAAGGCAATTATGGTCCTTGGAGGACACCTAGTGGATTTATTTATTTATAAAGAACGACAGATCTGTTTAAAATACCGTTCAACTCAACCCGATTTCACACAAATATTACTTTTTCAGGGACTGTGACCCTTTTGTACCGGAGAGGACAAAGGAAAGAAAAAATAAACACACACACAACAAATTCAGGGACTCTAACCCTTGGAGTGCTCCTTTTTTAAACACAAAACAAGTTCAGGGACTCTAACCCTTGGAGTGTATTTTAACCTCTCCTTTTTTAAACATAAAACACGTAGGCCTACAGGGACTCTCACCCTTTTTGAAGAGGACTCTAACCTCTCCTTGACAAAGACAAACCACGTGTTAGGACTCTCACCCTTTTGAAGAGGACTCTAACCTCTCCTTGACAAGACAAAACACATATAGGGACTCTCACCCATTTGAAGAGGACTCTAACCTCTCCTTGACAAGACACGTGTAGGGACTTCCACCCTTTTGGAGAGGACTCTAACCTCCCCTTGACAAAGACAAACGTGTAGGGACTTCCACCCTTTTGAAGAGGACTCTAACCTCCCCTTGACGAAGACAAGCCACGTGTTAGGACTCTCACCCTTTTGAAGAGGACTCTAACCTCTCCTTGACAAGACAAAACACATATAGGGACTCTCACCCATTTGAAGAGGACTCTAACCTCTCCTTGACAAGACACGTGTAGGGACTTCCACCCTTTTGGAGAGGACTCTAACCTCCCCTTGACAAAGACAAGCCACGTGTTAGGACTCTCACCCTTTTGAAGAGGACTGTAACCTCTCCTTGACAAGACAAAACACGTATAGGGACTCTCACCCATTTGAAGAGGACTCTAACCTCCCCTTGACAAAGACAAACGTGTAGGGACTTCCACCCTTTTGAAGAGGACTCTAACCTCCCCTTGACGAAGACAAGCCACGTGTTAGGACTCTCACCCTTTTGAAGAGGACTCTAACCTCTCCTTGACAAGACAAAACACGTATAGGGACTCTCACCCATTTGAAGAGGACTCTAACCTCTCCTTGACAAGACAAAACACGTGTAGGGACTTCCACCCTTTTGGAGAGGACTCTAACCTCCCCTTGACGAAGACAAAACTTAAAAATTTCCCACCACTGTTGGTTTGACGAGGTACGATGAAACATAGTAATCGTCTAAATTGGGTTCTCAGTTCCGAATAGCAGTACTTTGAATTAACAGGTGTCTGCTTACCTTTTTTTTATGTTGAGGCGCCTCTGACGATTACGTCTGCCTCCTCGTACCGGTGTATGGGTCTTTCTCCCGATCTGTCGGTCGGGCCGGAACCCTCTGGACTCCCTCTTTTCAACGTCGGGGTCACCATTTGAAGGATTCATATATCTATGTGTCTATTCCAATATGTAATTATAGTATTCAATGACACAAATCTGTGTTCTAGAAAGAGTGGTCTGGAGTCGCAGAGGTCCCATAATATCAGCTTTAATGCAGCAGTTGGAAATCAACAAGTACAGAGCTCTGGGGTTGTCTACGTTTCCCTACCCGCAACAGAGTTTGGGCTGGTTCACGAAGTCCAACTGGCTATCTGTCCCTCCCCAGCATATATTTATACAGTGCAATTGAAACACAAGTATCAAAAAAGGGTTGAGCTTGTTCTCTCGTGCATCAGGGAGTTGTTCTTGCCTACGCGTCCCACCTGCTCGGGTGCCGTCTCCACCCGGTTTCAAGGTTGTTTCTGAAAATGAAGAGATAGAGACACAAAGAACAGCCTGCTTCCCACACTCAGTGTGAGACCCAATGTTTAAGCCTGGGCACACTTCTAAGTTCATAACTTTAATAAGCACAATATATTCTTTAATTAATAAAAATCAGATGAGCTAGAGTCTAGCTAACATTGACTCGACGGGCATGGCAGATGTTTGTCTATAACATAGCTCTAGCGTAGCGTGCAAGCAAACAGGATCGACTTAGGTGGGTAACGTTAGCACTAGCTATACTGTAGCTTACCAAACAAACTATCGTGATTCAACTCAGCTTCAGTTAGCTCTAGCTATCTTGCTGAAAAATAGATCTGAACAAACATGCATCTTGAATTGTAGATTTACATGACAACACGGGTTATTTATTTGAATGAAACACAGTCAGGAACAAGAAATAACGTTAGCCCCATTTCCAATGGGATATTCCCATAGATAAACATCAGCCATGCCTTTCTAGTGTCTTGTTCTTTGGGAAGATAGTGAAAAGTGTCAGGATTCCCGGTACAGCCTGGAACATGATTTAAATTATTTGTGTCTATTCCAATATGTAATGATGGTATTCAATGACAAAAGTCTGTGTTCTAGAAAGAGTTGTCTGGAGTCGCAGAGGTCCGATAATATCAGATTTAATGCAGCAGTTGGAAATCAACAAGTACAGAGCTCTGGGGTTGTTTACGGTTTTCCTACCCGCAACAGAGTTTGGGTTGGTTCACGAAGTCCAACTGGCTATCTGTCCCTGCCCCAGCATGTATTATACAGTGCAATTAAAACAGAAAGATGAAAAGAGGGTTGAGCTTGTTCTCTCGTGCATCATAGAGTTGTTCTTGCCGACGCATTCCACCTGCTCGGGTGCCGTCTCAGCCCGGTTTCAAGGTTGCTTCTGAAATGGAGAGATTAAGACACAAAGTACAGCCTGCTTCCCACACCCTGTGTGAGACACAATGTTTAAGCCTGAGCACTAAAGAATGTATAATACATTACAACACATATTCTAGAACTGTAATCACCAGCTGCATATCAGGCACGGCACTAACTATGATCCCAGTTATTAATATGTGTGGCATTTTAATCACTGAATGCATCACGGGCACTGTGCACGAGTGAATATAACAACAGGATTTATGAAGGAGGCATGTATTAAATTTATGTATTGTGCTTATTAAAGTTATGCATTGTGCTTATTAAAGTTATGAACTTAGAAGTGTGCTTAGGCTTAAACATTGGGTCTCCCACTGAGTGTGGGAAGCAGGCTGTTCTTTGTGTCTCTATCTTTTCAGTTTCAGAAACAACCTTGGATCTGGGTGGAGATGACACCCGAGCAGGTGGGACGCGGAGGCAAGAACAACTCCCTGATGCACGAGAGAACAAGCTCAACCCTCTTTTCATCTTTCTGTTTTAATTGCACTGTATATTATATGCTGGGGCAGGGAAAGATAGCCAGTTGGACTTCGTGAACCAGCCCAAACTCTGTTGCGGGTAGGGAAACGTAGACAGCCCCAGAGCTCTGTACTTGTTGATTTCCAACTGCTGCATTAAAGCTGATATTATCGGACCTCTGCGACTCCAGACCACTCTTTCTAGAACACATATTTGTGTCATAGAATACCATCATTACATATTGGAATGATTTTGAATCCTTCAGCACATAAAGTCATACGAACATTGTTCCTGTTGCTATATTCACTAGTGCACAGTGCCCGTGATGCATTCGGTGAAGATGCCACAAATATTAATAACTGGGATTATAGATAGTCCCAGCTAACACATGACGTTGCGGCAACGTTGTAGCAACGTCCCAGACAGCATTTACATCTGTGCCAGATCCATTTTCAAATCAGCAAATTTGGCAGCAGTCGCACTCACTATGCAGATCTGCACCAAATTTGCGCCAGACCTCTTATGCGAAGCGTCCAGCATTGGAACCGGAAAACAGATGTAATCGTTTCCGCTTCTCACTTCCGTACATATCTGCAGCGCTAGGTGATGCAAAGAACTTATATTGACAGAGAAGTTCAAGCATTTTATCAATTATATTACTCTCTACATTAGGCTAAGTGTGACAGGTAAGAATAAAGTGATGAGTTTATATAACGTTATAATAGCCTAACGTTAGACCGTTTCCCAGGAGGTAACCTAACGCTAGCTCCAAACATTACAACGTTAGACTACAGTACATACACAAATAAGTTATCAATGAAATATATGAATTCAGCAAATTAATTTAAGAAGCTAATTTTAATTTACATATCCATATAAATCATTATTCTGGTTTCTATGGCTAGGACCTGCAGTTCCTAGAAGGAATTAAGTTTACTAGCCTACTACTAGACAAAAAAAAGTTAAAGTTAGCAGGTGCATAAGATTACGCTACCGACAAAGTTTACCTGTCAGGGTCTTTGGGAAAGCGATGAAAGGCATAAATACTGTCCACTTGGACTTCGTTGTCATATTGTGTCTCTTTCTGTGTAACTGTTGTAACTAGCTAGTATGTAACTTTGTTACTATTAGTCCAGGCAAAGTAGCGTTTTACGACAGACTAAATTATTTTTTTTGCAGCTTGGTAATTTCTATGAGGTGTCCAGAACAACATACTAAAAGTCCTAAGAAATCCTAGTTGAGAAAATATGTTAAATTCTCATCAATCCGAGATGTGTGCCAATAAGGTCAGGCAACATTACACCCCAATGGGGCTATTTTTTTCCTTTACTCCTATCAAAATGAAACTTTACACACTGAAACTACCCATGACAAGTAACATTTTTTTGTATTACAAGTTCTTTAAAAATTAATGTTAATATGCAAATGAGCTATACACGAATCGAATATGCCCAAAATACACAATACAAAAGTACACAGTACATTTGCCTCAACCCTTACTGTAGTTCTGGGCTTGTGCTATTGTTGTTCAGTTTCTGTGCAGGCATGAACAGGGGGGACAACCTGGATATTGAGCTCTGAGTAATGAGCTGTCTGAAAGAGCAGTGCAGCAGTGTCATTACACACTGCTGTGCCAGCTTTGCACGGACACTGACTGGCGGTCATGACGAAAGGTTCTGAATCACGTAGCACTATCTGGGTAAAATACACAAAGAGACAATTAGACAAACATTGATACTGATGTATCCTCTGAAGTGTTTTTGAAGTGAACGTTCACCTTCAAGAGCCGGCTCTTAGAGCCGGATCGTTCACGAACGACCCATCACTACTGGTTACATGAATTTTGGTACCATGGGTTAAGTTGCTGTTAAGTCGCTCTTTGGTCGCAGGACAACGGATCTCGAGTGCAATATAGTGGTTTATCCAGAGATCGAGAGATCACACTGGACTGCTCTCAGTTCTGACACTTTTGCAATGTAGCCAGTCTACATGAATTTCAATCACACAATATTAAATGTTGCACCCAGCATGTATAAATGTAGACAAGGCATGTAATTCATGTGCAGCTCAGCCCCAGCGGGTCATTGGTCATCCATTTTCTCATATGCATAAACATAGCTTTAATAAATAAAAGACTGAATTTGGAATAGCTATAATTTAGTCTTTCATTCTTTACTATAAACATGTACAAAAGCAATCAATGTGTGATGTGTAACATGATTAAGCAAACATTCTTTGTATAGCACACCAAAGACAAGTCATCACAGAATATTACAATTCTTCCTTAGCAAACCTGCCCCTCAGTCTGCCCCTGAGCAACAACTTTGCGCATGCCCATTTCAACGCATCGCTGAAACTGGGGTCTCAGAAGAGCATTGGATTTCAACTGGAAATTAGATACTTCAAAGGTGAGTTTCTTTACAGAAATAGTTTTAAATATATAAACATATTTTCAGAAATTGGATGGGGCATGCTATTACGTATATGTTTGAAATTGAGGCTATTAAGCCTGTTTATGTGCTATCAGATTCACATTGTTTACGTTAGGATTTTGCTAGCTAGAGGTTAAACCCTCCAGAAAGTTATCTTGAAATACTTAAAATGCATAGGCCTACCATGTTATTAGGGATGGGCGAACGATGCCTTGTGAAGCTTTGGTGGTTACGGATTGTGCCGGCCCAAAGAGCCGAACTATCGGCGCATTGAAAATGAAAAGTGTCATCTAGCAGCTGTTTAGACTGGCTGAATAAGGCGTAGTGGTTGTCTCCTTCTTTGATCTGATATTAGTCCTCACACATAAAATGTTGTGATACATCTGTAGGCCGCTAGAATTGTGTCATTTTCTCACAATAAAAGTTAAAGAATATCTTCCGAGGTGCCCTGCACTGCACAACGGTCTTTATATGATACGGTCTTTATATCAATTAAACTAGTGTGGTGACTAGCTTTTTAGCCGAACAGGTGCAAAGGATGAACGCAGGGAGTCTGTCCAAGTTTTCAGATGCAACGACAAGATTTTATTGATCAAAGTCAGAAAGGCAGCATACGTTAGGTCTCTCTGAGCACAAGATAGAGAGCCTGCTTAACATTTGAATACAGACAGCATTTATAGCATCGAAACCCCTTATCATAATGACAGTTTAGCCCTGTCCTCCCAAACCCCTATAATGTCATTTTGCCCTGCCCTTGGTTCTCGTGGATGCCCCTTGTTATCTCTTGTAAGCGTTATGTTCTTCGTTGTAACTGCTGACTCATGCTTATCTTGACTCAGCTGACCCCCTCTTACTGTCCCTGTTTCTCTGCTGAGAGACCAAATGTCAAGACAAAGCTTGCTTGACCTGTGGTTATCAACTTACGCCTAAACTTGAGGTGTCTTATCCAGTTTTCGGCTTACGACACTAGATTACACATATTTTTTCTTATTCTTAACATTTGTTATGTACATCAATGTTACAGCTAATCTAGAAGAACCACAGTGTATGCCAATCATGCAAACTCTTGTAAACTTGTCCTTAATTACAGACACATTACAGGTTATGCTCCGGAAGATGGAGACATTGGAGGAGAACCAGCGAGAGGCTCTCCTATTCAGGCGACTACAGGGCAGACACACGGAAGAGGTGCCAGTGATGGACCTATAGGTGGCCCAAACACAGGCTGAACTCCAAGACCTTGAGGAGCACCTTAAGGTGCTGGAGTTCCGAAAGAGAGTGGTAGGTGTTTGGAGATGTCATGAACTATGGCTTATACGCAGCGTTCAACGTTCAAATTGGTGCTGACAATAAGTTCATGACTTCTAATTGCAGAAGCTGTGATGAAGTGGAAGACGGGACTGGGAGAGAAGGCTGTGGAGCTCCTCATAGCGGAGACACTCAAACACGCCCCGGCAGCCCATTCAAAACAAGCCAGGTGAATGAATCCACACCCAACCTTTCACATGGCTATGTGACAAAAAACTAGAATCCCATAATATTTTATTGATGATGTATATTATTTTACATGTGATTTTTATGACTTGTATATAGTCCCTTTCACATGTGCAATTATGTTGATAGAACACTAACTTATTTTGTGCTTCATTGTCAGGGCCAACAGACAGGACCTGTAGCGGGGACTGGCAGAAGATTTTAATTCACTGTTTGGTACTTTGTTTGAAATAAAATGACTGAATGTTAAATGGAAATGCTGCCTTGTTTATGATTAGCTTGAGTTAGGCTACACATCACACAAACATAGTCCTCCTAAAGTTGGCTACCATGTAGCCTATTATACAAGAACAAGTAGCATTTTGGGCAAATGAGGTCTGCATATGAACCACCCCAATATAAGCAGTAGAATTGAGAAATATAGGTTACTTAATTAACGTTGCAGTTACGGACTGGCAACGTCACAAAATTACGTTGCTAGGAGGTCGCGGTTACGGACTGGCAACGTCACAAAACAACATTGCTAGGAGGTCGCGGTTACAGACTGGCAACGTCGGAAAATGACGTTGCTAGGAGGTCGCGGTTACAGACTGCCAACATCGGAAAATAACGTTGCCACAACGTCGCGGTTACAGACTGGCAACGTGATTTTGTGACGTTGCCGTTCCCTCATGGCGTTTTTCACTTCCCACGTTGCCGCAACGTCGCACGAATGTTTGGTCATCGAATGACGTTGCGGCAACGGAAGGGCAACGTAACTGTGTTATATGGGATGCCGTGCCTGTGATGCAGCTATTGATTACAGTACTAGAATTGTACTATAATGTATTATACATTCTTTAAACACTGCATTTACGGTGCTCCATTTTCAATATCTTGAAAACTTATGAACTATCTTATTAATTCCTGTGGAAGTACCGAGCAGCGCGCAGTTAGCTAAAAAAAGTGTCGGAGATCTACGCGACCTCCGTTTATTTTCCTGGACCAGAAAACGGTCCAGTACGGTGGCCGACATGTGCAAACGCGCTGCAAATTAAGAAAACACTTGCAAATAGACAAAACACAAGCAAATTAAGAAAACATCTTCATTTGACAACACATGCGCAGCATTCAGAAAACACGCTGCAAATACACACAACACAACCCAATACATAAACAAGCTGCAAAAACGAAAGCATGCAAACCAAAAACGCTGCAGTACATAAACGCGTTGCTAAAATGAAAGCACGCAAACCAAAAATGCTGCATCCAGTTGTCACAACGAAAGTTCTCCAGGCCTCTAGGGGGAGCGCTAAGTGGGACAGCTTGATTTTTGGCCCCAATGAATGAATTTATGAATGAGCAGCAAGCAGCTCTGCTTGCTGCTCATTCATTAAAAAAAAGAAAAAAAAGGAGCAAACATTTTAATGTATTTCAAACTGTCATAATTCAAAAAAGCTGAATCATTTGGAATAGCTGAATGTCTTGTGAACATTTTAAAGGTTGCATGGTGTCTCTAGCTGAAAGTATGCTGAAGTAGTTACGTTTGAAAGAGGAGGACGCTTTTTAATGATTTGAAAGGATTGAAGGATTGAAACAATAGTGAGAATGCTTAATAGCATTCTCACAATAATAATATATATGTGAGAGAACAAAGGTTGTGCCCTTGCCGAAGGCAAAGCACACCCAATAAGCTAAAATATAGTAAACCTCCTAATATACAAATAATATACAATATTCAATACAGTATCCACCTTATTCCTAGCTCCCATGATCCATTTCCTAGATTATGGGCGTGACTTCCGGAGCCGGCGATTGTCATGGTAACGCTCAAACTAATTTGATTGCGAAATAAAACATGTGGGAACACAGCCTGTTACACCTCAAACGGGACAATTTGACCATACCTCTGCCCTCTACAATCGAGGGATGGGAGGACGACCTGAAAAAGTGGCCTCAAATAACTTACACCAACATATTTAGCTACTTTATCAACTCTGTTGCTACGGACGGTGAAGCGATGAACAACATGAAAAGCTCTGAGTCTTATCAGTACCTCCACAGCAGTAAAGTTGGTCGCGTTTTAATAAAGGAGGTGGGACACAACCTTGTCTACCTTAAAGCAGACATAGAGCCTAGTCAGAGCCTTGAAGTCCCTCATCACCGGTCCTGGGTTTTAGTTTCGTCGTCAGGTGAAATACAAACGGCAGGGTGCTCATGTGTTGCTGGACCAGGGCGATCTAGCAGCCATGCAGGTGCAATACTTTGGAAGGTAAAGTGTTGATTCTTTTGATAGTTTTATTTTTTTCCCACTTTATGTATTTTGTAATATTAGTGTGCAACTGACAACTATTTTATAATAGACAATTTTCTAATTTAGGTTGAGAATGCAGTCAGACAGGGAAAGACAGGGATATCATGCACTGATGTGCAGAGGAAGTGGAATGCAGGCACAAGGAATGTAGAAAAATTGCAAGAATGTAGAACAGAAAAAGGTGAAGCATATAAATTTCAAACGTCACAAACCAGACCACATTCATCCAGGCTCATCAACATCAGCATCAAGTGTGTCATCTATAGAAGGCTGCCCCAAACTTTTCAAGGATCACTCAGAATTAAAAAAATTATGTCAGTTCCTCTGTGATGGCCCCACTATTCCAGCTACAGACGGATGGTCTCCTTCAACTGTGTTACAGATTAGATATAGAGAATAATGAGTCTACTCAGAGCCAGTGTGATCTACAGATACCACATACAGAACACAGCACAACACTAACCTGTAAGAAATGTCTCACTTTTTATGAGACCTATGTACAACTAAGTCCTGCTCAGGTGGAGAAGTTGACCGAAGAGACCCAGGTACAGAGTGCATCACAACTGTGGCATGATGCAAGGAAGCTGCGACTGACAGCGAGCAGAGCAAAGAAAGGGGCACTACTAACCCACAAAAAATCTTAAATGAACACTTGCATCCCATCTTTACTGGCAATACTGCAACTAGATATGGAAAAGAAAATTAGCACATAGCCATGCAGCACATGGAGGCTCAAGGGCACACCGTGGAGAGGAAAGGCCTGGTAGTTTGTCCTGACCATCCCTTGTTTGGAGCCAGCCCAGATGGAATTTTAGACTCAGCACAGCTCCTTGAGATTAAGTGTCCCCAAAAGAGTCATGTGTCACTTGCAGAGTTTCTTGGTCGGCCAAATGGTGACATCAGATGCTTAAGTGATGGAAATGATCTAATTTTTCCCAATGGGCAAAGTGGATACTACCTCCAGGTGGGTACACACATATTGTTACTTATGTGTGCACTAATGCAACAGATATTTGTGAACGTTCATTAAAACATTAATGAGCCAGTAAGACTCTTTTTTTCATTTATTCTTCCAGACCCAGCTGACAATGATGTGCCTGGGGCTACAGAGCTGCAAACTTGTTATCTGGACATCAACTGAGCACCTGGAGTTGGACATTTCATTTGACAAAGACTATGCAGATGCACACATTAAACACCTCCAGAAGTTTTATTTTTCACACATGCTTCCAAGATTAGTAGATGATTTTGTTACAAAAAAGCTGAAGCTCTGCCCCAAATACCTGAGTCTGTTGGAAATACAGTAAGCACATAACAGGTCTTGTACACACAACAAACACCTAGAGCGCTGTAGAAAATCAGTAGTAGAAAAGTTCAACAATCAATAAATACAATATACTGTAACACACAGGTATGCTCCAATATGGTTACCATGGACGACGAGCTCTCCCTCACGGCCCACATTGCTGCGGTCTCCCGGTCGTGTAGATTCACCCTCTACAACATCCGGAAGATCAGGAGATACCTGTCTGAGCACTCCACCCAGCTGCTAGTCCAAGCACTTGTCCTCTCCAAGTTGGACTATTGCAACTCGCTGCTCTCCCAGCATGTGCAACCCGCCCTCTTCAGAGGATTCAGAACGCAGCGGCCCGCCTGGTCTACAATCTACCCAGACGCTCCCATGTTACCCCGCTCCTCATCTCTCTCCACTGGCTACCTATCATGGCCCGTATCAGATTCAAGACCCTGGTATTGACCTTCCGAGCAGTGAACCGGACTGCACCCATCTACATCAAGTCTCTCCTGCAGCCTTACACCCCCACCCGTCACCTACGGTCTTCTTCAGACAACCGCCTGGTGGTCCCACCGCTCAAGACTGCCCGGTCCCAACACAAGCTCTTCTCCTGTCTGGCCCCCCAGTGGTGGAATCAACTCCCCACCTCCATCAGAGACACTGCCTCTCCACCTTCAAGAAAAGGCTCAAGACGCACTTGTTCCGGGAGTACAACGGTACTTAGGAATGGTTCGCTTGACCCGATGTTAGTTTCCTCAAGGATCACAATGACTCTTGCTCAGAGACTTGTTGCTCTTGTGGTTAGTGGTAACTGATTTAAAATTGTTTGTACTCGCTGTGATATATTGTGTTTTATTATTGTTGATTGTCTTTTTTTCCACAGGTACACTTGCACTTATAGCAGTTCATGTTGTTTAATTGTAACTTGTTTAACTACATGCTCTTATGGTTCTTCCCTTTGGCACTTACTTTGGTTGTTCACAATGTGTGTTTCATGTTTTGGCTACTCGCATGTTTTGTGGCCATCTCGTTATGATCAGTGACCTATGCACTTTGTAAAGCTCTCTCTTGGAAGTCGCTTTGGATAAAAGCGTCTGCTAAATGAATAAATGTAAATGTAAATATGGGGAGGAGTGTCCTCAATCAAACCAGGTTCATTTAATAAAACACATAGGAAGGCAACTTATCGAAAATAAGTTATACATTAACTATATCAAAAGACATCTGTATTATTATATAGAAAAGTATATTACATGTGATAAAAAGTTAGATAATACATTTTATCAAAAAACATACACTAATGAAAACACTTGTTTTATATGCATTTTTGTTTAAGCTTTCTATGCTTTATTTCTAGAGTAAAGGAATTTACAGCACTTTACCTGTTATGTATAGAGTTATGTATTAGAGGTACGACGATTGTAGCCATACCTAAGTACAGTTCTTGAATTGTTAAATGAATGAAGTGTGTGTTGAAATTACATGTCTTCTTACTTTTCACTTGAAATAAGCTCACCTCTTAAATTCACTAGACCCGCACAGATCTTGATTATTTTATCAATTTTTGGGACCAAGTTGATTGGCACTGTTTGAGAAAGAATCTTGTACACCTTCAGACGCCTAATTGCACGTTCAACATGAATGCGGGCGTGGGCAATGCGCCGTGTATGAGTGACCTCCTCATTGGTCAGCTGGCAACCTTTGCGTGTAAATGCTGGAATGATTAAGTTCACTCTACGCTCCTCCAGCAAGTCCCTTACTGTGAAACCACGATCACCCATCACCTCATCTCCAGCACGCAAATAGTCCAGAAACCCTGAGTTCTGTGTTATGTACCTGTCACTACATTTGCCACCATAAGCATCTGAAATGAACATGATTATTCCAGAGGGAGAAATCGCCACTAAATATTTCACAGTGTTGTTGGCATAGTAGTGACTGTATGATTCACTTCTACTGTTCAGATTTTTGGCTTTCTGTAAGACAGTCTCTGTGCAGTCAATTACACAGGTTATGTTTGGAAAGCGTTCTTTAAAAGCTTGGGGCACCGTTGCTCTGATTGTTTCACGAGGCAACCACATAACAAGATCATTGGTGTGTTCAGATATTATGTCTATCCAAATTCCAACTGTCTTGCTGACCTGACCTTGTGACGTTTTAAATCGTCGTGCTAAATCAGCCATGACAAAATGTTGTCTTAGCTTCATTAAGGTCATTAGGATTTGGTCCACATCAGGCATGGATGAAGAAGTCGGAGCAAATGGTTGTAGGCAGGATACAAGGGTCAAAACTCAGTGAGTGGAATCCCTGTATACAAGAGGGAGTCTGCATCACTTTCCAAAATGCAATCAGCAACAGGATGAGGTCATTCTGGGGGTGATGTAGTACTCATTCTGCACGTGATGGTAGGCCTTTTTGAATAGATGTGGTCCTCCATCTCTGGGTCTGACCACTGTGTTTGGGCATCACAGGAGGGCTTTGATGTCGAGCACGGCTCCTCATCCCGATCCATCTCCTCAGGCTCATCTGAGAGTAACAATACAGTTCACAATTATTTGGGTATGAGACATTAGCACTATTATTGTTTGATTGTGCTGCTAAGACTATTTAGTTTTGATGACATGAAGCCTATTTAGCCTACAAACACTACAATGCTGTGTCATCTCTACACCTCAAATCATAGCCTACCTGATTTTCTCCTGGCACAGCTGTAAATCCTTCTGAGGACCCGACGTCTCTTCTGTGGAGGTCTTTCGTAGCCCAACCATAAAGTCGGATACGGGTTTTCCTCCGTCGGGTGTTTGTCCACAAAATGAAATGAGCATACATACAGTGTTTTGGGTGGTCTCTTCAGGGCTAAGTTTTTCAGCCACATTATTTTTTGTTCCTCATCTGTTGGCAGGCGATGGAAACTGTACAGTTTGTCACAACAACAATACATTTTGGTTGTGGGTGTGTGTTCAACACACTGTCGTTGAAGCCACATATTAAGTTTCGTCTGGTTGTTTGTACAACCGCGAACAGCGCAACAGGTACCAGAGCTCCGCAATGACATTTTATAACACAACCAAGTTTTAATTCAATTATAGTTTAGAGAAAGAAACATTGTTGACGGCTGGTTGGGAGACTAACGTAACATTAGCTTTACTAGCAAACTGCAACTTCCGCTAGCTCACCGGAAGTTGCACCCATAATCAATTCTACAGTAGACCCCCTGAGGATAAGGTGGATACTAAACCTTAGGGATGGGACATATGGCACTGACGCATCGATGCTTGTGTCGCAAAACCAATACGCACAGTTTCGAAAAAGTGGTTTGGAGCTTGTGTCAAATGACGATGCCACGTGATTGATGACGTTCAATGCTTCAGACGTCACGAACTGGTTCAAAGTTGTGGCGCACTTCTAAACCTTAAAAGAGGGAAAGAAACCAGTGCTTGTCGTCTTAATAGGAGGCGAACACTACATTGGCAGAAGCGCAAACAGTCATTAGTAGAGTACATAGTTATTATTAGAAGACGATTAGAGAATTATCATTAGCAGACGAGAAGTAGGTTACATTAGCAGAATAGTATAGTTCATCAGCAGAAGAGAAGTAGGTTATATTAGCAGAAGAGCAGAAAGTAGAAGACGATATGGATGCTACCGGAGGAAGAAAGCGATCAAGACTATGGGAACATTTTGATATGTTATCCCCCAAATGTGGCCAGGACGGAGGACCCTCTGGACTACTGGGTCACACGCAAGGCCCTTTACCCTCAGTTATTTAAAGTGGCCATGCAGTTTCTGTGCACACCAGCATCCTCAGTGCCTTGTGAGCCAGAGGAGAAGCCGCCTGAAACCCAGTACAGTCGAACAAATCCTGTTCCTGAATAAGAACTTATAAATGTTCTCAAATCAGACTGTTGCACAAACACATTCCCCCGAACCCCGTTATGGTACACTGCCTTTTCATATTGCACAAGCACATCCCCACTGTCCCCACAAGTATTCCCCTGATTCACAATACATATCACAAATGTAAGGAAAGAGACAGCTATATAAGCAGAGTGGTCGTGTAGGCTACTACTCTGTATCAGCGGTCATTTAATACTTCCATACACTTAAGCATTCTACCGCCTTACTGTTTGCTGAACATTACAAAGTGTGGTGTAGACTAGTTGAACATCACAGTAAAACATATTTATTGTATGAAAATTACACAGTTCTCAAATACACATGTATGGTTTTAATGAATGAACACGAATATTAGACCACCACGTAGCCTTACAAAAATGAAGACATTGAATAATTAACAGGCGAAGTACCGTCAGAAACTACTGGTACATCTCATTCAGTTGAGATGGCTGCTATGATTTTAGCTGACCACTAGATGTCCCTGTGCTCTCCAATTTCAATGCGCCAATAGTTCGGCTCTTTGGTTCGGCACAATCCGGAAGAAACCACCAAAGCTTCACAAGGCATCGTTTTCCCATCCCTACTAAACCTCTAATACACAAGTTCCACTTTGTGCCTTACTTCTGAATGAACCTCAGAAGCGTATACTGCCCCCATCAGTTCTGGAAGAGGCACAGCACCGATGCTGCTAACACTGGCGTCGTCACTTACGGTGCTTCAAAAAATGGGCATCGTCAGTGTTTTGTCATTTTAGAACCGGAATGTGTCGGTAGTATCGGTTCTCGTGACATCCCTATTAAGAAATATATTGAGGAGTTGAAGGTGCTTTACGCACAGTAGGCTACTGGCCAGAGAAGACTGGTGCAATGCAGGCCTTTCGGAGAGACAGAAGTTGAATCGCTGTGTCAGCGCTTTGACATTGACAGCCTGCGTCCTGTCATTCGGGCCTATACAAAGAGTCCAAATACATCCCGGATAAACTGAAAGTGATAAACTCAATGAGTTATTTGTTGCTATCAATAGCATCCCTATATCAAGTGCTGAGTGTGAATGTGGATTTTCAAAAATGATAATTAATTTCGATCCCGAATCATATTTCTCTGCCTGTCTTTGTAAAATAACCCATTGGGATCTGACAAGTAGTAGGTTATAACATGTTAGGACAGTGGCCCCCTAAAATGTGAATAGGATAGCCTAAGTTTTAGGATATCATTTTGAACTAAGTCCTGAAACGTATTATTTTTTTCTCATACAATTTTATAACCTGTTATGTGTGTTTATGCTTTCCTCACACTTCGCACCTCCCTGTGAAATTATCTCTCACTGGGGCGCGGTCCCATGGGTGGGGCTCTTTATAGGTAAGAGAACACATGTTAGACTACCAGGCGGAGACCAGACTGTGTAGTAACGCGGAACGGACATTTCTACGACTGCAGAAAGTGTGGGTGATTTTTTGTTGTACTATTGTGTCCAACGAATTGTTGCCTACCGACCAATTGGTAAGATGACGCTGGAGCCGTTGCGTTCGGCAAGGTCCATTGGTAATGTAGAGGACACATCGCTCGCACTGCCTTCGGATAGTAAGCTTCGCTCTGGGCAACAACGGGTGCTGGATCAAGTTCATACCATTAAGAGGAGCAAGTCGAAACAAGGGAAGAACGGATCACTCTCACCAGCAAGTAAGATATACTGATAGCCTGTTGACTGTGCGCTAAGGTGCGTCATTTGAAAAACTTGCGCAGTACAAATAGGCCCCTTTACTTTTGAAAAAAATCTATTTCCCGGTATCGGGTCGCCTTCTGTATTGTGCAATATCAAAATGAAGAAGTTATTGTATGAGTAACATAAAGAAAGACAACGTTGGAAAGCTGGACAGTATTGTTATAGTCCCAGATTGCTTGGCGCTCTTGGGATTTTCCCTACAGTGCACAGCAAATATCCAATTTGAAGTCAGGGTAGGCAAGTTGCGCGAAGCTAGCAATTTTAGCTCCCTTCAAAGCCACTCCCACAAAACTACAGTAAGGAGCAGTGAGTGGAGGGGCAGAGGGCGCGCAGGTAGGTAGGTAGACCGTCCAATCAATAGTCAGGGTACCCCAAAGATTGGTCGTGTTTATTACAGTATTGCACGCCCACAGATGTCGGAATGATTTCATATTACCGTCAAACCTTTATATATATTGGTTGCTATCAAGACGTGAAGTTACTTTGGCAAATATGACAAAAAGTGCTGTACAAATGCATGTCTCATGTAGACCATAAAACCTCAAATCTATGTATGAAGACTTTTGAAATGCATGTTTAATCGATTGTCTTATTAGCGACATCCTGTTTTCTGGGATTTGCATGTGACAGACAAATAGATGGAAATAGATAAAAGTACAATGAAAACAAAGTAGTATGCGTAGCATTATGTTGCAACCTAAAATTTGCACTTGTTGCAGAACATGACAACTATTACCTGAGGGACTTGCATATATTAGATTGTAGTTTGGCATGCTTGCACTTACTTTAAGACTGGTGTAGGAGTGTGTAGGTATGTTTCCAAAATTACAATTAGTGTTAAAATAATGTATAGTGCACTCTTTCTCCCCTGCATCGTTCTGTGTTATTAGGAGCACAGTATCTGCTAAAGACGCAGTAACCAGACAGACCAACGCCCTAGTGTGATTAAATAGAGCCCAGGTGCTTCGTGTTCTCACTGAGTCATTCCTACAGACACAACTTATGACGGACTGATTTAGTTATTGCAGGACATGCAGATTGACAAACCGATTCAGTAAACTAAAGTGACTGCCTGTCTGTCCCATTCAATTGGAGACTGTTTGGTTGTGTCTAATTCTCACCATGACTACAGTGTCCATGTGGGTGGGACATAGGATATGTTTATTGTGTCAACATATATTATACCATACTTTAACTTACCTACCCAAGGCTATAAAGGGTGCCATACTTCAAAATAATAGTTGATGGATTAGGAATGGTACAAATAGTTGTTTTTCCTTAAGTATTTCATAAAGCACGACCCCTCTCTCCCCTCTTCTTCCTCTCCAGGTCCTCAGAGTTTGTCTATGTTTGCAGAGTTTGGTTCCTTCAAGTTCTCTCCCTCAAAAGCCAATGACACTTTCAGCAGGAGCAACTCTTCTGGAAAAGGAGCCAGCAACAAAGCGGTAAACCAAATCACCAACTATCCTTCATTCATGTTAAGCCAAAGCCGTACTTGCCAGGCCAAGTTCAGGACTTTCCATTGAGTGACTGTATTTTTTTTTTTTATAATGAATTTATTGAATTGAAATTAATTTTGAAAATGCTTGTCAGGATGGGAAGGGTAAAAGTCAACTGTTGTGATTGTGGTAGCTTTGTGTATCCGAGACCTAAATCTGGGTCGGGTGAATCAAGCATGAAATGCATGAAATGTTAGTTTCCATATAGGTCTCTGAGCAGAACCCTAGTGTATGTTTTCTTCACACAGCACCACCATTTAGTTTAACCCCCCTTTTGAACAAATTTAAGGAAACATCTCAACAAGCACAACATTATCTAATACCTGCCCACACTTGATTTGGAGGAGGTTGATTGGCTATACTGGATTTGTTGCCAGACAAATACAGGATAAGGCAGGGTCAAGTCTGAAATGCGGATTATCCACTGTTGAGGAGAGTGATCTCATTTTGCTGGTTGACCTTACTCCCTGTCATAGAGCTGAGGTATTTCTATAGAGAGTGATGATTGCAGGGATTCTGCTACTGGAGTAGTGCCTCAGTGTGTCCTTAATCTGCTGTGCTCAATGCTTGCTGCAATACAGAAATTTCCAATAGGGATGGGAATCTTTTGGTACCTCACGATTCGATTCTTGGGGTCACGATTCGATAAAAAAATCGATTCACAATTTTTTTAGATTAAAAATAAAAATGACATTCAAATATAAAATAAAAACACATTTTTACATTTATGAATCGCTAAAAGACTGAATGGTGATTCAAATGTGAATCGATTTTTTCCCCCACCCCTAATTTCCATATTTACTATTTAACCTGATAAGCCACCAAATGCATTAACATATTGGGTCTATTTTGTGGCTACCCATGCTTTCCAGCCCAGGGTTCTTAGCATTGGGGGGATGGAAATCTTGATCAATAAATGACTGATTCAAAAGTTAAAAAAATGTTTGTTCCTTCTCAGACGTAAGAGAACATGTTTCTAGTTATTTTGACATGACAAGCTTCTTTCAGATGACGTTTTACATGTAGTACCAGGTGAAACAGGAACTTGCCAATGTAGAGGATGCAGAGTTGTCAACGAAGACCTCAAATGATACAAAGAGATCACACACAACAGACAAGCAGGTTGATGTAGATAATCCAGGGTGATAAACTGTGAATTTCAGACTTGTCCATACCGACATTGATGATAGGATACAGTCAGGATATCAGTAATGGGAAGCTATTTGTTCTATCTTTGCTCATGAGATATGAAACAGCTCTCTCACACTCACACACTTCACAAAGTTTTCAGTACAATCAAACAACTGGTTGCAGTGTATCCTCATTTGTTTAAAATTAAAGGTTGTATAAACTTTGACCAATCAGTGTAGGGGAAGGAATGGCTTTTTTTGATACTATATATTTTCTTTTCTTGAAAAGAGTTTTTTTCAATTTCCAAGGCCTGCATTGCTTGCTAACATCCCTGAGAAGTAACGTTGAAGTACCACCAGGTTTTAGACAGACTGGTCTAACAGGTGCTGTGTAGACTTGTCAGAACTCACAGAGCTTCATTGTGGGAACTTATGTTCTACCTGTGGCCAAGTATTGTCTTACAATAACATTCAGTTTAAGTCCAAGTCAGACTAAGAGTGTTGTTAAATTAAATGAAGAGGCTGAATTTGAATATTTTAAGTATGTTTTTCTAAAGGAAAGGTCTTTTTTGTCATAGGAAATAAGTGTCTTGAAAAACTACACTTTTATGCATTTTATCTTTATTAGTATTATCAAATATGTCTGCTAATGTATTGTTGGTTTAGTTATTGAGAGGCTGTAAGTGAAATCTGTGGTGACTTTTGATGGGCATGTAAGCCAGCTTATAACATACCATACATAATGTCAAGGGTAAAATGAGAGGAGCTCTGGTTTGGTGTGTATTTGGTCTCTCTTGTTTGAACAAAGAACTTGTTACTCACCTCTGCAGTTAGTGTATTCTCAACGTTTGTTCTTGTTGAATGAACGAATACTTTGTTGAAAAGAATTTCCCCCAAGCAGCAAAACGACAAGCATATAAGTATGAGCTGACCTAATGTGTACATTATAGCCTACATTGTATTTTTTTAAACTTGCAATATTACGTTGATGCAATAAGCACCTTAAGATTTGTGCAAGTTTCCCTTTCCCTGTTGACCTCTTCAACTCTATAACCGTGACCTTGGAAAGAAAAGCTGTGTATGGGTGTTTGAGGACCCTACACCACCATAATAGCCCCTGTTCTTCTCTCTAGGTGAACGTACAGAAGAGCCGTTCTCTGTCTGTGGGGCGAAAACACTTCACCAGCTCCAGCCAATGGGAGCAACAAATGCATTCCAAAATCTGGCCCCAGTCACCCAATGGGCTCAAGCCGAGTCGCAGTGACCCCGCCTTGGGCCTCGCCCCTGTGCCTGCCCCTGTACCCCAGGTAACCAACATATGGTCTGATATTGAAAGCAATATTTTGAAAGACGCTTAAATGTTTTATTATTCTTTTTCTAATGTCTGTTATCCCAGCAACGAGCAAAGGGTCTAAATGCAACCCTCCAGAATCGCAACATCTCCATCACCAGTGGCAACAGCTTCCTGGTCAGCAGCCAATCGCGCATTATCCAGCCACCCTCTGTCCTATCGCATCATGAGACAAAGACCTCACTCACAGAAGTCACCAGGGCCACCAAGACTGAGCAACAGTCAGAGTGAGTGTCTAGATTTTATAGATGGAGTTGCATATCTAACAATTTTCTGGGGATTTTACCTAAGCTCAAGACCAGGTCAAATAAAATGAGCAAATACTGTCATTCAGTAAATGTCAGAAAAAACTTTTGAAAAATTATTTTCAAATGATTTCAAGTAAATGGTCAATGTTTGTATCCCCTCTCTCCTCATTCCAATCACCTTCTGTCTTTGCTCTCCCTTCTCTCTCCATTTGTCTTTCAACTGGCCCTTTATATCCACCCCCCCATTTATCTTAATGAATTTCTATCTCTTTCTATGCCTCTGCAGAGTGGACGCTACAGTCAGTATGGCAGATATGACTCTGAAGGAGGCTGTGGAGTTCCTGGCCAGCCCAGAGGAGAACTATCAGCAGTGTGGAGCCTCCTTCATCCAACACACCACCTTCAAGGAGGACCGCTCCAAACAAGAGGTTGGAGCACATATATACAGTATATATGTGTGTATGTATACATACATAGAGACAAACACTATAAACACACACACAGACTTATACTCAGGGACAGCTGGTATAAATGGGCTAACAGGTTTAAGCCCTCCTTATCGTTTACAATAAAGTTAAGAAAACTATTGTTAAAAAACCTTACAACAGACTGTTTAAAATGTTGGTGGAACCTAGAGCAGCAACACCAAATAGTCACACAAAAAAGGCTTATTTTTTCCAGCCCAAACGCATCAGCTACCATTCATCTTCAGTGTGTGTGACAGGTTTTGAGGCATGCCCCCTTGATTGGCTGATTGTTTGGGCTAAATTAATTCAGCCCACAGGAAACTGACTTTTGGACCAATGACAGCGGACGTATGACAGTACGGTCAGGTGCTAGTGGCTACTATGTGATAGACTATCATAGATTGGGGAGCGTGATCGTTGACATTAGCAACATTTTGAATGAGGTGGATTATTTACTTTCTCATCGTTTTTTTGGAAGAAAAATTAAAGCAACTATAGAGCTGGCTAAGATTTTGCTTTTCTGTTGTTGTATCTTGGTATCTCAGATGTAATTCTGTATTTGCTGCAGTGTGAACTATTGATGAATGTATATAGCCTACACTTTTTCAGCCCTCCCACCCAATGTCACTATCTATACATAAGCATAGTCTTAATAGGCCCCTGATTTTCTTCTATAGTTCAATTATTTAACAGTTGAATTCTATATTGGATGCTGCTATGATCTAAGAATATTCAACTTAATCCTTTCTTACAAAGGGTGTGTGGCTCACATTATTTGGCCGTCTGCTTGCCTACCATTTAGAAGACACTGTAGTTTTTAGTTATTGTGCCCTCAGGCAAAAGGGAGAAGTACACCAGCTAGGCCTTTAAATATGCTTGCTGTCTCTCCCCTTCCCCGTCCCAGGTGCTGAAGCTTGGCGGAATCCCCCCCCTGGTTGCCCTCCTGAGCAGTTCGCACCCAGCTGTCAGCCAGAGCGCCTCTGCAGCCCTCAGGAACCTGGTGTTCAGGGACCAGGCGAACAAGCTGGAGGTACAGGCCTGTGGGGGCATAGACCACGCCTTGCAGCTGCTCAAGGAGACTGACTCCACGGAGACCCAAAAACAACTCACTGGTAAGAAACACACACACACCCAGACGTGTTTAGGGATGCACATGCCATGTATAAACACATGTATGCATGTACACAGGTTTACATGTCAATTCATGTTATAGCTATATACCTTTTCTGGTTCTTACTCTTCTGCTATTGTGGTTTCTTCCTTCCTTCCCTCTCTCTTTCTTGATACATTTTGTCTCTCTCTTTCTCTCTGCCTACCTGCCCCCTTACTCTCATTGACCCCCACCCTCCCCCCATACCTATGCAGGTCTGCTGTGGAACCTGTCCAGCGCAGACGAGCTGAAGGGCGAGCTGATAGACCACGCCTTGCCTGTTCTGACCGAGAGCGTGGTGGTCCCCTTCACCTGCTGGTCGGAGAGCAGCGTCAATCACAACATCCACCCGGATGTCTTCTACAGTGCCACTGGCTGCCTACGGTAATGCCCTGGTCACTCACCTCACTGAGTTGTACCGACCAGGTTGAAAATTATCACCCTGGGTTTGTTTGTGTTGGAACTTCCCTTTGTGCTGCTACCAAAGTAAGCGGACTCTTCAAAACAACACCTTGATATTTTGTTATTGCTGAAATATCAGCGAGGCACCTAAACAGCATTTGATAATCCTCCAGAAGAGTAGTTGTGTTTGCTTTTATGTTATCTGTGTGTTTTATGTCTTTATGTGCAGCAACCTTAGCTGTGCCCGGATGGAAGAGAGACAGGCAATGCGGGTGTGTCCTGGCCTCATTAACTCTCTCATGAGTTACGTCCAGTCTTGCATTGCTGAAGACAACCCAGATGACAAGGTACTGAACTGGACTGAAATGCACAGCATGCCACTGTCAGTGAACTAAACCAGAAATTCAGGCAAAGTTGTGCTTCAGTCACAGTCCACTACAGACTAAACATTTATTTCATACAATGTTTAATTAGTCAGGGTAAGGAGGTATGTAGGCCGAGTTGAAAGCCTCCATGTGACAAAGTACTCTCCAAGAGATGAGAAGAATGTAGTGTAAATGTGTTCACATGTACTACCAGTGTTGTGCCTGAACGCGTTCATTGAACGACAGTTCATGAACTCGTTTATAATTTTGGTGAACGTGAACTGAACGTACTGTATTACTGCCTGATGAACGATACTGTGAACGCGTTCATTCTGGAGTCTGTGAACGGCACGTTCACTCTTTTTAATTTTGTTCAGGTAAGATAAGGTGCCAGATTTCTAGAGACTTCCAAGCGAAAAACACACCGTTGACAGTACTGTATCCAGGGTTGCCCAACCAGTCAATCGCTGCGTGTGCTTTCTTCTACTGTCTGCCTGGCAAGTGTGAGAGCGCCGAAGTTGCGTAGAGGCCGAGAGCGGTATTGCAGACAGATAGAGATTTCAATCTGGCAACGACAGCCACCAGTGTCGCATCGCCGCACCGTCTGTGGTTCTATATTGGCTGTTACTAGTTCATTTTTTGGAGCTGTGAACTTAGTTAAAAATTTGGAATTATGAACTATGAACTGAACTAGTTCATTTTAAAATTTGTGAACTATGAACTGAACTAGTTCATGTAGAAAGTGAACTTTCCCAACACTGTGTACTACTATGTCACTATGGTAACCCAAATTCAACCTCCTCTCATTCTCTTCTCTCTCGCCCTCTCTTTTTCAGTCAGTGGAGAACTGTGCGTGTATCCTACATAATCTGACCTTCCAGCTAGAGAAGGAGGTCCCCCAGTGCTTCTCCAAGTTCATCTCCTCAACAGAGCAGCCCCCAGGGGGACAAAAGAGCCCCACCATTGGCTGCTTTAGCCCCAAGAGTAGCAAAATCAACAGAGAGGTGAGCAGTCCACAAATACTTTCACATTGGCTCAGTGTAGCTCAGAATGGCTGGTTTGGATGCTTTCACTATCCTCCTCTGTCTCCACAGGATAGTTTCAGTTACCCTGTGCCTGCGGAGGAGAGCGAGCCTGAAGGCGTGTCCTGGCTGTGTCACTCCAAGGCCATGAAGATGTACCTGTCTCTGCTCGGCTCCGCCCAGAAGGAAGCTACACTGGAGGCTTGCTGCGGAGCCCTGCAGAACATCACTGCCAACAAGGGGCTGGTGAGAGAAATCGAGAGAAAGGGATGGATGGAGGGACTAATGGGGAGAGGGAAAGGTGTAGGGAGAGAGACATGGAATGTTTGAATGAGTAACTAGGAGACAGGCTGGCTAGCTGGCAGATTTTATATTTTCTACATTGACCCTTCTCTATTCCCGGTGTGTTTAGGTGTCAAGTGTGATGAGCCAGACCCTGGTTCAGAAACTTGGTGCTCTAGGCTATGTATCCCCCCTGATCCAGTCTCCCAACCCCAGCCTGCAGAAGTCAGCCATGTCTCTAGTGGGCAACATCTCTCGCACTGCCAGCCTGCAAAGCACCATGGGTAAGATTGCAGCCTGTAAAATAGAGTATTTGTCTATCTGCAATTAACTGCAACTGCAAGCGACAGGTATATTTGCGTACTTCACTATTTTCAAAACAATAGTTATCACTTTTATTTTACTCAATTTTAACGAGTGTTTAACTTTGCTACAAGAAAATAATAATATAATGGGACAGTTGATCAGAAGATTAAGGTCTTTGGAAAGATGGTACCTGTTTGCACAACAGAATGAAACACACTGACACATGAGCTATATTTCAGAGGTAAGAGAATGTTTGTTGTTATTATTTAGGATATTAGTTCTCTATTACTTCAGTTTTATTTTTCTTCTCAAGTAATAATAAATAAATAAACAACAATTGGTAAATTATGCAATGACAAGAAACACACAAAAAAATAAAATAAAAATAGTAATTCCCCAAATTAATGAAACTTGAAAAAATATTTTACATGAAAATGTGAAATAATTGTCCTCCCTGATTACCCTACGTTTTAGCTAATTATTCTTATTAGTTTGGTTTTTCTGCTTTTAAAATATCTATGGGTTTATCACTATCTTATCACTATATTATATTAATTTGATTACGGGACTTATTCTGGAAAACGGGATTTACTTTTGGATATTGACTCTAATCTATATGAGGAGTACACTGTAAAAAAAAACTAGTAAAAAAATTGGAACAATCTGGCAGCTAGGACGCCAGATTAAACCCATTAAATTGCAGTAAAAACATTGTTTTTTTAATTAACATTAATTAACCGTAAAATAATAGATTTTTTCCTGTACCAAATTTACAAGATATATCTGTAATATTACATTACAGGCTGTTCTTTGCGGGTAAATATAACTTTTATTAATTGAACTTCTCTAAAAAAAAAACAGCATTTTCAATAAATAAAAAAAATTAAATAAAGCCAAAATAAGATAACGATTTAACATTTTCATTCAAAACAAGTCGTGTGCACAACATACAGCATCCAGATGCTGTAATCAGCATCCAGATACTACAGATATTACCGGCGCTTCAGATTTAACTGTAGCGCCGGCTAGCTGTGCAAATTGGAGAGGAATATTGCTCGCCGCACGTTAGGTTTATTAGACAGGTTAGATCGTCATCTAACTGGACAACATTCACACTCAGGGTGAACACTTAATGTATCCAAACTACAGACCATCACATTACACATATCAAAACAGAACGAACACAACAACAAAACAAACAATGCTTATCTAACTAAGCTTAGCCCCTTCAGACCTGAATTTTTTCTGCTGGGCAAAATAAATTGTTCCTAGTTGCTTCTTACTCCGTTATAGCATAGAAATAAAGGGGAAAAAACTTTTTTGAAAACTCATGTTTTTATTGGTATTTTTTCATGTCCATTACAATGGACGCCAGGACCAAATGAGCGTAAAACGCCATGAAAACTTAGTTTTACATAGGCCATGTTTTTAACATATGAATCATGTAACAGTGGAACCTCCAAACACAATTAAGTTGATTATTATCTTATTATCTTATCTTATTGTCATACTTTTAATATTGTAAGCTAATAACAGATCACACAACTATTAAACAAATGGAAAATAACAAAAATACATCTCCCGGATTTTCCCATATATTCTCTCATTTGCGATGAGCAGCCTGAAAGCAGTTTCGGTGTGGCACAAAGCAAAGGTGGATGTTGCATTTGTCACAGAATACACGTGTTTTTCCTGTGCAGTATGGCCTCTTGCACCTGGTGGCCTCTGTCTTCTCATCATAATTTGGCATGTGGTCAACCATATCATACTGCACTTCAGGTAGAGGTCTTGCATCTTGAACTTGTGGTCTGTGGGCATGTGGTTGTGGCTCTGGAGACATACTGGGCCTTCCACGTTTTGCTGCCACTGGTTTATGGACACTCACCAGACACCGGGCCACATTCATCTTGAAATGGAGGAGATCCAGGGTGTCTTTTGTCTGGAGATTGGCCCTCTTGGCATCCAGCCTGTACTCCAGCCAACTGTTGACCACAGCCAGATCAAAAGCGTGTGTGATCATTCTCAGGGTCCACTTTCTTGACCGAATTTCTGTGCGGTACAGACTGACAAGTTGATCAAGCAGGTCAACACCTCCCATCGCTTCATTGTACAGCTTGACCACCTCTGGACGGGACACCTTCAAAAATCTTTTCTGCTTTTTATCCCACCGCTGCACCTCATCCATCCTGCCAACACCAACAAAGTTGGAGGCCATGACAACTGATCTGCTGTCACACCATTTGACCAATGCGACCTTACCATCACGGCTTACAGCTTCATCGCAGCTTCCTCGTGGCATTTTTGTCATCACTTTGTCGGACTGTAGAGGAGGGTTGGCAAAGCGACAGATCCTTGCTGTTCCAGCGGCATGAATTTTCCTCTCAGCCAGCAGTTCCAGAATATTGTATGACGTGAAATAATTGTCAAAATACAATTTGTGGTTGGCCTCTGATGCGCTGGCAGAGATGGTACACCACTCCAGCTCCAAGTCCTAGCTGCGTCTTCAACTGCTCTGACACTTCCATTGTAGCCTTGATGCAGCAGGAAGTCATAGGCCATGCCACTTTTCCCACACAGGAAGTATAATTTCACCCCCCAAGGGTGTGGCTTGCCTTTAACATACTGCTTGACGGAGAGAGCTCCACGAAATGGCACCATTTGTTCGTCAACACAAAGGTTTTCCTCTAGTGGAAGCTCCAAGCATCTCCTGCGCAGGGCATCATAGAGAGGACGTACCTTATAAAACACGTCATTGTTCTCTGCTGGCCTCTCCAAATTGTTAACCAAATGCAAATGTGACCGAAGCTGGAAGAATCTGTCACGGATCATAGTGTCACACTACACTTTCTTCTATCTCAACCTCAGCTTCCACCTCAAGTTCTTCAAGCATGCATGGAACCTCTTCACTGTCACTTTTCTCTCTCCCTCGTCCTATCCAATAACAAAACAATTCGATTTATAACTATTTTTCCATAGTCTCACTCATATTTTATGCAATTTACATATTATATAAGGCATACAACTTTGTACTATACTCTCAACATCTACACTTACCCTCTATCTCATTCCTGCTCTTATCTTCCTCATTTCCTGAATCCAAGCAGTCAAGATCAGATAACTCTCCATTTACAAGGTGATCTAGGAAGTCTGCGACTTTATACTCTAAAAGCACATGTGTGATAAAATGGGTTATATACCTAATATAAATATATATACACACAATATAAATCAATTGTGAAGTCATAGTTTAGCTATGAAATGCTTATAGGTATTTTTTTCTTTGCATGTAGACACTGACTAAATGTGTGCTGGCTAATATCTCTTGACTCCCGATGTCCATTGGGATGGACCTTAAACTTTTAAAAAATCCTGTAACTTAATTAAATGGAATATTGTCAAAATAACTTGAAATATTAACACTTGAAATGGTTAAAATTATGCTGAGAGAAAATGTATTAGGCTAGCATGAACATTAATTAACATTTTTAATGAAATATAGGCACTTACTCCTCCCTCTCTCGAGCTTCAGAGCCATGCTTGTCTTGTCTGATGTCTGAAGCGCTCTCAGATCAAGTCAAAGGTCATTTGTGCACCATTGTGATTGGATAATAAGGAACCAATGAATGATAAGCATCATTCAAATAATGAAATCACAGATTTTCTATTGGTTTAGACCCAGAAATATGCAATGTCCATTCCAATGGACGCCAGGTCTGAAGGGGTTAAACCTTTAGCTTTTCAGCTTGCCGCGGGGCATTCTGGGTAACAGGAGCGTTGCCGCTACACAAATATCTAATCAACTTTCCTACTCTGGAGTCTTTACATTTATTCATTTTCGCTTTTATCCAAAGCGACTTCCAAGAGAGAGCTTTCAAAAAAAAAAAAAGACATTTGTGTATTTTTAAGTAACAACATTTGGCTGTGATGTTTATGTAAAACTATAAATTAACAGTTTGCCATTGTCTTTCTATCTGTATTTCCTGTCATTCAGAAATACAGAAAAAAACAGTATAATTTACAGAAAAAATGCGGTAATTTCATCTTTTTTACAGTGTAGGGCTGTCCCCACTCAGTCGACTAGTCAATTGTGTCCCGCTTGTGTCACCATTGCTGAATTAAAGAAATGTTCAACAGAAATTGTAGATTATATTATTTAAGACAAATAAAGCAACTCAAATATATAATAAAAAGGCGTTACTGTTTTCCCTTTCGTTAATCTGCGTTTTGTTTAGTTTTTTGCACACAGCACATGAGCACAATTGTAGCTGTTAGCCTAAACTCAGCCATACTTTGTCTACAGTTGGTGTTAATCCTTTAAGCAAAATGGCAAAGAAATCTGTGGTATGGAAGCATTTGATCAGTACCGGATGACTCAAACATGTTGAATGCACATTCTGCCAACAACGGTGTACATTCCATAGTTCAACGTTGAATATGATGTACCACTTGAAAACCGTAAGTTGGCCTACTTCGCTAATGCATGCTAACATGCGCTGGGTTGAAAAATGTACATGTTGTTAACATCTACAAAATTAGTATGCAACAAAATCTTTCTCTGTTGCACCGTTCCCCACTCGTCTTCTACGTAAGTTCGTATGTTGCACTTTTTCAGGCAGTGAATGTCGCTGTCTGTGGCTCTGAAAAAGTCTGCAGTATGCACCTGTAGCAGGGTTTTCTCGGTTAAGATGTAAAGGTTAAAGTGTAAATGTAAAGTGAAAATAACAAAACCAGTCAGTATGATGACTGGAGCGAATATCATTCACGTCTTACTAAAACCGCTGCCACGCGAAAGGGAATGAGGAAACTGTTTCCTACTAAAAAATACAATGCGGGTCACGTGAAAAAAGGGAGTCAGTTGGCTGAGCGGTGAGGGAGTCGGGCTAGTAATCCGAAGGTTGCCAGTTCGATTCCCGGTCATGCCAACTGACGTTGTGTCCTTGGGCAAGGCACTTCACCCTACTTGCCTCGGGGGAATGTCCCTGTACCTACTGTAAGTCGCTCTGGATAAGAGCGTCTGCTAAATGACTAAATGTAAATGTAAAAAAGGATCCAAAGACTCATAGAAAGACCGAGTCGGGAAATGAACGAATCGTTCGTTTCCTCCAGTACAGAGCCTATGCAGGTCACGTGAAAAATGATCCAAATACTCGTACCCGAAGACCGAGTGAAATGAACGAATGATTTGGACGAGTCTATGCAACAGTCCTGATGCGCGGCCACGAGAAAATGAACGAATCACTCTTTGAGAGGACTCGTTACTCCCGAGTCCTTGTAAGGATTCGTTCACGAACGACACATCACTAACTGCTTCAAATTGAAAACGGAGACCATCTTTTGATTAAAGACAAGTTCCTTAACCTCTGTTGTCAATATCGCCAATAAAAAGTAAATACTCTTCAGTTACGAAGCATTTGTTTGTAGCTAGGTAATGAATGATAGTTATTAGACCGTATGTGACCTGGTTTCGCCGTTCTATTAGCGGCCATGATGACAGTAGCGTCACTAGAATGGCCATAACTAACAAAATATCAAATATCGAATCTGTCCGCTGTTCTACATTGCCCACATAATTACGTATATTTCATTCCAAGACTCTGCCGAAATCATAGATATCCTTTATGTGTCTGTGCGGTCAGAAATACAAATCCTTTGGCAGTTTCA
Source organism: Osmerus mordax (assembly GCF_038355195.1). Lineage (NCBI taxonomy): Eukaryota > Metazoa > Chordata > Actinopteri > Osmeriformes > Osmeridae > Osmerus > Osmerus mordax. The sequence goes on along the minus strand of NC_090056.1, from coordinate 2,484,048 downwards.
AAAACATTCATGGTGCGTGTCTGTTTGGTTGCCACGGTGATGGCGCAGCTGTGATAGCTAACGAGCTAGGCAGAGAAAAACGAACATTTACCTAGCATCCACACCTCAAACAAGTTGACCTAGACTTGACAAAACTACACGTCCAATCAATAAAATTAGGATATTTTCCGGGACTCAAGACTCTGCCGAAACTAGAGATGTCAGAAATATGTCTCTACCGGCAGTTTCGAAATCGTCTTCCTTCTTGCTTTCTCTGACGGATTTTACCCAACTCTCCATTGAAGTTAGTGAGAGAATTTGATAGGCTGCTCTCGCTTCAAGGCTTATAGCCGTAAATGTGAGCTCTTTAATAGTTACATTGGCTGAAAGAGGACCCATTTTCCTACATTTTAAGGTATAACTTGTTTCTGTAAGTTAAACTATATGAAAGTTAGAGGAATTTGTTTGACAATTTAGTTGAATATCAGAAAAAGAGCAGGCAGCACTCTGCTTGCTGCTCCTTCATAAAAAATCAAGAAGGAGCAAACATTTTAATGTATTTCAAACTGTCATAATTCAATATTGGCTGAATATTTGAAAAAGCTGAATCACTTGGGAATAGCTGAATGTCTTGTGAACATTTTAAAGGTTGAATGGTGTCTCTAGCTGAAAGTATGCTGAAGTAGTTACGTTTGAAAGAGGACACTTTTTAATGATTTGAAAGGATTTACCATTACTTTTAATGGGAGAATAATTTGCACAAAAACCTTAATATCTTAAAAAGTATAAAAGTGAGAAATACCAAAGGACATAGCACACATCTCCTGAAGGAGCTGAACGTTTTGATACAAAAACTGTAGGAATCGGTGAAAGTATGCAGGACTGGTCAGGGCTCAACATTAACATTTTTTGGCACTGGCCCCACCGGGCCAGTGGGTTTGAAACTTACTGGCCCCAAGACCATTTTTACTGGCCCCCCCTCCAAAAGTTGTAGCCTAATTTATCATTGTTACAACAAAACCAAAGACTTATAAGTTGTGTTATTCTGTTAACATGTTTAACCATTTATTAAACATCCTGGATATAAAAAGAACAAAAATGAAATCACATTGAGTGATAAAAACTAAAAAGGTAATAGTCAGCAAAACAATTGACTTTTAACCTCAAACATGACGTGCTCTCTTCCCTGCTGACAGCCATCTCTCTGCACAACTGAAACCTCTGGTCCCTCAATGCTAATATATAAAAACTTCCATAGCATTTCATCAGTATGATACTAAGTACCCAAGTCGACACCATTCTTCTGCTGCAGTTCAATAGCCTGGGGGAACGAGGCGAACGGCTGGCCCGTCTTAATTACGTGATATGCCGTTGTTATAAATCGTGCAATAACACGATGGGCATCTACATTTAAATTCCTGACCAGCATAGTCAACGGCCTGGAAGATGGATTGTCAACCATCCGCTTAGCTGTCACGCAAACCAGGTGCTGTCTGCTACTGCTAGCATGGCTGGTCAGGTATTGTTTTCGAAAATTGTCGGTGCCTCTAAAATTTAAAAATATCCACTTTTGTCTGCTTTAGACAGGATCATACGACAAACGACACAGTGCACCTTCGTTCCATAAAAAAAGTTGCTTCCATTTCAGCTCGTAGCTCTACTTTGCTGCCATCTTCACTTTATTGTCTTGCGCCAGTCTCGCGCCAGTTGTTAAAAAATGTATAGAGATTAGAGAATTACAATTTGACAACCACTCGTCACTCCTTAACTCTTGATTTGCCAACTATGCGCCCCACGAGCTGCAAAGTTATTTATGCATTTAGCAGATAGCAAAACATATGAAGGATGTTAACTTTTACAATGCATTTTGATTTTTTCAATCAATAATTTGCAGTGGCCCGATCGGGCCAGTGAGTTGCTAGTTTAACTGTCCCGACGTTACTTTTTACTGGCCCCGGGCCATCGTTATTGTCGAGCCCTGCTAGTTAAAGGACAAAAAACGCGGAAGAACTAAGAAGTTGGAACAAATACCAGAGAAGTTACGGGTTAGTCTTGAGTTGAAACTAGTTATAGTTTGCCTGTGAGCCTGTGAGTATATATTATAATGAGCGGAATACACAATGGCTTGTGGAGAGCCCGTGGGGAGGGGAAGGGAGAGAGAGAGATAGGTTTCTTTAGAACAGGGGTGTCCAAAGTCCGGCCCGCTAGCCAATCGCGGCGCGCGGTCAGATTTCATACGGCCCGCAGCTTCGGTCTTATAATGTACCATCTATGGCCCGCCAGCACTGTTAAATGAAATAAATAATAAAACTTTCAAATGCAATTCCTCCTTCAACCGCTAGGGTATTGGACTTTTACTTTGGCATTGTTCAAATGTTCGTCTCGCGAGAACAAGGCAACAGTGTGATAGTTAGTACAGCTTTACTGTTTCACACACTTGTCCAACCTACTTTCAAACACACGTTGCCGCGACCGTTCTCCGATCATTTCTACCATGGCAAGTAAAAAGAGGAAAGTTGACACCGCTTTCAGGAGAAATGGGAATTACAATATTTCTTCACTGACACTCGAGGCAATTGTGTTTGCCTACTTTGTCAAGAGGCGGTTGCCTTGTTTAACCCTTGTGTTATCTTCGGGTCATTCTGACCCATCAGTGATTGTGACCCACCGTAGTATTGCAACAACTTTACCGCATACAAAAACAAAGTGAAGCATTTTCTTTTAACCGTTGGGCTGTCTCAGACCCCCCACATTGCGAAAGTTAAAAGAAAATTATTTGTATTTGTTTTTGTATTGGGTAAACACAACGATGGTTCGTTATGAACCTTTGGGTCATGTGACCCGAAGGCAGCACAAGGGTTAAGGAATTCAATGTAAAGAGACACTACCAGACAAAACATGCTAATGCATTTGACAAGCTAACGGCGAGTGACCGTTCTGAAAAAGTGACTGGCTTCACAACAGAGATTCTTCACGCGGGCCAATGATTCAAATGAAAACATTACCAAAGCAAGCTACGAAGTGGCCATGTTAATAGCTAAACATGGCAAACCTTTTACAGAGGGTACGTTTATCAAAGACTGTCATGACAATGGTGGAGAACATTTGCCCCGAGAAGAAGCAAGAATTTATGAACGTTTGCCTGGCTCGTAACACTGTGGCACGGAGAATTGAGGACATATCGTCAGATATTCATAGACAATTGGGGGACAGGGGAGTGACTTTTGATTATTTCTCATTAGCCTGCGATGAAAGCACAGATGCATCTGACACGGCACAGATACTGATTTTTTTAAGAGGAGTTGATGACGACATGAACGTAACAGAGGAGCTGCTTGACCTCCAAAGCCTCAAAGGCCAAACAAGAGGAACGGATTTATTCGCTGCTGTTTGTGCAGCTGTTGAGGATATGAAACTACCATGGAGTTAAGTTTGTGGGATTATTACCGATGGTGCGCCTGCCATGACTGGTGAACGAAGTGGATTGTCCACACTGATCTGCAATAGTCAGCGAAGAAGGAGGTAACGCTATAAAACCACTGTATAATTCACCAGCAGGCTCTCTGCGCAAAAATTCTCAAATTTGATCACGTTATGAAACCGGCGGTAAAGGCAATCAATTCCATTCGATCTAAAGCTCTATACCACCGCCAGTTTCAGCAGTTCTTGCTTGACATCCAGGCTGAATACGGGGGCCTTATATATCACAACGATGTGAGGTGGCTCAGTCGGGGGTCTGCATTACAGCGATTTTTCTCTCTCAGAGGGGAAATCGGACATTTTTTGGATGAAAAGGTGCAACCAATACAAGAACTGTCAGATCCTGTATGGCTGGCATATTTGGCTTTTTTGGTTGACATAACGAAGGATCTGAATGCACTGAATGTTAATCTTCAAGGACGAGACGCAGTGGTGAGCCAGCTTTATGCACACATCAAGGCCTTTTGAAGCAAGCTGCAACTTTTCCGAAGACACTTGTCACAATCAGAACCCTGCACTGCACATTTCCCAGCTTTGAAAGAGGTCATTGACAGTTTTCCACAGGACAACATCGGTGCGCAAATGGAGAGGTATGCAACAGACGTCACATCTCTTTCTGTGGAATTAAACAAACGCTTTCGGGATTTTGCAGCTATTGAAAAGGAGATGTTGCTTTTCTCTTCTCCCCTCTCCGTGGACCCTGATGATGCTCCGCCACCGCTGGAGCTCATTGAGCTGCAGTGTGACGACGAGTGGCGCGGCAGACACCAGCAGCTTTCTCTTGTTGACTTTTACCGGCAGCTGGATAATGGCAGGTTTCCAGAAATGCGAACACTTGCAAAGAAAATGCTGAGCTTATTCGGCTCCACATATTTGTGTGAGCAGACATTCTCTGTCATGAATTTAAACAAGAGCCGATTGACGTCAAAACTAAGTGACTCCCACTTACGCGACATTTTACGCATATCAACCAGTGCCGTCAAACCCGACCTGGCCTGTTTACTGAAATCCAGATCTCAGTATCACCCTTCTCATTAGTGTCAGCAAGTTATCTGTTTCTTGGTCAATCTGAAATTATGTGTGTTTTGAACAGTAACATCTGTCACTATTAACAGTGAAAATTCAAAAGCACTTGGACTTATGGCACTTATTTTATTAAACTCTTGAATAAGATTTGGCTATAACTTTTTATGTTATGTACCTGTGTGACACAAACTATTACTGTCTGAATGATCTTCTGAATTTTGCTCTCTTTTACATGTTTTAACAGACAACAGACAGCATTACTTATTACTCCTGTTTAAAATGAAGTTCATGAAAGTTAAAAGGTATTTCATGTAGTTTGTTCAATGTTATCTGACTCCAGATATGAATGAAAAGGCAGAATTGTGTTTTTACAGTTGTTCACGTGCCTGCCTGAGTGGCTTATATTTGGTTACATTGTCACAATTATCTTTATTTTTCAAATGGCAATGAAAATTGTGTATTATTTGAATGTAACTTTTATAGTTAAAAAATGACCGAAGGGACGATTGGCCCCCAGGCATCTTCACATTATCAAAACGGGCCCTCTTTGAAAAAAGGTTTGGACACCCCTGCTTCAGAACAATGGTGGACAGTCTATGGTAACTAATCCTAGCGAAAGTTAGGTTAAATTATTTGTAAACTAAATCAAACGGACAAATTAAATCACAACATGTCAATGTCACAAGTAAGAAATGTAGCAAAATCGCAGTTACTGTTGTCAGTTTGAAGAAGTCAAAGTTCCGTTATCGTCGTCAAACGAATAGAGCAAAGGAATCTTTCATCAAAGTTCCTGGTGGTCCAGTGAGTTGCTGATTGTTAAGGATCGGTCAGACGTGTCGCAAACCCTTCTGGTGAATCCTTACCAAAAAGCAAGATTTGCTTGTGCGTCAGGGTTTTATAATCCAAGCGAAAGGGGGGTATCCTTTTGAAGGTGAACTCTGATCGGTCAGTTATTTCCACTGGGCGTCGTCCTGAGATTAGCATATAGGTGTGAAATGGCTGGTAACTCTAAACAGCAAATGTTTACTCCTCGACAGGTCTGCAAACACCTTTGTAAACCGAGATTTGTTGAAACGTTTGTTAACCGAGACAAATCGAGACGACAAAGCGTTTGCTGACCTGTCGAGGAGTAAACATTTGGTTTCTTATATACTACAACAATACGTGGGAAGATCACAAATCAAGGTCGAATCTGGAGCAGACCAATCAGCTGCACTTGCACTGTTGACGTCACTACATCTCCAAGGCAACATATCAACAACATCAATTCGTCGTCTGTCTGCTTCAGATACTTCTTTAAAACGGGAAGCGATTGCGGGGCGTTTGCGGACCTGTGCAAAAACCATATTTGGTTGTTTTAGTTTTTTTTAGGCAATTTAGGCTACTTTGTTGCCGAGCAGATGCCACGTTGTTAAGGTCAATGGCTACATCTCCAAGGCAACCGCTTGTTGCTAGGTCCGTAAAAACGTTTATTTACCTCTGCGAACTTTCAGGAGGTATATAAACGAGGTATATATTTCTTAACTTTTGAGAACGTCTTCTGGACCAATAGGAACAGCGTATTGGTCCAATTATTACACTAGTATATAAGAAATTCAGTTATTTAAAATGTTCATGGATTGCTTATATTTATACAAAATATACATTCATAAATGGTTTTGTTAGTATGGTACAATTATTTGGATCTAAAATTGACTAACGTAACTCTTCCTGAAGGGAAGTTATAATCAGACATCAATTAAAACAACATTTTAAATAAGAAAAGCACACATTATAACACATCAACTAGTCCTTGGGGAATGTTCTTATAAATCAAAGAAAAGTTAGTTGTCAGACTCCATTGTCTCCATACATGGTCAAATGTTTGTTTTACCATATTAAACAAACAATATTTGTAATTTGTAGTACATTGTAAGAGATAAGAAATAATAACCAATCAGGCATTTTTTATTATATCTGCATTCGGTAACAACAGGACTGGTGACACGAGGCTTATTATTAGTAATTGCTCATTTTATAGCAGCTGAATCTGGAATGTCCAGCAGCTACACTGAGTCAGATTCGGAAAATGTTTGTACATTTATGTTTGTCTAGTTGTCAATCACCCTTCTTAAGTATGTATTTCTTTCAGATTATCTCTTAAAACAGTGAGGTAAAACATCACACAAAATGATGAAAAACATTGGGACATTTATAGAAGAAAAAAAAAAGTTTGACATTTAGATTAGTCTATTTTCAGAAGTGTTCAGTCGAGTCTTGGTCGACCAAAGACAATCTTAATCAGGGACAGTCCTAATGAGGAGATTATTGATTAGATTTATTTTTTACAGAGTACAGTATAAATACAACAAATATAACAATACACAAATCAAGTAATATCAGCTCCTGGAAAATGTTCTATTCGTAGATGGCGACAGCATAAGGGAAACTTTTTTCTTTGTAAATCAATGCCTGACAAAACAACGGGAGAAGAAATATATTGTGTGACAACAGAGTATCTTGAACAGGGGGCGTTGAATTGGAAGGACTGTCACAGTTTATGTACTGATGGGGCCGCTTCCATGATGGCAAGTACGAAGAGCTTCATTAGTAGTCAGAGCGCAAAACCTACATGTGAAAGCCACTCACTGCTTTTTACATAGGGAGGCACTGCTAGCAAAGACGCTTTCGAAGGAACTCTGATGTACTGGACAGAGCAGTAGATAATTACTTGTTTATAGTTAATTTCATCAAGGCACGACCACTTAAGAGCCGTCAATTTTCGATTTTATGCGAGCAAATGGGAGCGGAACATCAGAGCTTGTTATTACATACGGCCGTTCGATGGCTATCACGCGGCAAGGTTTTGGCACGACTCTGGGGTAAGAGTTAAAAACGTTACTCAGTCATGAGAATTCATGATATGCAGAGTGAAGTCTTTTTCATTTTTTGGGGGGCGGCACAACATTTTATAACTTTTCTAAGGGTGCCATGACTGGAAAAAGGTTGGGAAACACTTTACTTGCCTACTCTCTATTTACTAACAAAACTATAACAGAAATAACTCTTTTTCTTTCTTTTCAGTAAATGTAATTCTCTATCTTTCTTCTTGTCTCTTGTTCAGTTCAGTTTTTGGTAGCCTCTTTCTCTCCGCGCGAGAGAGTGCGAGACCCTTACTTTCCCGCCTGCAATCCGAAATATGCAAATGTACCCACTGCAATATTATCACAATTGAATCATCACAACACAAAAACATAAAATAAAATATGTAGCCTACATAGTGCCACAGTATTAACCTGGGACTGAATTACACTGCCATAATTTTTCCCATTCAACAAATTAACAAAAGCTTTTGTATGTCACTTTTGTGAAGATAACACGTTCATAAATATTTTTTCTTTTAAATTGAATTAATTTGTGCCCTGTAACCCTGGGTTATATAATACTTATTTGTATCACTGTGCGTTTTAGTTTAATATTAGAGTTAGTTTCATAAATTACATGTAGTGGTAGTTAATGTAACTTAAATGTAAGTAAACAAGTATTCATCAGTCAAGTTCTTAACTCTGACCAGATGCATCCAACTGACATGGATTTGCTTCTTGTTTTTTGTCCAGCTAAACAACTTCTCCCTGACCTGGTCACCCTCCTATCCTCTGGCAGCAAGAATATGGGCAACAATGATGACCTAATGGCCACCACGTCTCATACCGCCCGCAGTCTGCTATTAGCAGACCCTGAGATCGGCAAGAAAGTTGTTACTACAGACCTGGTGACGTCACTCTGTGACCTCAGTGAAAACGGGTAAGACATCCATCAAAAAGTCCTCAGCAATTGTATACATTTACATGTAGTCATTTAGCAGACTTATCAAGAGCGACTTACAGTAAGTACAGGGACATTCCCCCCAGGCAAGTAGGGTAAGTGCCTTTTCCAAGAACACAACCATCAATTCTCATGGCAAGAATCGAACCGGCAACCGTCTGATTAATAGCCAGATCCCCTAACCGCTCAGCCATCTGACCCTGTATACAACTCATGTAACACATAAAAAACAGGTTCCCCCTCTGCCAGATGATCTTTCAGTACATTATCACATATATATTTAGTCTGTTCTCTCCTCTGTCTCTTTCTCTATCTGCGTCTCTCATTCTCTGTCTCTCTCAGGTCTTTTCCCAAGGCTAGCAAAGCAGCCTCCCTCTTGTTATACAGCCTCTGGAATGAAAAGACTATGCAAGGGCTGCTGAAAAAGGTACACATGCAGGGGTGTTTTCTTTCCATTGCATTCATTAATCCTTATTCTCAGCTCCCTGCCTCACCTGGCCTCCAAGCACAAAGGAAGGAAAGGAATCCTGGAATACAGGTTCTCAATGAAACCGAAACAAAGGCGATAGATGAGAAGGGATTTTCAATACGATGTAGAGAGTTCTATAATCAATCAGATGAGACAGACTGACAAAACATGCAAAGCACAGTGGTACCAAATAGTTTATCAATATTTTGTATATTTAGGTTAAACATACTGTATGTATGATACGCCACCAAAAGAGAAAAGATTTAGGAAACATAAAGGACATTTAAATTAACAAGGTATAATTGTGTGGTTTGTGTGTGTTACAGCTTGGAATGAACAAGTCTGTGTTTGTCAATGACACAACTACTGCGGTCCACAAGTCAGTGCAGGTCGTAGACTGAGGAAGTGACTGAGGTAAGTGTTCACATAAATCTTTGAACTGTCATAGAATGAAACCGAAATAAACAATAAATAAATGAACAAATAAGTTCCAAATCATAGATTAAAACAAACAGTACATTGAACAAAAACGTTTCAGTAGTATAATAGTTTTTGGTTCATGTTGGAATTGTTTCATATGAGATAAAAGGTGTTTGAGAGGTTGTCTCATTTGTGAGCACTAAAACAAGCTGGTCTATGGGATCCTCCTATTTGGATTTCTTGTTCTCATCAGTGCTTTATATTTATGAAATTGATGGTCAGCCTGTTGAAAGCATACAGCTTTTTTTCTGTATTTCAATGCATACATTGGGAACAGACACCTTTGCCCTGCTGGTGTCATTCACCATGTTTCAATCTTAGTATGTATTTCAACAATTTTATTCGAAATTTCTCCATGCGACTTACTCCATTTGATTAAATGTTTCTGCAGGTGTTTAAATAAATTCTGATACTTTAATGTTAATGGCATAGAAAACCCTTCTAGCCTTTTCTGTTAATTCCTATGAAGATTATAGGTGGTGGATGTTAATTTGTGATCTTTCTTTGGTAACACAAAAACTACTCACTCCTTACACCCCTCACCTATACTGTGCCTTCTTGCAGTTTATAATAACCTATACCGCTAATACTTCAAATTCATTTGATTACATAGCAGTTCCTACAATGTTTTACCACAGGCATCTGTGTAGCTACATGGTAGTCAACTTAAGTGTTGTAATATGTATTGTGCATAACTAGAATTCATTTTTCAGTAAACTGGTGTCTGCCTTCCTGGCACTGGGAAATGTTTTTTGTAACATAATATCTTTCTCACACATACTTTCTGTGTGCATATGTGCTTGTTTCTGCATGCCTGTTTGTGTCTGTGTGCATGTGTGTTTGTGACTGCATGTGACTAGCAGATTAGTCCCTGCAAGCTGGGACACTGCTGTGGACACCTTTTCTGAGACAAGATGATACCGGAGAAGCTTTTACAGAATAATAAAGTGGTTCTTCAGTTAATGTCACAGGAAAATATACTTAAATAGGCTATGTGTTCAGTTAATAACTTACTTTACTCAAAAGTAAGTACTTACTTTTTGTATCAAACAACTTAACACAGCTTAACAGTTTAAGGTGATCATATTTGTATTTGTTAAAAAAATTGACCTTAAGGCTGTGTTTGTGTATGTCTGTGTGGAGCTTGCTAGTGTGTGAGGGATGGGAGGCATGTGTGTGGATTCACAGTCAAATTTTCAGTGTTAAGATAACCGATGAGGAATGTAATCCCGGAGGGGGAGTTTGTTGGTTGGCTGGAGATACTCTAAAACTCCAAATTTTGTTTAGAGTGCGTTTGGGTTTATATACTTATTGAAACAGTGGAATTGTGCGTTTGAAGTCAAATTTCACTTGCACATGATGACAGTTGATATAACCTGCAATAATTTAAAAGTATGTTTTGCTTTGATGTTCCACACTGCGTTGCAACATGTTTTGTTGTTACAAAATTGATTTAACACAAATGTTCACAATTCACAAATGATCTAAAATAGAATCCTGTTTCATAACAGGATTACTATGTTAAAGAATATGTTAATGTCTTCTGAAAGGCAAGAGCCTGCTCTCTATTTAAACATAAAATAAAAAAAGATTACAAAATGATGAACCCCCACAGTCATTGTTCACATTTATCCACTGCTATTAGTGATTTTGATGCAGCTCTTTGTTATTAAGCTTTATGGAACATTTTGACATTTGTAGTCTGCCTAATGTCAACTTTACCAATGCCACTACTAGGACCACATACCACAGGTACGCAAAACATGGACGGAATCGCGGGGTAATAAATAAATCTGCAGAAAACCATGAACATTTTATATTTTTATTGCATCGGTCTGAGATAAGTATGAATAATAGGAATAAGATATTTATGTATTGTATCACTTTAATTAATTTATATGTTTTTGGTGATGAAGTGTGAATCATGATGATTATCCGAAAGTTCAAATGCCTCCATATTGGAGGTCTTCAATGGCCAAAACTAAATATATAAAACTAATATAACAAAATGTATATAATTTATGCTTAAATTAATGAATATCAAATGATATAAGAAAATAAATTAATAATTATATAATTGACACCAAAAATAAGTCACGAAGTAAATGAGACGTTAAATGTATTTATAAAAACCAATCAGAAGCTTTAACCAGCCTCCTGACTTTTGATGGATGAGATGACATATTAAATTTGCTGCAGCAAGTTACACTATGGATAAATGAAAGTATATAAATAACAATAATTGTTTGGGTAAACAAATGAATAATATACAAATGCGTGTATAATATATAAATACACAAATAGATAATTACACAAATTTAACATTTATACATTTAATGTTTCGTTTAATTTGTGATTTATTTATGAAAAGTTAGCATAAATTATCTAATAATTTTTATTTAAGCCTTTTATTATAAAATTATGTATTTCTTCTTTAATTAGTCGTTTTTTTATTTTTAGGTGAGGCTTGTGGTGTTCAAAGTGCCCAAAATCAATCTGAAAAACTCAACAGCAATGTCTCTTTCCAGATATAATTAACATGGTTACTGAAGGTAATACAAACTTTGTTGAGCAGTTTCATGTAGGAACTATTTTCTTTCTGCCAAATTTCCTACATGAAACTGCTCAAATAAAGTGCACCCAAAAAATAGACGGATAAATAGCACTGCAGGTAAGAGGAAAAATATGTATTTTAAATCTTTGGGTGAACTGTCCCTTTAAGGTGCTGGTGGTGCTTGTGAATAATAAGCAGGCTTCTTTCTTGATGTCTATCTATGGAATCCTTGCGTGTGCAACCTGGGTATGGATGTGACACTGTACCTTTAAAGATGTCAAATTATGTCACCACATTCAAACTCACTTGCATTGTTGTGCTGCCTATTTTATCAACTTTGCCAAAGCCTTTGATGCAGTTGACCATTACTTGATATAGGCTGAGCCTGTGAAATTTGGAAAGGGTTAATAACTATACCTCTCTCAAACACCAGTATAGTCAGACCACACTGTCCAAGATCCTAGGCTCTATCCTAGACCATTGTACATTTTTCAGTCAGTAGGAATCTCATGTCACCTCTAGACCTGGTAAGCTTTATTGCAGTAGCTTCAACTGATGTTCCTCAATATTCCTGTTACATGCGTGATCTCAAAGTCCAAAAGAACAACAATTTGAAGAAAAATTGTCTCATTCAAATTGAGACTCAAACAATCCTCTCAATTGAAATAATCGTCTGAGAGGATTATTTGAGCATTCTTTTCCTACCAGTTTTAAGTCTCGACTTAATAAATAAACATAAATAATCCTCCATTTTTCTTTAATGAAATACAGGTCTTTCACAAACATGGCCAAAGCCATCCTTAGACAGTTGCCAGTTCTGGTAGTTCAGTCAAGACACTCACATGATTGATTTCACCATTTATTCATATACATGAAAAATGGTTTAACATTGGAGGAATGTTAATGGAATGGACTTCCTTCACTGCAGCATGGATGACATGAGGCAGGGAGCAACAAGTTAAATCCCCCAAAACACCAACACTCCGCCAGTCTATACTATGTGTAGAGTGGAGCGTCGCTCCTCCTGAGCCACAGGAGGACCACATGACATCCCATTATTTACAAATTACGAAAAACAAGGCGTTTTCTGGATGCCCAGGTCATGCTATCATTAACGACTAAGGCTATGTGTGTACGAAGCCACCCAGCCACAGGATACATGCGGACCACATTGGTCACCGGAGGTCTCAGACCTGCTCAGCCTGAGCGCTATGCCTGCTCAGCCTGAGCGCTATGCCTGCTCAGCCTGAGCGCTATGCCTGCTCAGCCTGAGCGCTATGCCTGCTCAGCCTGAGCGCTATGCCTGCTCAGCCTGAGCGCTATGCCTGCTCAGCCTGAGCGCTATGCCTGCTCAGCCTGAGCGCTATGCCTGCTCAGCCTGAGCGCTATGCCTGCTCAGCCTGAGCGCTATGCCTAGAGTAGATAGTCGCTGAGCGTTATCCAATGCAAGCCTCTATTGTGCAAACATTGCCCGACACAGTCACAGTCTCTGTTTTCAAGCGCTCATGAGTTATGCGCTTCCACGACGTCCAGCGCAGATACCTGAAGCAGCCGCCCCGATCCAGAAGGAATGCACAGTATACAACTCCAGGGACAGGCCACTGCGCTCGCACAGAACTCAGTGGCGTTGCGTGAGCCATGATTCTGTCGCTGCCTTGCTGCGTCACTGGTAAACAGGGGCTCATCAGGTGTAGCCCGGGGGCGGTACAGCAGGTACCGGTGCATGAAGGATAGGGGACAAAGGTAGTTCGTTTGGACCATCACAATGGGGTGCCTTTACACGTCACATCAGTTTTGAAGTGGCCCTACTCCGTATAATAGTGAACATCCCACTTCCCATTATGAAATTGGATATGCATGGTGATATCGCAAGACGGATAGAAACTAGCGCATATAGACATATTCATCGTACCGCAGAAACCCGTGAGAAACACTATCGAGCAGGGTGTCGACTTAGCACGAAGCACCCCTGTCTCGGAGCAGACACTACAGTAGTTGTGCAGTAAAAAGAGAGTGATAGGGTTCAGGATTCGCACACTGAACGTACGACTGGACACCTGCCACCAATGCTTTGATGGACAACGGTTGCAGCTTGCGGGACTCGAAACGATGCACCATGAAAGCGTACAGCAGACCCATTTACAGGCAAAAGGGCTCACAGAGAACGCACCACAGTATGCCTAAGAATATTGAAGCCAGGCAGTCATAGGATTTTAATGTGGAAGTGCACACCCCCAACCTTATGTAGTGACAGGCGGATAAAGGCAATGTGCTGCTGCAGAATCGGAATCAGCTTTATTCGTCATGGAAGTTCACGCAAACAGGGAATTTTAATGTGGCAAGAAGGTGCATACAATAACCATCTATGGATCTTAAGATGAAAAACGTAGAGCAGCACTGCGGACCACCCGGGCCTAATATAGCACGGAAATGCAACAGGAGGAGAACACGGAAAAACACTTAAATTCGTTCAGTGCAGATCGCTCTTCAACAAATCCAACTCAGCGCTCCCGACAGCGTGTCGGAGATTCGCGGACTGCTGGCAGCCGAATATCAACCGAAAATAAACTGTTACCACGCCAGCGCACACTGAACAGACTTTCACAAGGGGTTGACGGTCTTCACTTGCCCTTTTGACGAAGGCAGAGATCAGGGAAGCGTCCCCCGCAGGCTAACTGCAGCATGCAGATACCTATTGCAGTCAGCATAGCGACAAACATTTACGTTGTAATCAATACACAGCATTGGGCCAACAGCGGACGACTGGCTGGGACCGTCCTCCGCCCGCCCTTGATACGGCCTGCGTAGTGGCTCAATGTTTTACAGCTGACACATATGCCAATATGCAGTTCTTTGACCTTGGTTTTTACAGAGAACCAGGGATTCGCAGCGAAGAAGGAGGGCGGCCCGGTGCCCGGTAAACACTCTGCTCAATCGAGGTCCCTGCAGACCAGTCTAGCCGCGCATTTATTCCTGGAGGTACAGGCATGTATTCCGTCCTTCGCAGACAGGCATTGTGGTACACTACTACTCTCAGAACACAGTTCCGCCATAATGTAGTAGGTTATTGGAGTTCTGTTAGGATTCCCTGATTAGTAAGCCTGGCAATATGATTGTTCATGCCTGTTGTTACATCAATTCGCATTCAGTAATCGTAGACGCTGGCTTCATGCAGACCGTCTCACAAGCTTCTCGGTTCATCATTATCGTTACTCATCTGACGCATAATTATATCTGGAATATGTGTTCAACATTGTCAGTACACATTTGGTATATCTTAAAGGTGTAAACCAAGCCCTGGTATTCTTCTCCGCCTTTGAGAATGAAGCTCAATGCTCCGATTGAAAATGTTCCTCTTATGTCGTCTTAAGACAACATGTGTGCAAACGATCGAAGGTAGACCAGATACAGTATTAGGGGACCGCTAAAGCCTGTATAAAGCATCCAAAACAGCATGTCATGGGACCTGTAAGTATGGATTTGTCTCTTTAAAGTAAGAGACATAACACATGAAATAGCAACAGGATTGCATCATAGATTCGTTCCTTCATAGGACACATCCCCGCTAGCGATGTTCATGAATTATCATTTAATCGATTCTTGCCGTTTCAGAATGTATCCGGTTAAGTGTAAGCCATTAACTGATAACGTTTGCCGTCTACAATGTTAGGCTACTTAAAATGTTACTACGACGATGTGCTCCAGTGTTCCGCCATATTCATCATTACCGCTGCTTCAGAATTGAATGAAACGTCATCCGATGCGAACGAGTAGATTACATTTACATTTACATTTACATTTATTCATTTAGCAGACGCTTTTATCCAAAGCGACTTCCAAGAGAGAGCTTTACAAAGTGCATAGGTCACTGATCATAACAACAAGATAGCCAAAAAACATCGCGAGTAGCCAAAACATGAAGCACACATTGTGAACAACCAAAGTAAGTGCCAAAGGGAAGAACCATAAGAGCATGTAGTTAAACAAGTCACAACCAAACAACATGAACAGCTATAAGTGCAAGTGTACCTGTGGGAAAAAGCAAGCAACAGTAATAAAACAATATATCACAGCGAGAACCAAAAATTTAAATCAGTTACCACTAACCACAAGAGCAACAAGTCTCTAAGCAAGAGTCATTGTGATCCTTGAGGAAACTAACATCGGGTCAAGCGAACCGTTCCTAAGTACCGTTGTACTCCCGGAACAAGTGCGTCTTGAGCCTTTTCTTGAAGGTGGAGAGACAGTCAGTGTCTCTGATGGAGGTGGGGAGTTGATTCCACCACTGGGGGGCCAGACAGGAGAAGAGCTTGTGTTGGGACCGGGCGGTCTTGAGCGGTGGGACCACCAGGCGGTTGTCTGAAGAAGACCGTAGGTGGCGGGTGGGGGTGTAAGGCTGCAGGAGAGACTTGATGTAGACGGGTGCAGTCCCGTTCACTGCTCGGAAGGTCAATACCAGGGTCTTGAATCTGATACGGGCCATGATAGGTAGCCAGTGGAGAGAGATGAGGAGCGGGGTAACATGGGAGCGTCTGGGTAGATTGTAGACCAGGCGGGCCGCCGCGTTCTGAATCCTCTGAAGAGGGCGGGTTGCACATGCTGGGAGACCAGCGAGCAGAGAGTTGCAATAGTCCAACTTGGAGAGGACGAGTGCTTGGACTAGCAGCTGGGTGGAGTGCTCAGACAGGTATCTCCTGATCTTCCGGATGTTGTAGAGGGTGAATCTACACGACCGGGAGACCGCAGCAATGTGGGCCGTGAGGGAGAGCTCGTCGTCCATGGTAACCCCAAGGTTCCTGGCAGAGGATGAAGGGGTCACCGTCGCAGATCCCAGGGTGATTGAGAGATCGTGGGAGATGGAGGGTTTAGCCGGGATGATGAGAAGTTCTGTTTTGGCGAGGTTCAGCTGGAGGTGGTGCTCGGTCATCCAGGCGGAGATGTCTGTGAGGCAGGCCTCAATCCTAGCTGAGATCCCCGGATCGGTCGGGGGGAACGACAGGTACAGCTGCGTGTCGTCAGCGTAGCAGTGGTAGGAGAAGCCATGGGAGGTGATGATTGGTCCAAGTGAGGTGGTGTACAGAGAGAAGAGGAGGGGTCCAAGGACGGAGCCCTGTGGGACACCAGTGGAGAGCTGGCGAGGGCCCGACAGTTTGCCTCCCCAGGAAACCTGGTAGGATCTTCCCGACAGGTAGGATGAGATACACTGGAGTGCAGTGCCAGTGATGCCCATCTCAGAAAGTCTGGCGAGCAGGATCTGGTGGTTAACCGTATCAAACGCTGCAGAAAGGTCCAGCAGAATGATAACGGATGATCTGGAAGCCGCTCTGGCAGACTGGAGGGCAGTGGTGACTGAAAGGAGGGCAGTCTCTGTGGAGTGGCCAGTCTTGAAGCCCGATTGGTTGGGGTCAAGCAGGTTGTTCTGAGAGAGAAAGTTAGACAGTTGGTTAGATACAGCACGTTCAATTGTTTTTGAAAGGAAGGGTAACAGTGATACCGGTCTGTAGTTCTGGAGAACGGCAGGGTTAAGGGAGGGTTTTTTGAGTAGAGGGGTAACTCTAGCCTGTTTGAAGGCAGAGGGGAAGGTGCCAGAGGTGAGAGAGGAGTTTAGGACATGGAGAAGAAAAGTTATGATGGAGGGGGAGATGGTTTGAAAGAGAGGGGAGGGTATAGGATCAAGGGGACAGGAGGTGGGGCGATGAGAGAGAATGAGGTCAGAGATCTCTGCCTCAGACAGGGGAGAAAAAGAGTTTAGACATTTAGTTGGGTCAGTCATGGAGGGTGAGAGGGTAGGAAAGGTGGGTTTAGGGAACCGACTGCTAATGTCGGCGACTTTTTTCTCAAAGAAGGAGGAGAAGTCGTCTGCTGTCAGGGTGGAGGGAGGGGGTGGGGGAGGTGGGTTAAGAAGGGTGGAGAAGGTAGAGAAAAGTTTGTGGGGGTTTGAAGCAGAGTTAATTTTGTTCAGAAAGTAGAGGGTTTTAGCACCAGTTATGTGAGAAGAGAAGGATTTGAGGAGCTATGAATATGTTGTAGGTGGATTAGAATACAAATAGGGTGATACTTATCAGAAGAGGTGATCCACCACGTCGGCCATCCTCGGTGGAATCCCGCAGGTAGACTCCCTGTCTTTGTTCGACCGAGTCTTCGTGCACCGAGGCTGCCAGACGAGGCTGCCTCTGCAGTGCTACTCGCCTAAATATGCTAAAGGCGCAGCTGACAATGGCCCTAATTATGTAAACAAAGCCAGGGTCTCACTCGGCGGCAAGTACCCTGAAACTCGATCTCTAGCTAGCTACCTATTGACCAATTTAGCTGCTATACCCTTACCCTCTGTCAAAGAGGCAAATAATTAGCAAAACACAAATGAATGAAACAAACTCTGGTTACTTACAGTCAGATGGCAGTCACGAAGTACACTCAGTAAGACACTATTAGCTCTGAATCTGATTACAGAAGTCAGGGCTGATTTAACCAAATTCTACAATGGCCCTAATTATGTAAACAAAGCCAGGGTCTCACTCGGCGGCAAGTACCCTGAAACTCGATCTCTAGCTAGCTACCTATTGACCAATTTAGCTGCTATACCCTTACCCTCTGTCAAAGAGGTAAATAATTAGCAAAACACAAATGAATGAAACAAACTCTGGTTACTTACAGTCAGATGGCAGTCACGAAGTACACTCAGTAAGACACTATTAGCTCTCGATTACGATTAGATTAGGTCTGCTCCACGATTCTAACAACGGTCTCCGTTCTCTCTCCATTGGAGACCATGAGCAACTGAAATCGTGAAAAGACTTCAATCACTAGCGAAGTCATGACAACCAATTAAACAGAGCAAATACAGCAAGTACTTCTGTTCGGCTCAGTCAAGCAGTGACAAACAGGGCAGCTTAGTATAAGAAACAGTTACACTACTAGCTCAAGTAGGCACCTAGCGAACTCTGGCTGCTTCTTCAAATGCGTGCTCGTGCAGCAATGCATCTCGTAATGCTTGATTATTGTTGACTACTATTAGACTGAGAAGGCGTGCACGTTTGCATTTGTCCTTGCACGATATGTCCAACCATACACCCCGCAATCGATCAGACGCCTGACCAACAGGTCAGTGCACCGAAAAACCCGAACGTGATTCACTTCCGTACCTGCAAATTTCGCTCCTCAGATGATAGATATGCCGCGCGTGCTCGTGGTTGCCTCCCGGACGCGAGCCCCCTTTTTTTGGACAGCACAACAGCAGCATGGGAAACGGAGCCGCCCTTCGCCGGAGCCTTCCCCGGGGAGCATGCAGGGGAACAGTTTTTCACCGACCCATCGGTGCAGGCTCCTCGGACGGAGAACCAACAGGAAGCAGCTCGAAACCTTCTTCCAGATCCCCAAAACACGCACACGCCATCCGGGTCCGAAGAGACAGAAAGGGAAACGCGAACGACAGATAGGCCAACACAACACATAGAACGTGAAGCGACCAGCAATGAACACAAAGGCAATCGAGGATGCGTGTGCGTGCATGTGTGCGACTTTATAGCACCGCCTATCGAGGTAAGCCTATGGGCTAAGAACACGCCGATGGGTGATATGACGCGCGCTGCCCGAGTGCCATGCCTGAACTTGCTTCGCTCATATGGCTCCATGTTTCACTGTGTGTGCAATGAGGCCGACCCACGAGTTGTAGAGTACAAACCCGAGAAGTGGTCTCCACAGCACTTTTTTCCCCACTAATGCCCTTGTAAATAACAAACAAACTCAAGTGACAAATTCATGCTGTGAGTGCGAATGGCTTATAATTGGAACCCGGAATGAGAAACTGTGAAACATATAAAAACGTAGTAATGGCTATTTAATAGATTTAAAGAAAACAAGCCTTTATGCAATGTTCTGGTTCCTTAAATCCTTTCTGAAATAACCATCTTTTATGTATACAAAAAAACGAATAAGGTTTGGACAACATCCAGACAGTGGAACACTTCACACAAAGTATTTCCTTGTGTGAGTAACTGGGTGAGTCACACTCCTCAGATGTCTTCTGTCAACATATTTTCTTGTCTCCCTTCTCTCGTTTTCTCTCCCTCATTTTTATTATCTGTGTGTATATGGAAGGGGCACGTATTTCAGTCATTGTGGGAGTTTGGGGTGTTTTTGTATGTTTGGGTGGAGGCTGGGGTGTTTCCTTCTGTGAATCTTAGCATGTTCATGCCTGTCTGTCAGTATTAAGGTGTACACACCCACACCCACACAGACCATGCTAAAGGCTTTTTACCCATGCATGTCTTTGTTAACTTGACAATACTGTAGGTGCTGGCAACTCCACACACACAGACTATTTGCATAGATAAAACTATATTAAATTTGCATAGATAAAAAAATTATTCTGTATTTAGATGACTTTTATTTACACTACTCACACACTTTGGGGAAAACATACGTTACATTAGCAGAAAGTAACAGAACTTTGAACCAAAGAAAGAAAATCGGGAAAATGAAACTGTCATCATGACAGCAAGGAAAGTTAGAGTGGAGTGAGAGAGGTGAAGGTGAGGATGTAGAACGGTTGACCCATCAATGGTAAGGAGAGAGGGGGGGACAGTGACACAAACGGAGAGATAGGGCAAGGATACAAATGGAAAAGGAGACAAAAAGATTTATTCAGATTGAAAGTTCTTCAGTTCATCAGACATTTATTTTCTCAGGCCTCTCTTGGTCCTCTTGGAGCTGTTGACAGGAGACCCGTGTCAGAGACCAGATTTAGATTCAGACTTTGACCTTGTCTAGATTTAGAGGTTTAGGTTTAAACCCCTAGCAAAAGACAATCTGCATAGACATGTTTCTGAGACATATGTAATCAGGAAACCACCTCTACAATATTATCACCATCCATTATCAATATGTCTGAAAAGGCTGAGTTTGTGTCTATGGTCAATGCATTTCAGGAAAGACAGCAGGTATAAAAAAAAAAACACATTTAGTTCAACATTTTGAAGCCATGCATGCACCCACACAGGCACATGTGGTTTAATCTGTGTTGGCGTATGACAGCTGCAACAGATGATCTTCCAATGTAGGCAGCTATCCCACCATCATACTGAGTTTGTGCACATCTGTACACCTTGTGGGCTGCAGTCCTCAAGTGAGCCACTCTTTTCATTTACAATGAATGTCCGTGTGTTTCTGTGTGGTGATAAACTCGCCAACTGACTCACCCACAGGGGGACTGGGGACCGCACCCACAATGCTATAAGTGTGACCTGATAAATACTTTCCCAATATAAGATTCATTGAAAGACAACTGGTTGAGTCACAATTATCAAGGCCTTTGCGCCTGTTTCCAAGCGTTAATTGTTCGCAAAGACTGACTCAACCGATGCGGGGTATTTACAAACAGGGCGCACTTAGGTAAAATCGAAGATTGCCTGCCACATGAGCGAGAACAGGCAAGTTGCGCTTTCAATATGCATTTGTGGGAGGGTCATAGGGAAAGTGGGAGGGTCATGGGGAAAGTGGGAGTTCCACCCAATAAGGTGGGAGGGTGCGCGTAAAGTAATTATATATTCAGTGGTATTTACAAAGACTGCTAGTAAGTGCGTGCCTCTATTCTGTGGGGGAAATTCTCTGCCTCTTAAAAGCAGGTGTAAACCAGGTGTGTTTTCCTGTGTGTACAAATGCACCTTATTCAATGGCAGCAGTGATCCGAGCAAGGCGAAGACATAGGCCAATTTTTTTTTTCAAGGTTGTGGATGTTTTTCATGTTCGTATGCTTCATGTTTTGGTTACCTGCAATGTTTTGGGGGCTAACTCGTTGTTTATGACCATTGACATATGCACTTTTGTAAGGCTTCTCTCTTGGAAGTGGCTTTGGATAAAAGTGTCTGCTAAATGATTACATGTAAATGTAAATGATCTGCCCTGTTATATGTTCAGGTTTGCTGTTACTTCATGCACGTCGCTAAATTTAAGCTTGCGCTTTCTTTTCCCGTAGGAATATCCATGACAGATACATGCGGGCCCAGTGTTTCCTCTTTTAGAGGCGCGCTAATTACGCTAATGGGCGGAGTATGCACTGATTGCCTGATGAATGTCAGGTTTGATAAATACTACGCTAAATGAGGAAGCATAGCGGGCGCTATTACCGAACTCGCAAAAACAGACGCAGCATAAACTGCGCCATTGTTAGTAAATGAGGCCTACTGCGTCTTAACTACAACGGCCTCGTCAATAATTTATTTTATGTGTGCATTTGGTATAAAGCCTATGGGATCTTAGGGTAGTGTAAAAGATGGCCTTATACTGCAGGTTTTATGGCGAGAGAAAGATAATCTTTAGTCCTAGTTCATAAATTCAAGAAATGTAGCCATTGTTCTACTTTACAGTAGTTGCAAATTACACTTCAACAGGATAGGTGTGTCTCTGGCAGGGTGTGTCTATGCACTTTTCCTGTGACCTACTCGTCAGAGGCTTTAATAGGGGCCTACTCACCCCAAATACTGAAGTGCCTGTCTCTGCCCACAACACAAGTCTTTCCAGTCAACAACACCTTCCCTGGGAGTGGAAGAGTTTCATTCCCTTTGGATGAGCATCTGCGCTTGTGCGTGTGCGCACTTCAGGCGTTTCTTTGTATAGCACAATTTTGTGCGTGTGCACCAGTTTGTGTGTGTGTGTGTCATTGTGTGCCTGTGTGGGTGTTAGAGCTGGAGAGAGAGATGCAGAAAAAATATACAAGGGGAGAATTCAATGCATTCACCTTTTCTGGTGGTCACTCACACGGTTCCTAAGCACATTAATCTGGAACACGAGAGGAGATTTAGAACCACATGGACTACAGTATGTATTTTATTACATCTTACAGTAGTTAACTAAATAATTTATTGCAAGACACTATGCTATATCTACCATTACAATGAAAATACTATCTAAAGATAAAACACAGTACTTCTTATGCATTTTGGCACTATAATCATCATGTCTTTACAGATTCAGTATTGAGTTAACTCTGAGTTAAACCCTTATGATGTTTACATTGTATTATGTGCTCACCTCATATTTCTGCCGAGTGAACTGGTACTGGAGCTCAAACTTCTCAGCTTCCAACTGGTGCATCCAATCCCACAGCTCTTTAGCTTTATCCCTGTGCTCACACACACGCACACACACACATTCTTTGGTTCCTTAACCATTCTAGGGTACCTTGTGTTTATGGGGTCCTGTGCATTCTAACTTTCTAGAAAGCTGGGACTTAACGGTTGGGCTCAATTCACCTGAGCTTGTCCTGGCCGGCATTCTCCACATCCAGTGATTTGCGCCTGTCGTTCAGGATTTTCTTCTTCTTCTCTCTCTCAGTCTGTCTCTTGCCCACGCGTTTCTCTGTCTGAAAGATTAAGTGAACAATGTATTCATATCCAACTACCTACCCCTGTCCCCCCACATCACCCTCCTCTTTGGACAGCCATTCTCTCCATTATACTGCATCCCTGACCTCTTCCACAATCCCTTCTCAGCACCAACTCTAACCCTCCACCTATTCCTCTCCCCCTTCACCCTACCATTTTTCCCCTCTCCCCCTCCTGCTCCCATCTCATCCTGCACCCTTCTTATCTAACACCCTCCCACCCCCCTTCCCCCTCCTTTCCATCCTTCACCTTCTCTTCTCCCCCTCCATCCCTCCCACTTTCCTCTCTCCATCCATCCATCCCTCCCCTCCCACTTCCCTCTCCCCTTCCATTCCTCACACTCAGGCTCTGACCTTCTGCATGTAGCCTCCAAAGTGCAGGCTGGTCAGTGTCTTCTTCTTCTTGGCGTCATCCTCAGCTTTCCTTCTGGACTCCTCTTCCTCCTTCCTTGTCCTCTCATCCTGGGGGGGGGGTATAGGGCTAGGGTTAGCTTTCATTGTTCTATGTGTGTGTCAGTGAAAGGATGTTGTTCTCATATTAGACCAAAGGAGATTGTTTCTTGCCTCGAGACGCTTCTGTCGTTCTTTCTCACGTTCACTGCGGATCCTGTGCTGCTCGGCTCGCTCAGAGCGACGCTTGTCCTGCAGGACAAATCAGGAAGTGGGATTAGTCAGATATTCAAGTTTTTCTATAGATTTATTACTGGTATCGATCATCTTTGATCTTTCAGAGTTTTGGTTAGGGCCATGGGAAAGCAGTAGCAGCATTTTTGTGACAGGGGCGCAGGCCACTCACAATCC
The DNA here is from genome assembly GCF_038355195.1 of Osmerus mordax. NCBI lineage: Eukaryota > Metazoa > Chordata > Actinopteri > Osmeriformes > Osmeridae > Osmerus > Osmerus mordax. Next base: position 2,460,075 of record NC_090056.1, on the reverse strand, counting down.
TGTCCTTCAGGTTGACAAGCTCCTCCTCTTCCTTCTTCCTGCTCTCAAAGTGGACCTCAATCAGAGTCTGCAGTTCATTCAGGTCCTTCTCCATTCTCTTTCGATGGATGTCCTTGACAGGGAGGGATGAAAAGGGGTAGAAAATTGAGAAATAAAGACAATTTGAATATGCCATGTGTATATTAATGTACATCTTAAGGATGCATATCATAAATCATTTGTACTTCTCTTTGATTAACATGATTCTATATACATGAAAAATAGGTCTACAAATGAGCATCATAACTTGTCTGCATGCTACGGTTCACAGTGGGATGCCCAAAGGCAAGGCAGCTTCAGACATCACAGTCACACACAACCCGTTCTTTTTTGTGATCAATTATTTATTGTTTGTATGACAAATGCTGACAAGGCAAACATGGCAAAGTGTGATACAACTATTTTCTATGTATTTTTTTCTTTCTTCGTAAACATTTCTAACAGAATCTAAAAAGGGATTTTAAGGAGGTTTTGAGGAGATATTGCCAGGTCAACATACTGTAGGAACCCTTTGTGAACCTTCTTGAACCTTCCAACAAATCTACTGTAGGGTTTAATTGTATACAGTGCTTAATCCCCAGTGGCAACTCTTGTACTCACATCAAAATCTACTTTCTCTCCATCTGGGATCTTGGGAGGGATGAGGTTCGGCATCATAAAAGGCCTTGAAGGAGGGAAGGAAAAAAGGTGAACTGTGAGATAAAAAGGTGAGAAAACATAGGAAAAGAAGAAGAAAAGTGTAGTGAGAAAATAATAGAAAGAACTCTCTCTAACAAAACCTCTAGTTTTGAGTGTATTCTGAGTGTACGTGTGGCAATGGGGTGAGAACTCACTTGAATTTAGGTTTGGCCTCCTCTATAGACAAAATAACAGGGAAGGACAAACAGAAAAGAGAGTTATCTTTAAGCATGACTGTCAGACAGACAAGCTCAAACTGATGGTTGTCATGCTTCAAATACAATAACACGGGTAGAAGTGAGAATGACTGACACACACTATCAGGGTGTGTCAGGTTACAAGACATAAAGGGGTAACATTCCTGCCATAAACAGGTTGTGTACAAGGGGATACTATCTCGTCATCCTTCGTTACTTAATTTCTTACCTCCTTCCTCCTCTCCTGCCTCTGCAAACATAAGAGAGGGTTAAAAGTGTGTGTGTGGGTTTGCAAGAAGGTATGGTATTCTAGATATATCTGTATGACAACACATGGTGCACACACACAAATACATACACACGAAAAACACATCCTCTTTCAGCTTGAGGATTGGCATTTAAAAAAAATAAGATTGAGGGGACTAACTAATAATAAATTCAAGGAATTTTCCCCTAGTTATTTCACACAGACATACATGTGTTAAGGATGTGTGTCACCCTTGAATGTGATTTGTTTTGTTTTTCCGTAACTGTGGCAGTTACCCCCTTGAGGACATTTGTCTGACAGACCGTTGAGCTCTGTAGAGTGGGGTGTGGTGAATGAGGAATGGAGACATTACACTGGGTGTGTCTGCAGACAGACAGAAACACACAGTGTGTGTGCCCCTGCGTAACTCAATAAAAGTTCTGAACTGCACTTCTCATTGTAATCACCATCCAGCCATGCAAACCAAATGAAGCATAGCGCAAGTTCAGTCAGGCAAGACCACTCCCTGCACTCGCGCATCTTTGCCCGAGTGCAGGGAAAAGTAAGGAAACATTTGACAATGTTTCACTACTAACTCCCCCCACTAAGAACGCTCTTCTTTCCCTCTTTCCTATGTTGGGCTGTCATATGGTTCAGGCTGTCGAAGAATCACATGATCGTGCCTTTAAATAAGATTCTCTCCCCGTGTAGTTTGTCCAGGCTATCAAGTGAGCGATCCTCCACCTCCCCGTCGCCACCCGGTTCTTGTCTCTGTCTTCGACTCGTTGGTCGTCGGCTGCCGCCACCACCACCAGTGTCTGGACTCCGTGGGGGATTCTTCTCGGATCTTGGGCAGGCGCCCAGTGATCTATTGTTCCCCATGGGGTCTAAGCTCCAAACATTGTAGTACGATTATCATTCGGTAATAAACATCACTTTACTCATACCAGGTCTCTCCTGATTGAAATAGCTAGTTTCTGGTGTAGATGGCTTTTTAGAATTTTTTGGTTAAGACATCGCAGATCTTCTTGTGCACTGTCTTTTAACGCATGTGAAATGTTGAGATTTACGTTTTGTCCATTTAGCAGATGCTTTTCATTCAAAGCAGCATGTGTAAATTGAAATTACATCACAAAATCTACATTTTGTGGGTGCAGTCAGTTACGTGACAGCAGGATGTCAAAGGTCTCAAATACAACATTCAGAAAAAGCCACCAGAAGTATTGTACTGCTAAGTGCAGCTCTGGGTGTCCTTAGGCCAACTGAAAGGTAGTTAGTCCATGCAGATTGTGATGTGTCTTGAGGTGTCTCTTCCAACCTCATCAGAAGGACTGGGATTTATCTAGATCATTCCATCACTGTGGAGCACATACAAAGAAGCACAGTATGGTAGATGTGCGACCCTTCTTTAGCAGTGCAAAGCTGCTAAAGTTGGGGTGCACGGCTGGATGATGCCCTGGATGATGCCCATTTTCTGGTGGGCAAAGAGAAAATTGTTGTGGGAATACAGCATACACCTGTGAAACACCTAGGCAGACATTTTAGAACCGAAGATGCACTAGGTTAGCTTCTGAGGCACCGGGATACCGTGTAACGCTATTGTCTAACAAAATGAAATGAAAATAATTTGATATCTTGCTTACATAATTGATCCGGTAGTCAGTGAGACGGGCTCCATCATGTGGGTGGAATAATTGCATAATTTAGTAATCTGGCTGGTCTATTTAACCAATCAGGAGCCTGGCGGTACACATAGGGGTTGAGATAAAAGAAGTGAGAAGCTATGCAGAGATTAGACAACCTAACTTCACGAGACTGAGAGGAAAGTTCACCAACGCGGATTTAAAAACATAAAAAACTCAGATATGTACTGTACGCACAATACATTTCCTATGCTGTAAAACTTCTATCCACGTGAAACTTATATTATCAATAATGCAAAACCATCAATAATTGTGTATCATGTCTTAACTGAATAGAAAAAAACTGATTAGATATATCTAAATAATCTGCCTGAATAATGAATACACTTCAAATTAAACAAAAAGGACTTGTTGATCATTGTCATGTCCCATAGGTACTATTTCTGACGCATCCATGGGAGAAGACGGAGATATACATTTCAATATTGTTTTATTTATTTTTTATGTAAACTATGCTATGCACAATCCATGACATCCAAAGATAGCCAACTGCTCACATCTCATTGACCACAATGGGATTATAATAAAGATTGTTTGCCATGGGCATTCACTTAATAAGTAATAAAACTTTGGCTAAACATCTCTATTTTCCTGTTCTGTGGGTGCAATACCCTGGCCGTTTGCCACTGCCTCATCTCGCTCTCCATCACTTGCCTACAGCCCTGCAGTCTTCATTGTAATGTCTGAGTGGCACTGAGTGTCATTCATTACGCATGGCAATATTGTGCAGAACACAACATTCCACAAAGGAAGCACTGGATTTTTGATGGCTGCATTGTAGTGTGCCCCCTCCCCAATATTCTTTCTATTGCTCACAACGTTGACAGCATTGAATCAATGCGAATTGTCTCTGAGAGGAAAGGACTGTGTACAGTATGCTGTGATGAGCTAGGTTATTAATGGATATTCCCTGTCTCACATTAGTGACCCGTCCAGAGCTTTGCTCTGGAAGACATTAAGTACCGAATTATTTTTAAAATAAAGAATCCTAAAATGAGGTTAATAGCATACAGTAGGCATGAGTGCACATTTACACAGTGGGACTGTCATGCCAAAAATGGCCGGGTGCCAAAAACTGTCCGGAACTACATTATGACGTCAGGCGGGACAGTTTTTGGCACCTGGACAGTTTTTGGCATGACAGAACCATTACGTGGCTTCAATTAAATAAATAAAGTTAACTCCTGAGAACCAGTCAAAGTGTCTATGTTTCTTTCAGAAAGAGTTTGTTCAGACAATTTAGGATGCTCCGCAGGCCTTGATACTCACATACTTCACTGCTCTACTGTTATGAATTACCTAAAGTACTGTATTCGTGTGTCAATGATTGTACAAATGTGTGTGTGCTTGGACTCTGGTTGACAAGAGGACAGATAATAGGTAGACAGCCTACCAACACTGCTCCGGGGTCTTGAGTGAGCTACCGTGCTCTGGAAGTTCAAGTGCTTGCATGATAAGGTCGGTGTGTGGGTTTGGGTGTGGCATACAGGAAGAAAGCTTTGTTCAATGCCAATGTGAATTTTAAGGCTAATGTAAGGGCTTTGCATTTAACATCTTAAAGCAATGACACAGCAAATGAGAACAGGCTAGCAAAAGCCTTTAGCGCTACCTTCCTCTGCCTCCTCCTCTTGCACCTCCTCCTGCTCCTCTTCCTGTTCCACCTCCACCATCTCCTCCCCTTCCTCCGCTGGGCAAGGCAAGTAAAGGCTCACTGTTAGTAGGATCAGCTAACCGCCAGCAGCACCAGCAAACACATACTAAAACACACACACAATCCATGACATCCAAAGATAGCCAACTGCTCACATCTCATTGACCACAATGGGATTTTAATAAAGATTGTTTGACTTGGATAAGTAACAAATGATTAATTGCAGCATTCCTCTCAAGTTAAACTGGTGAAATGCAATGTACATTTCACCAATAGCTGTAAGTCATCATTCATCAGCACATATTATAACTTCTATGCATACAGAACAATATGTTGATTTGATCAATAGTTGTGGATCATAATCTTGCTGTATTGATTCAAATGACATTTGTTCAATTAAAAGCAGATGATGTGACGTACATAGAAAGAGATGAAGGAATACATCTGTTATATGCACACACACACACTTAAAGATCTTGGACTTATTACACACTAATCAATGTTGTCACAGTTTTCACCATTCCAAGACTCTAACTGAATAGCATTCTCATGAATGTTGACTTTTCTAGTCAAGTAAAAGGATCACTTGTACTGGATGCAGAGGGGTACATGTAATTACATAGCAAATGGAGCAGGGTCATACCTTCAGCCACTTCCTCTGAGAAACACACATGCAGGGAAAGGAAAACAGTAAAAGTATGATTTGTTTGTTTTTATCACAAGACACACACTCCACCAGCAAATAATCAACTGACTTAATGTATAGTCAATGACTATATCCAAATACCCACATTTACACAATCTTTCAACTCATTTATGTTGATAGGCCAGGCATTTTCAGTCACAGTCTTTCTTCATCAAATGTACAGAATGACAAGGTCATCTGGTTTGTCAAAATATTGTACAATTTTTTTTTTTTTACTTTGTTAAACTTACCCCATGCAGTCACAAACACAGATCCACAAACACATATTCTTACCTTCCTGCACCCTGTGGGAAAAGACAAATTGAATACCTTTATTCCAAATAGCTAATTTATATTAGGTTAAGTATACACAACGCAAACCTTACACTAGTAAAACTGTATGTTTCATATAAAGTATTGCAATAACCAGAAGCCAGATCACGTTTCAGTGAAAGACACTCGATTGGTAGCCTCTCACATTCCTGACAGTTAATTCACTCAAGACCTATAGCTCTTATGTGACCTTGTAGCAGGGTGCATATTGAAGGTTTAATGTGTGACTTACTGGTACTCCTCCACTTCCTCGTTGTCAGACATGTTGGTATTTGTAGTTCTACTGCAAACCTAAGCACAGAGACAAATTCATTTTTCTCTGATTCTAACACCAACAAGAGTTTGTAAAACCATTACAGGATTTAAATGTTCTCAGTTTCATCACTAAAGGAACTATGCTTTAAACCAGGGTTCTCAAAGTTTCTCATTAGTGGTTATATCCACAATACCAACAAAAGAACCATAAGGAGTTCTAAATAGAACCTTCTTGGATTACAATACGAAATAGAAACTTTCGTCAATTTGACTTCATTCTGTAATACCAACATAAATGCATGCTCCATGGTATTCCAGTTCATGTAAAATATAAGTAAGACTTACCTGAGCGAGACAAAAAGATGGAGAGATCCCTTTTGACACCAGCGGAAAAGAACACCAGTCTGTTAGAAGTCCTCAGCTGTGCTAGTGGCCAACAGATATGTGACCAAATATAGATTGGAGGAGAGAGATGGAGTGAGAAAGAAAGATCCACAGAGAATGGTTTTGTGGAAGAGAGGCTTCATGGGACACATTGTGTTTATTAATAACTTCTGAGATAGCATGCACACACCCTTATCATCACTTCCAAAAAAGGATAATTCTGTTGTTGTGGACAAACTGGTGCCACACACACACACACACACCTAGAATTTAAAATACACACACAATCTACTCACACGCAACCTGAAAACACACACACACAGTGGCAGGCTGCCATTGAAAAAACACATGCATTCCACTCTTATCACCCCCCTCTTGAGCAACTGTTTTTAGAGTAGAGGAGAGGTGTCTGTCCTTTTCCATCTTTTGTCAGGAGTCAGAACAGTGCCTAAGCAAGGACAGAAGAACTAAGCAAGGTTTTTGGAAAAATACAACCCGATATTTCATTATCTAGAATTAGTGAAAAAATATACTTTCAATGGAGCTTTGTAGGTATATAACACTTTATTTGCAAGACAGTGTGTCAGGCAGTACTGTGCCCTGAGAGACAGTGTATTGAGCAGTACTCTGCTCTAGTAGGGACACAAAGGCATTTATTTATCAGATGTGGGTCAAAACACAGACACACACACACCTTATTCACTGAATTAAAATCCCAGTATTGCCGGTTCAGTTCAGGAATGGACATTTATCAAATGAAGCGCCATCACCACTGCAAAGTGCTTTAAGAATCACCCTAATGTCAAAATGACTTAAAAGGAGACTCCAAAGTTTCCTTAGAGAATTAAGCACAGAGCATCACAGAGCTTTTCCCCCACACACTTTTCTCCTCTGATCATGTACTTCTCAATCTTTTTTATATTTTCTTGCGGGGGAAAATAGCATTAACAGAAAAAGAAAAGGTAGACAGTGGTCTTAATGACAAGTATTTCCCCAAAATAAATGTTAAGCAATGATAACTTGGACAGGGATCAGGGTTGGGGGGGGGGGGAGTTCTTCACTTGTAAACCTTGCTGTTGGTGGTTGATTTTGGGGAGACCTCCCCTCGTCTCTCAAACAGACTTCTCTTACTGACGATGTCCACATGCCTCAGGTCCTAGAGAGACAGAGAGATGTGGAGTGTAATTGATTTTAAAATGACCACACATGCAAGTAATGAATATACACATGCACAGAAAAACACACCACTTCAAAATCCACACACACCTCAAGCCCTTAACCCCCACATCACAGACAACCACCTCTAACCCACTCCACACTACAAAATGCATCTGGTAAGCATGACTCACAGGGAATCTGGCTGGTTGCCAATTTGTAAAAATAAAAAAACATTAGAAATTGTTTTTAGGATGAGCACAAGAGCAAGATGATGTTGAGGTTCAACAAAGAGTTTTGAGAATTTCAACTGTGATCTAAAAAATGTACCAAAGCGACTGAGAAAAATAATGATGTAAATGGAAGCCAGGATATCAACTGGACCCGGCGGTTACAGCTTTATCCTCCCTGCAAGAGATTACCCTCAGATGAATGGATTATTCCTGGTGAGAGCCACCAATGATTGTATTGTGTCAGGATGTCATAGTTTGTACAAGGTGGGTCATGTTAATGTATTACCTAAGTTCCTGCCTATTCCTCTGGTCAAAAACTACAAAGAGTGTGTGTGTGTAAGAGAGAGTGGAGTGATCAGGGGCCGTATACATAAAATATCTTGCCAATTTAGGAGAAACACAAACAAATTATGAGTGTGTCAGTCCTAATTTTAGGACTCCTAATTTTTTACAAAGCGTTTAACACTTCACTACATCGGTGAAAGGAGGCCAGAAGTCAAAGGAATTTATGTTAAGGATGACGATAGATTCATCCTAGAAGTTGAGCAACATTAGTTGTATGATACAACAAATCCACAAATAGCCCACACAAATTTGTATCTCGCGAACTTGCCAATACAGCTGACAATTGAAGGTCCGCTTTTCCTGCTCAGACCAAAAGGGAGAGCAATAGCTTTGGGTGAATTATGTGTTGTGGACACTCTATTCAGAATGTATAGAAATTAGCTAAATGTGGTCACTCAGATATTTGTGAGAGTTAGTTTGTGACATTTGAGGTAGCAGGGTTAACATTATTCTGAGTTCAATCCACAACTCTGGGTTGACTGATTGAGCTGTCAGACAGTGGTCTTAATGACAAGACTTTCCCCCAAATAAATTTTAAGCAATGATAACTTGGACAGGTATCAGCGTTGGGGGGGGGGGGGGGGTGGTTCTTCACTTGTAAACCTTGCTGTTAGTGGTTGGTTTTGGGGACACTCCATTCAGAATGTATTGAAATGAGCTATATGGGGCCACTCAGATATTTGTGAGAGTTAGTTTGTGACATTTGGGGTATTTTAGAAAGCAGGGTTAACATTATGCTGAGTTCAAACCACAACTCTGGGTTGACTGATTGAGCTGTCAAACTCGAGTTGATGGTTTCAGAACCGGTGGTAGAAATTAGTTTAGTCAACTTTGAGTGTGATTAACTCTGAGTAAAGCTTCTGCCTGAGGATATAAAAAGCCCTTATCATTGGAACACAGATAACACTATTCATCATGGCAACAGGAAAAAAAAGACTTGAAGACTTTCTCCCCAGACAAACTGTAAATATTAATGACTGTTTATGTCAAATATCAGAATCAGAATCAGAAAGGGATTTATTCGCCATGAAAGTTTGCACAGACAAGGAATTTGCTTTGGCAGGAAGGTGCATACAATAAACATATACCTAAAATTTAAATATGTGGACTAACTATACTAAGGGTACATAAACTAGCAGTACTAAGTGGGATTAGAATAGAATTAAATATACAATAAAATATAAGTTGCCGTAAATTACAATATAAAAATACAAAAATACAAATATTACAAAAAATACAAATGTACAAGATACCATGTTGTGGTGCAGTGCAAAAGCTGAGTGTTTTAAGCAATAAGTCATTTGAGTCAGTGTGGTCCCTAGGCCTTGTTGAAGAGGCCAACAGCGGAAGGGAAGAAACTGTTTTTGTGGCGTGAGGTATTGGTCCTGATAGACCGCAGCCTTCTGCCGGAGGGGAGTGACTGAAACAGGGAGTGTCCAGGGTGGGAGGAGTCGGCCACAATCTTCCTCGCTCGCCTCAGGGTCCTCGAGGTGTGCAGGTCCTCGAGGGTAGGCAGATTGCAGCCAATCACCTTCTCAGCAGTACGGATGATACGCTGCAGTCTGCTCTTGTCCTTGGCAGTGGCAGCAGCGTACCAGACGGTGATGGAGGAGGTGAGGATGGACTCAATGATGGCTGAGTAGAAGTGCACCATCATTGTCTTTGGCAGGTTGAACTTCTTCAGCTGCCGAAGGAAGTACATCCTCTGTAGTGCTTTCTTGATGAGGGAGCTGATGTTCAGTTCCCACTTGAGGTCCTGGGAGAGGATAGTGCCCAGGAAGCGGAAGGACTCCACAGTGTTGACTGGGGAGTCACACAGGGTGATGGGGGTGAGTGGGGCTGTGTTCCTCCTGAAGTCCACAACCATCTCCACTGTCTTAAGAGCATTGAGCTCTAAGTTGTTCTGGCTGCACCAGGTCACCAGGTTGGCCGCTTCCCACCTATAATCAGACTCGTCTCCACCAGAGATGAGCCCAATAAGGGTGGTGTCGTCCGCAAACTTCAGGAGTTTGACGGACGGATGACTGGAGGTGCAACTGTTGGTGTACAGGGAGAAGAGCAGAGGAGAAAGGACGCAGCCCTGAGGTGATTCGGTGCTGATGGACCAGGAGTCAGAGACTTGTGTTCCCAGCTTAACGCACTGCTTCCTGTCAGACAGGAAGTCTGTGATCCACCTGCAGGTGGAATCAGGCACGTTCAGCTGGGAGAGCTTGTCCTGAAGCAGGGCGGGGATGATGGTATTGAAGGCAGAGCTGAAGTCCACAAACAGGATCCTGGCATAGGATGCTGGGGAGTCCAGGTGAGGTAGGGTGAAGTGGAGGGCCATGTTAACTGCATCGTCCACAGACCTGTTGGCTCTGTAGGCAAACTGCAGGGGGTCCAGTAGAGGGTCAGTGATGGATTTAAGGTGTGCCAGCACCAGGCGCTCGAAAGACTTCATTACCACAGAGGTCAGGGCGACGGGTCTGTAGTCATTATGTCCTGTTGGCCTTGGTTTTTTGGGCACAGGGATGATGGACAGGGACATGAACAGCTATTTAATATTTAAAAAGCAATAGCAGTAGCAAAAGAACGTGAGTTGGCCGTGGCAGAAAATTGTTACAGAGTCAATGCATAATTTGGGGAAAAAACAGGGTTTTATCTTGTGTTCCACTTATTCAATATTTGTATGTTCTCACACAAGTGCAACGCAACAGGCATCAAACGTACTTGGTAGCAACTGAAGATTAAATAAAAATGTATACTTTAAACCGGTAAGATATAATTGCAATACAAGCAATTGTGATGTTGTTGAGATTCATTAAACAGCATTCAGTGGCTAAATTTTCAGAGCAAAAATATTGCCAGTATTTAATTTTGTCCATTTGAAAGCAAATGATTTTGTATACATACAACTCTCAAAATGTGTGCTAACTGAACATATTCTAATTTGACATCTGTTAGAGCCAACAGAGAAAAGGCAGAGGCCCAGAGAACAGGTGGGGGAGTCCACCACCCCCACCACCATCAGAGGCTGAAGAGTTTGCCTACTGTCCAGCATTTTCACTTACAGAGAATAAAAAACACATCATAAAATGAAAGGCATGTTGTCTTTATATGACAAAGGGGAAGTAATGGTTCAATTATACATTATTATAGCATATTGTATCTCTGACTGCTCTCCCATCTCGTTCCGTGTTTGTGTTCCAAATTGAGAACATGTCCACACTGTGTCATAGCTGAATTATTCTGCAGAAAAATTTTGAAGCTCAAATATATATTAATCAGGGAATGATCCAATCGTGGTCTGATTAACCAGTTTGTCATGGAAAACCTGCTGGCGAGCAGGTTAGGTTCACAGAGTAAGTTACCATGGACACTGACCAAACGTTTTCCTAACCTCTCTTTCTGGAACGAAAAAAACCCGGAGTATGCCTCTTTTCAGGGTTAACCAACTCAAAGTTTTCACTAAAGCCGCTACCAGGCATCCATTTCTGCGGCACCAGTCAATGTCTCTTCATCATCGTAATCATCATTATCATTCTGTGATGAAAAGCATTCTGTTGGGGGTAACTGCTACTACAACTTGAAATAGGCACCAACCGATATTTACTTTGTATCATATGTATCGAATATGATTAAAACCAAAGTGACATAGAGGCTACAATCACAAGCGTATAGGCCTAAGCAAAATATGCCTTATCTGTTTGTAGTATGTTTTTATATTTAATATAACATTGAACATGCTATTTTCCATGCTAAGTCCACCATTTTTTCTCCTGTAATATTAACGGACAGTGGGGTTAAATGTTCAATGTATGGACTGTCTACTGCATGTATGCATTGATTCGGCAGCAATTGTCTCCCACGGCAATTGTATACGCTGTTACAGCCGTGTTGCTTTTTTCCGGAATAGGCTGTGCTCATATTGACCCTAAACACGTAATAAACCCAGCTAACACGTTGCGGCAACGTTGCCAGTAAGTGATCAGTTGGTAACCCGCGACGTTACCTTCTGGCAACGTCGTGGCAACGTCGTAGCAACGTTATAAAGGGAATGTTGCCAGTTGGTCCCATGGACAACGTTGCCACGACGTCGTACCTTGGTCGGCTGGTTACGTTATTTTTAGACCCGTGGACAACGTTGCCGCGACGTCGTACCTTGGTCGGCTGGTTACGTTATTTTTAGACCCGTGGACAACGTTGCCGCGACGTCGTACCTTGGTCAGCTGGTTAAGTTATTTTTTGGTCCCCTGGACAACGTTGCCGTGACGTTGTACCTTGGTCGGCTGGTTACGTTATTTTTTGGTCCCATGGACAACGTTGCCGCGACGTTGTACCTTGGTCGGCTGGTTACCTTATTTTTAGACCCGTGGACAACGTTGCCGCGACGTCGTACCTCGGTCGGCTGGTTACGTTATTTTTTGGTCCCGTGGACAACGTTGCCGTGACGTTGTACCTTGGTCGGCTGGATACATACATTTTGGTACCATGGGTTAAGTTGCGGTTAAGTCGCTCTTTGGTCGCAGGACAACGGATCTCGAGTGCAATATAGGCTAGTGGTTTATCCAGAGATGGACAGATCACACTGGACTGCTCTCAGTTCTGACACTTTTGCAATGTAGCCATAGTCTACATGAATTTCAATCACACACAATATTAAATGTTGCACCCAGCACGTATAAATGTAGGCAATGCATGTAATTAATGTGCAGCTCAGCCCCAGCATGTCATTGGTCATCAATTTTCTCATATGCAGAAACATAGCTTTAATAAATAAAATACTGAATTTGGAATATAATTTAGTCTTTCATTCTTTACTATAAACATGTACAAAAGCAATCAATGTGTGATGTGTAACATGATTAAGCAAACATTCTTTGTATAGCACACCAAAGCTGTATGACACACAATGCAAATTTGTGCTCCAATAATTTTTGTGATACAAAATTGTTAAAGGTGACCAAAAGGTAAGCGACTCTTAAGAGTTTCATTTCCAAAGACAAGTCATCACAGAATATTACAATTCTTCCTTAGCAAACCTGACCCTCAGTCTGCCCCTGAGCAACAACTTTGCGCATGCCCATTTCAACGCATCGCTGAAACTGGGGTTTCAGAAGAGATTTTGCAGGGGTTCAACACCGTCTTGTACGCATTGGATTTCAACTGGAAATTAGCTACTTCAAAGGTGAGTTTCTTTACAGAAATAGTTTAAATATATAAACATATTTTCAGAAATTGGATGGGGCATGCTAATACGTATATGTTTGAAATTTAGTCCATTTAGCCTGTTTATGTGCTATCAGATTCACATTGTTTACGTTAGGATTTCGCTAGCTACAGTACAGTAGAGGTTAAACCCTCCAGAAAGTTATGTTGAAATACTGAAAATGCATAGGCCTACATGTTATCAAAGTTTAGCGTCTCACAAATCACCCACAAAAGAATCAGTGAAAATAAACGTTCAGAACTGTTAAAAAACCTTGTCCCAAAATAGTTTATTTAGCCCGGAATTTTCAAAGACTGTGGAGCTAGCGTGGCTGATCACGTTTTAATCACAGTCGGTCATGGCATGCACAGCAATGGCGTCTATAAAAGTATCATGTCACTAAATTTTCCAATTTGTACATGACATCTGTTTTTGGATTTATTCGTTTTAACCTTTAGATGCGTGAGTTCTAAATATTTCCGACGCTTGCACCAGTTATTTTTCCAAAACGGCAGCTAAGTAGCTTTAATTAGCTTCCATTACCTAGCAACCTAGCATAATACTCGTAGCAATGCTACTACCTGCTAGTGTTACTTGTTAGCCTACTAATTGTAAATTTTGAAGCCATACTATAGCGTTTGTCATATAGTTTTTGTCTATCAGAAAACAGTCGGTTGGAATGTTCAGAATCACACATGTGCAACGCTACGATGTGGGGCCCTGCTTTCGAACGATCACATATGTGCAATGCTACTCCTTTAATATCAATAGGCTGTAACTATGTACATAAACTACATTCCATTTTCATTTCTGTACAGATTATCCTACCACCGTCACACGGCCTAGCACTGTGTCCCTGGGAAATGATGGTAAAGTAATGAATGACCGTTTAAAACAGTGACTAATTGTATGAGCCATGGCAACCTAAAGGCTATGTTTTGAAGCAAAAGCATGACTTAAAACTTTTGCATCACCAGATTCCATACCCCTAGATGTCAACTCTGGTCTGGTGGAGGTGAACCAATTGGGGGCCCAGGAAAACAGCTGGCAGCCAGGCAAGTGCAAATATAAGTATGGAGTTCGATTCCCGGTCATGCCAACTGACGTTGTGTCCTTGGGCAAGGCACTTCATCCTACTTGCCTCGGGGGAATGTCCCTGTACTTACTTACTGTAAGTCGCTCTGGATAAGAGCGTCTGCTAAATGACTAAATGTAAATGTAAATAAGACACTCAAAAAAATATATGCTTTGTATACAACCATTCAAGGTAACATTTGTTATTTACATCAATGTTACAGCTAATCTAGAAGAACCACAGTGTATGCCAATCATGCTAACTCTTGTAAACTTGTTTTACTTGTCTTTAATGACAGACACATTACAGGTTATGCTCCAGAAGATGGAGACATTGGAGGAGAACCAGCGAGAGGCTCTCCTATTCAGGCGACTACAGGGCAGACACACTGAAGAGGTGCCAGTGATGGACCTACAGGTGGCCCAAACACAGGCTGAACTCCAAGATCTTGAGGAGCGCCTTAAGGTGCTGGAGTTGCGAAAGAGAGTGGTAAGTGTTTGGAGATGCCATGAACTATGGCTTATACGCAGTGTTCAGCGTTCACATTGGTGCTGACAATAAGTTCATGACTTCTAATTCCAGACGCTGTGATGAAGTGGAAGACGGGACTGGGAGAGAAAGCTGTGGAGCTCCTCATAGAGGAGACACTCAAACACACCCCGGCAGCCCATTCAAAACAAGCCAGGTGAATGAATCATGATTGCAGCTTCCATATCCAACCTTTCACATGGCTATGTGACAAAAATCTAGAATCACATATTTTTTTGATGATGTATATTATTTTAGATGTGATTTTTTTATGACTTGTATAGCGCCTTTTTACACATGCAATTATGTTGATAGAACACTAACTTATTTTGTGCTTCATTGTCAGGGCCAACAGACAGGACCTCTAGCGGGGACTGGTAGAAGATTTTAATTCACTGTTTGGCACTTTGTTTGAAATAAAAATGACAATGTTACATGGAAATGCTGCCTTGTTTATGATTAGCTGGAGTTAGGCTACACATCACACAAACATAGTCCTCCTAAAGTTGGCTACCATGTAGCCTATTATACAAGAACAAGTAGCATTTTGGGCAAATGAGGTCTGCATATGAACCGCCCCAATATAAGCAGTAGAATTGAGAAATATAGGTTACTTAGTTAACGTTGCAGTTACGGACTGGCAACGTCACAAAATTACGTTGCTAGGAGGTCGCGGTTACAGACTGGCAACGTCGGAAAATAACGTTGCCACAACGTCGCGGTTACGGACTGGCAACGGCACAAGATTACGTTGCGGTTACGTTCTGGCGTCCCACAGATGCACGGTCCCGCAACGTTGCGGCAACGTATGTTTGGTCATCGAGTGACGTTGCGGCAACGTAAGGGCAACGTAATTGTTAGCTGGGAAAACATATCTAAAGTGTGGTGAAGTAGGACAACTTTTTTTGTTGCCGGGTATAATGGTGGTTCCTAGTATCGGAGCTCCATTGATGTTGGCTTTTAATAGTTTCATGCCTGCGCTTAACTCAGAGTGGACATACTCAGAGTTTACTTCACAAATTCAAATCAGCTTTTCTGGAACCGAAAAGTCGGAGTTTCCCATTTTAGAGTAACTCAACTCAGAACTCAGGGTTAGGCTCACAGTTTGTTAAACCTGCTACCTGGAATACCCTTCTGGTTTACTACAGCTACTGGGGACTTTACCAGGTTAAACCAAATTCAACCAGGTTAAAGCAGATTATCAATACCTGCTAATACTGTAGATGCCAGTAGATGTCACTGTCGACAAATGTTTCAGTATTTAAAAAACAAGTGCACAGTGGCTGTTCACAATCCACACCAGTCACCAAGCCTTTAACCTCCTCTGAGCTTTCCTTTTTCACATTAACAGCTGACATGTTACATAAAAATGGCATAAGCTATATTTAGACAACTTGTTTCTCCAACAGTCATCAAAACAACATCTCAACATAATGTGCTAACATTTGTATTTTTTGCAGCAGTCTTTGTAAAATACATGCTCTGGGTCATCCAACTCCATGTAGGCCTAGGCTACTTCTAATTTCGATTATTAAAGGTTATGTCAGGGTTGCCAGGTCCAGCAAAAAATTCCAGCTCAACGAGTGCTCAGAACCAGCCCAAAACTGCAACTTATATTTTATATTTTATTGTATAGTTTATTTTAATCTAATTCCATTGCTAGTTATGTACACTTAATTTGCTAGTTATGTACCCTTAGTATAGTTAGTCTTCATATTTAAATTTTAGATTCCTATATGTTTAATGTTTGCACCTTCCTGCCAAAGCAAATTCCTTGTCTGTGCAAACTTTCATGGTGAATAAAACCCATTCTGATTCTGATTCTGAAAATGCCTGAAAACTAGCCCAATATTTTTTGGGTGTACAACAGAGGAGTTAACACATTTATCCAATAGATGCCTCCATAGTTAAAATGTAAAAAGAACTGGTGGATTAATATTTTCCTTGTTTCATTGGTTCATTACAACAAATAATTTAATAATGCCGCTTGCTATCACCACCAAACAGAGACACAGAGCAACAATTACTATATGAAAGTGAGGAGACACTAAAGGAAGTGTGTGTAGGTTATGAACTCTGAACACTCCCCTCAAACTTTCCCCATCCATGCTGTTTCCCTATCCCAGCGCTGGCCGCCACGGGACAGAAATGCAGCGGCCGCAGTGAGGTTTAAAAGTGGCCCAAAAACCCGCCACCCACGACGATTTTCACCCGCGACACTGTTTTCAAATTAGCTCAATTTGGCTAGAAACCCGCAGGTATGGCAACCCTGGGTGTTGGCAAGTTGTGCGAAGCTAGCAATTTTCATCCACTGCATCAGAGTCGTCTACGGAGAGCATGTCCACTCCCTATTAAGCCCCATTGTACTGAATTTGGTTGCAGTTTCACCAGAGTTCCACTGGGGGTGATCGCTGGCATGAGCGAATGAGGCAATGAGTGGAAAATTACTGGGAGTCTATGGAACTAGACGGCTAAATTTGTCTCTTTCGCCTGATTTCTGAAAGTTCAACATGGATTATAGGTCAAAGTTGAATGAACGAGTACTTATGTCCTTTCGATCTCTTACAAGGTGAGTCGTTGTTGCCCATAACACGCTAGCATTCTGCTAATGAATGCTGATCGGTTAGTGAAGGACTGATTACGACCAGAGATCCCGCTTGATGGCATCCGAAGTGTGTGTGTGGGTGAACATTTCGGCAGAGGTGTCAAGTAACGAAGTACAAATACTTACTTACCTTACTTAAGTAGAAATTTTGGGTATCTATACTTTACTGAAGTAATTATTTTTCAGCTGACTACTTCTACTCCTTACATTTTCACGCAGTTATCTGTACTTTCTACTCCTTACATTTTAAAAATAGCCTTGTTACTCCAATTTCAGTTCGGCTTGTTTTCATTCTGGCTTGTCATCGTTCAAAAAAACAATTTGATTGTGGTTGGATGAGAAGTATAAACATATACCATTCCGACACCCTATTGATTTATACGTGATCCATCTGCACATGACACAAAATCACGTCAAACTCCAGCAAGGAAATAGCAGACGTATGTAGCCTACGAAGATGTCCATGGCAGAGGCTCAAAAGAACTCGAGCAAAATGTCCGAACCAAGCACCAGCAAGGAGGTTGGTAGCTAGGAAGATTAGCCAACCCTTCTACATCCCTGGCCGTACCTGGAAGAATTTTTCGACATGTTTGGTTGCAAAAACAACTCCTTTTGAATGCGCTGCAAGCTCTGCACACCCAAGTAGGCTACCACGAGCGAATGGCTTTCACAAACTCGCCGTCTAATTTGAATGAAGGATATTGATGATTGAACATACCTCTGAAGTTTGACTATTTGCAGCATTACAATACTTATAGGCAACTAGTCATCATATCTTCCGCTCCATGAAACACATGTTAATGCTTAGTAGTAGGCTACACATATATGGTTCTTTAATGTATTTGCATTGTACTAAAATGCGTTCATTTTCAATGGGCATAAACAGGTGCAGCCCACATTTTTCAACATTCACATTTCAATATAACAAGTCATTATGGCCTTTGGAAAAATGTTTTTTTGGTGGGAGGTGGGGTCGTGCATTAAAGACCCCTGTGCCTAAGCTTTTGTCCTTAATGGCATTTTTTCCCCTTACTACTTTTACTTTTATACTTTAAGTAGTTTTGAAACCAGTACTTTTATACTTTTACTTAGTAAAAAGCTTGAATTTATACTTCAACATCTACAAAAGTATTTTTAAACCCTAGTATCTATACTTCTACTTGAGTAATGAATGTGAATACTTTTGACACCTCTGCATTTCAGCGTGGTCTTTAAAACATTAACAAAGCAAAACTCTTTCGAGCACGTGTATTGACAAGGAGAGCCTAACCTGTCAGCTGTGTTGTCAATGGCTTGAAAAAAAAAGAGCTTGCCGTAAAGCAGTATCTCTGTCCGTACGATGTGTATGACGTCATTGACATTTTAAAAGGCTTTTTAGAACAAAAAAGTAACTTAAAAACACCCAGCAGTGTGTATTTTCTTTGCCTCCTCTTTCGAATGCAACATTAAAATTACGAGACAAAAAAATCATATCCAGAGACAAGTGGATTTGGAGGGGTATAGCTCCATAGATCTCCATTCATTCTGCAATCACTGGTGAGCGCCCTCATATGGAACCAGAGTGGAACTGCAACCAGTTCAGAAGCCGGACGTTTCCCGAGATTCCCGAATTCCAAACGATTCAAACCATAATATCCCACCCCCTCCCTTCAAAGCCACTCCCACAAAACACATGAACGCGCTGCCTGACTACAGAACTGCCGGGAGACAAGTGTAGTTAGTCCACGAAAGAGAGAGAGCTTCTGAGAGAGCAGCATTGTTTTTTTCACGAATTACCCCATGTCGCATTCACATGTAAGAACACACACAACAATGACACATGGCATGGCACTTGGGCAGCGCGTGTCGCTGTGTATTCAGCCCATAGGTGTAAAAAAGTGTTTCTCAACAACATTAGGTGTGTTCAACTTGCGGCGCCGTCTCAAGTCGACAAAAAGTCTAACCAGCATGCACTTCTTCCAGCCAGCTGTCAGCGCCTCCGGCAGGCTAGGTCACTGTGACGTATGCCATCAAAGTACCATGAGATTGATTTGAGAACTGCCAGCTGTGTAGCTGAGCATATTTTCTCAAGAGCAACTGCACGGGTTATAATAAGTGTATTCGACTTCATGCATCGCCGGCAGCGCATGAAGTCCAACACACCTAATGACGACACAGCTATTTCATGATTGTCAAGACTAGGGATGCACCGAATCCAGATTTTTGGGGTTCGGCATAATACCAAATCCACTGGTTAAGATTCTGCCGAATCCGAAACCGAATCTTCCTCCCATCCTCAGTCCATTAACACAGTAAACACATTAATGAAGTAAACAACGTTCACAGCAGTGTATTTTTATTTATTTTTTACTGTTAAAAAAGAGAATAGGCAACATTATGCCAGGAAAACAAGTGGGAAAAACTATTTTGACAATTACCATATGCCT
Organism: Osmerus mordax; assembly: GCF_038355195.1. Classification (NCBI taxonomy): domain Eukaryota; kingdom Metazoa; phylum Chordata; class Actinopteri; order Osmeriformes; family Osmeridae; genus Osmerus; species Osmerus mordax. The sequence goes on along the minus strand of NC_090056.1, from coordinate 2,440,348 downwards.
ATGTTTACCCTATCTCAAGATCCAATCAATATCCAAAATATTAGCCTTTTAGATTTCTTTAATTTCTTTCGGATGTTTCATACGCAAATGTTTTAACAGCGGAGATGTTGTGTATTGTTTAGGGTCCTTGCCACCACGAGACAAATCATCATTGCAAATTGAACATGTAGCTGGACTTGAATCGCCTTCTTTAGACTGAAAGTACTGCCAAACAACACTTTTCTGCTCACGAGTTCCATGTTCACCTTCTCTCAGCCTACTTCATTGAACGGTCCACCTACGTAAACACCTTTTCGTAATCAACGGCTTCATTATGTCAACCAGCGTAGCGCGTAGTGCAAGCATAGGGTTCGGTGGAAAAAATTCTAAGCTTCGGCTGAAACCGAACCCCGTCAAAAAGCCCAATATTCGATCGAAACCGAATCCTGTATTCGGTGCATCCCTAGTCCAGACTCACACAAAACAACTTTGACGCGTTTTTTGTATTTATTCTGACACCTTCAGTTTCGCCAATGCTCAAATCCGGACCAAACAGTACAAATGAATTAAACATTTGCCTTTATTGACAGACTGCAATAGCCTACTATTGTTGAAGAAAGTGTTTTTGTCCACCTCTTCCGGAAAGACTACGTTTAGTTGAGTTCTGGTTGTATTATCAATCTGCAGATTGGAGAGAGTTTAACATAACCCAATACATAAAATGACAAATTTCAGTGCACTGGTTCGTGCAAGTTCTAATGCGAAAACAATTAAATTCGCGACCATGCAGTTTGTCAGCGATAAAGTAAGCAAACAGCGCTTGATCCGCCATGACTGATGTCAATGCAGCTAACCACGACAAGCAGGAATGTCTGACTTTGCCGAGCTGTTTTTTTAACTCCTCCCCGACTGCACCTATTGCCTACCCTGCCTTTAACTTTGCGTCGTCAATCTTCCAAAATGTCTCCGCTGATTTGTGATGTAAGGTTTTGTTGTCTCTTCTGCTTGAGTGTATGCCAGCTCTTAAACACAGTTTACCATTTAGAAACAACTGAATAACATGTTGGCTGGACAATCAACCCAATCATCAATCAGGATTTTTTTCATAAACAATGTTTACATTTTGAGAACTGATCAGATAGTTTTAATCGTGGTAAACACATGGTTGGCTGTTTGATACCAGTGTAATGGAGTGAGAACTGTGAAACTCGCTCCTCAGGTATGTAAGAGGCCACCCGCGTCAAAGAAGAGCTAGCTTTTCTTTGGCGTAGTTGGTAGTGGTCGCGCTTGGCAAGTAGGAGGCAGAGCGTTCAAATCCCGTGGGTGGCGAACTACCTTGTCAGACGGAGCGTGGCTACTTCTGTTACATACCCGTGACATTGGTGCCGTGACCCGGATTCACTAGGTTAGCGTCAGCTAACCGCCTGAGTGAGTTTCAGAGGCGTGAGTGTAACGTAGTGAGAACCGTGAAACTCGCTCCTCAGGTATGTAAGAGGCCATCCGCGTCAAAGAAGAGCTAGCTTTTCTTTGGCGTAGTTGGTAGTGGTCGCGCTTGGCAAGTCAGAGTCAGATCCTGTGAGTGGCGAACTACCTTGTCAGACGGAGCGTGGCTACGTCTGTTACATACCCGTGACACCAGCGTAGTGAAGTTAGACTATATATAGCCTACAAGTAACATAGTTAAATATCACTAACATGTACATATATATTGTCTTTCTCTTAGTTAACTAGCCAGCATCTCCTCCATAAAGAAAACCCTGCTCACCTGGCCATATTGACATTTGAAATCTTTTACGGAATCCGCTTGTCTTTGATGAGTTTGTCACAGAAAGCGATGCACTTTATAGGAATATTAAATGTTCATAAATCACTCATCAGAGCAATACACAGCATTTTGACTTCACACACTGTTGCGTGAGATCAGTTGTTCAAGCGCTTTGTGGAACTCAGCTAAAGTTACGCTCCAACGCTATGTACAGTAACCTACAGTGCCATGGGCGGATCTACAGGGGGGCAAAACTTTGGGGATCCAAAAACTGTACTTGTAAAAAAAATCCGCCACTATGTCCACAAGCTTCTCAAAACATTGAACTGAACAATACATTTACCGAAAGTGAACAATTACATTTTTTATTTTCAACATTTTCTTAGTCCCCTTGCCCCTCAAATAATTTTGAAGAAGATTCGTCAAGAATTGTAGGAGGAGTAGCGAAAAAACGCTTTTCGTTAACATTCAAAATGGCGGAGAATCTATATGACTGGGTATGACGTCATAGAGTGCGTTGAACTTGTCTTGATCCAGGGAATCCAATGATACCTCATTTTGGAAAATGCGGCATATGGTTCAAAGGTAACGTGTGTAAACACACCTTCAACTTTGACCCATTGGTGGCGCTAGAGGGTTGGAATGGGAGACATGAAACTTGGTGAAAGTGATGAGGGGACGGGTCCCAAAGAGTGTGCCAAATTTCACAACTTCTGACCATGTGGTTCTAGGGGCTGCCATAAACTCCCATGGCAGATGTATAATAATAATAATAAATATAGCTGCAAGCAGCGATGCGGGTTCCTCCGCAAAATGGCAAAATATTATAAACATGTACACTGTATAATATCGGGAGTTGGACAACAAGGGAGCAAAACTACTTCATGTTTGGCCAACAACAGGCTGAATGGGGATTTGAACTCATGAGCATAAGGTCACAAGTCAGTCTCTCTATCCTCTCTGCTACACACCAACTGTTGAGATTGTATGAAGTAAAAGGGCAGAGTATTAGCTTTGGTCAGATTTGGGACAGAGGTTAAGAAACGGTTGACATTTCAAGGTGAAATTGCATGAAATTGTGCATGGTATTTCAGAATGATGTAATCCTTTTGAACTAAACAGATAATCAAAATTATGACAGGCCAAAAGATAATGGCTGGAATCCAACCAACTACCTTATACTTTAAAGGTCACCATGCCAGCCCATTGAGCTATTCTCAGTGTTGAATATTGTCATGTTCAGTTACTGTATAAAAAAGTAAGCTGTTTCTCCTGTGGTAAGCGTTGTTAGATTCAGCCTAAGTTGAAACTGCTTGTACATTTCCTATAAAAACGGACAACGGGATGACTGGTTGCTGCTGTAAAGAATAACTTTCTCATCGTTTTTTTAAACAGGTTGTTTGGAGTGCCATAACTTGTCATGGAAGGGAATTTTAAATCATGCCTAGCATTAGTGGGAATGTGTCCTGGCTTAGGTTACTGAAATGAATTTGTGCAACAGGCAAGGGATCCACCTGAACAATCAATTTACTTCATTAGAGTTATCTCTACCATGCGTAGACTACAAGTAGTTAGATACTGTGGTGAACCTGGCTTGTTTTGCAGTGGTTTACACAGTCTCGCTAAACAGATGATCAGAGTGTTGTGATGGGCTCAAATAAACACGCATTGCTATGTTTTTACAACCGGAGGATTGATCGGAAGACTAGAAACCGTTTTGTCAGAATAAAAAATTAAAAACTATGCCTCTGACTGGTTTTGAACCTACAACCCTTTGCTTACCAGCACAACATCTCAGCCAATTGAGACATTCCCAGACAGGGATTACACAAAACTGGATAATAAAAAAAGCTGTTTCTCCAATGGCGAGCATTGTCAGATTTGGTCGAAGTTCAAACAGCTGTAATTCAGTCATATTTCAACATATAAAGGTGAAACTTTGCATGGGACTTCAGGGGCATGTCACCTTAAAGCCTATTAGGTTTGAACCATCCTTCAAAAATACATTTGATTTAGTGACACAAACATATTGAGGCAATGTGGACATTTACATAAATACACCCATTTCAGCCATTTTGTACTTGATTCAATTGCCTTAAGTAAGGTTTTTAAATACGTCAATGATACATATCTGTACCAAATTTCAAGTCAATTTCACCTTTGGTTCAAGAGAAGAGGAATTTTGAAGGTTTTCCCAAATTATCACAGTACAGGAAAATCCATCATGGCGGACCTTATGGGTCCTTGAGGCTTTTTTGTTCCTCATGAAAAATGAGGCATGCACACCAAGTTTCAGAAGAATTGGAGCAATGGGGTGGAAATGCCATCACTTTGAAAATCGGACTTTTGGGCGTGGCCTGTGGCGCCCCCTATGGTCCGATGTGGCCCATATTTGGTGTGGGGGTACCCACTTGGATGTAGTATCAATGTGCCAAATTAGAAAATTTATGACCAGGGACTTTTTGAGATATTGCGGCGCAAGGAGAAGAAAAATAATAATAAGAATAATAAGAATACCAATAATAACAATAGGTTCCCTCCTACCGGAGGAACCTAATTATAAGAAAAGGTAGAAACACAATTATTATTGGTGGCTGCGCCGCTTCGCGGCTTGGCCACCAATAATAATTATAAGAAAAGGTAGAAACACTTGAGGTGGTTGCGCCGCTTCGCGGCTTGGTCACCAATTATAAGAAAAGGTAGAAACACTTGAGGTGGCTGCACCGCTTTGCGGCTTGGCCACCAATAAAACTAACAAAAACTATTGGTTTCCTCCTACCGGAGGAACCCTAATTATAACTAGAGAGGGTACAATTTCTGGGGAAATTGTAGGGTGTGCTTGCTTGCGTCGGTTGCACAGGGGTCCGTTTTTGAATGACATTTTTACAACTGATATTTCTGTATATGTTATATAAAAATGCATACTTATTATTTATAAAGATTACATAGATTTAAAAGCATTTTTTTTTTTTGCTGCTCATTTACAACTGAAAATGTGAAGTGAAAAAGTGAAGTGTAGAATGAAATAGATGTCTTCTCATTTCCCCTGCAAGAGGCAGCCTCATCGTTGAATCAAAACGAATAAATTTGGCAGACCGGTGTAAAAATTGACCTAATCTCTATGACTTAAACGTCCTTCTAAATGTTTCCCTTCTCGTGATATTTTCAAGCATTTAGCCTACTCGTTGCATTCAGTCATTAACAAAGAACCTCCTTTGAAGATTATTCTACGATGTTACCGGCAGGTAGAAGATGGAATCGCGATTCAAACAGTACCATCTGCTAACTGAAAATATGCCCCCCAAAACGTAAATAAGCTTGACATTTATTTAGTGGAAAATCGCTCATTCATAAAAAGCTCGCTGGTAGCGATCATTGTCAGTAACAACGCAAAATGCGATATAGCCCTGTGTGGAGAAGCTGCCCCGGTAAATTGTACTACTACGGTACACTACTGCTGTGTTCGTCTTGGTAGCGATTGCGTTGGTTGAATTGGATTTAACGTTCCGTTGTATGGTTTAGGCTGAAATTAATTATTTTCATGAACAGATTGACAAAGTTTAGGCTGTGGCAATGAAGTTCAGGTTAGTAGTTAGATAGACTTTTGATTTAAGTAAGGGGAGTGCCGAACATGTTCTGTCGCCGTTTGACTTCCTAAACAGCTGTGTAGATGTTTTTGTAGTGTCTCGCGTAGGCTACAGCGTTGCAGTGATACACTGGATTGAAACCACAGGTAATGATAATTTCATCCACAAATCGTTTACTTGTAATCTAATGTCATAATAAATCCTACAACGAAAATATATATGTGAGGAATGTTTCTTTTAACGATTGAAAACAGATACATCATAGAATCAGAAACAGAATCAGAAAGGGATTTATTCGCCATGAAAGTTTGCACAGACAAGGAATTTGCTTTGGCAGGAAGGTGCATACAATAAACACTGTAGTATGTATTGCCCGGGCAACACAGGCTAATGTCATGATGCTAATACTTCAGTGAAATAGTAGACTACTGTTTACGAAAGTAGATGTACTTCCTTAATAATATCAGCTTATATTGTACATTACACATCACAATTGTGTGTCATATCACAAAGTAAAATGAGTAAATAGTTATCACCCTGGCCTCTTTGCTTGTGGCGTTTCTGCAGCTGCCTTGCAGTAAAGCTATAGTTAGCCTAGCTATGCCCCAAGTTAACAGATGCGAAACGAATGTTCTGCCAAAGATAGTCACGCGTTTTCGTGACGTTAGTGACGTAGTGACGTTAGTAAGGTCAGTGACTGTGGCTAGCAAATTAGCCACCGTTAGCTTCACTTTTCGCCACAAAAACGCAATTTCTACTTAAACCATGCAACGGAACGTAAATAAAAATACAACCAACGCAATCGCTAACAAGACGAACCTTTTGACACCGCCGTTGTGTATGTAGTCTAAATATTGACTGATCCTTAGGGGGGCGAAATAAACAATAATAAATAATATATATGTGAGAGAACAAAGGTTGTGCCCTTGCCGAAGGCAAAGCACACCTAATAAGTACTTGAGTATTGTCTGCTGTTTTATACTTGTAGTCCACTGCATCTTGGACACAAATATTGTACTTTGAATTTTCATTTTGAATTTTCATTTTGCTTTTTAAACTTTTTTAAAGATGCAGTTTTGTTTAGTAAGTAAGTAAGTAAGACGTTATTTATATAGCACATTTCATACAAGAATTGTAGCTCAAGGTGCTTTACATAAAATCAATAAAAACAATAATACAAGAGAACTTAGAACTTAGTTGTTTAGTTTGAACACTGAGCACAGGCCCGGAGTGGCCATCGGGAGAATCGGGAGAAATTCCCGGTAGGCTGCTCTGCCCGCTCATAAATTGGACCAGCAGATCGCCTGCTTTTTCTTTGTTTTTTCACACACCGAATAAAACGATATGTGCTAAGTTTGTTAAGTTACTATGTGACTGATAAGTAAACTAATAGGCTACACTATGTTTTAATTTAAATAAACGCATGATCAGACCGTGCATTAAAAAGTGCAGTTTTCAGTTGTCGCGCATGCTCTCTTTCTTAAACACAATTGCGTGTACCAAGATTGTTGCCATGGAGACAACCCTAAACCGTCATTTATTGTTGTGGAGGAAGTTAGCAAGATTAAGCTGATGCGAAAATAATCAAATGGATGGGAAAAAGATGCCAGGAGGAACTGAAAAAGCCAGGTAAAAAAAGAAAGATCTGTCACTTCATAAATCTAGGTTCCTGCAAGGGTGGGAAAAATATTTTTCTCAAAAGCCCCGACTCATTTTACTCACAGGTAAAAAAAAAATTGGGGTTGTAATTTCTGGAAATATAACAATGAGTCCAATGTAATGTTCGTATTACATAAAGCTAAAAAAAACTATTTTGCACTGAAATTAATGCTTATTCCTGTCGTGAATCAAAAACGCTTGTAGTGTGTAAGGGCATGATTAAACAATAACTACCGTAGTTTAAAAGTATTTTTGTGTTTGTCTTGTTAAAACCATTCACATACAGTTAGGTCCATAAGTATTTGGACATTGACACAATTTTCATCATTTTGGCTCTGTATACCACCACAATGAATTTGAAATGAAACAATCAAGATGTGCTTTAAGTGCAGACTTTCAGCTTTAATTTCAGGGTATTTACATCCAAATCAGGTGAATGGTGTAGGAATTACAATACATTTTATATGTGGCCCCCCCCTTTTTAAGGGACTAAAAGTAATTGGACAATTGGCTGCTCAGCTGTTCCATGGCCAGGTGTATGTCATTCCCTCATAAAGGGAGTTTGTTATTTCATTGACAAGGAGCAGATAAAAGGTCTAGAGTTCATTTCAAGTATGGTATTTGTGTTTGGAATCTGTTGCTGTCAACTCTCAATATGAAGTCCAAAGAGCTGTCACCATCAGTGAAGCAAGCCATCGTTAGGCTGAAAAATCAAAACAAACCTATCAGAGAGATAGCAAAAACATTAGGTGTGGCCAAATCAACTGTTTGGTACATTCTTAAAAAGAAAGAACGCACTGGTGAGCTCAGCAACACCAAAAGACCCGGAAGACCACGGAAAACAACTGTGGTGGACGACAAAATAATTCTTTCCCTGGTGAAGAAAAACCCCTTCACAACAGTTGGCCAGATCAAGAACACTCTCCAGGAGGTAGGCGTATCTGTGTCAAAGTCAACAATTAAGAGAAGACTTCACCAGAGTAAATACAGAGGGTTCACCACAAGATGTAAACCATTGGTGAGTCTCAAAAACAGGAAGACCAGATTAGAGTTTGCCAAAAAACATCTAAAAGAGCCTGTACAGTTCTGGAACAACATCCTATGGACAGATGAGACCCAGATCAACTTGTACCAGAATGATGGGAAGAGAAGAGTATGGAGAAGGGAAGGAACTGCTCATGATCCAAAGCATACCACCTCATCAGTGAAGCATGGTGGAGGTAGTGTTATGGCGTGGGCATGTATGGCTGCCAATGGAACTGGTTCCCTTGTATTTATCGATGATGTGACTGCTGACAAAAGCAGTAGGATGAATCTGAAGTGTTTCGGGCAATATTATCTGCTCAGATTCAGCCAAATGCTTCAGAACTCATAGGACGGCGCTTCACAGAGCAGATGGACAATGACCCGAAGCATACTGCTAAAGCAACCAAAGAGTTTTTTAAGGCAAAGAAGTGGAATGTTCTGCAATGGCCAAGTCAATCACCTGACCTAAATCCAATTGAGCATGCATTTCACTTGCTAAAGACAAAACTGAAGGGAAAATGCCGCAAGAACAAGCAGGAACTGAAGACAGTTGCAGTAGAGGCCTGGCAGAGCATCACCAGGGACGAAACCCAGCGTCTAGTGATGTCTATGGGTTCCAGACAGAAGGATTTGCAACCAAGTATTAAAAGTGACAATTAGATTTATGATTATGTTAGTTTGTCCAATTATTTTTGGTCCCTTAAAAAGGGGGGGGCCACATATAAAATGTGTTGTAATTCCTACACCGTTCACCTGATTTGGATGTAAATACCCTGAAATTAAAGCTGAAAGTCTGCACTTAAAGCACATCTTGATTGTTTCATTTCAAATCCATTGTGGTGGTATACAGAGCCAAAATGATGAAAATTGTGTCAATGTCCAAATACTTATGGACCTAACTGTATAGGGATTCCCACGTACCATTTACCCATGCCACCCTGCAACCTCTTGCCACTCCTTTGCCACCCCATGTAAAATGTTCTAGAGATCCGCCACTGTACAGTGCCACCACAATATGGCTGAAGGGGATCAATCGCAAAACTGGCTGTAATTGTTTTGGGGGGGGGGGGGGATCTCAAAGCCCTTATCCAAATGCGGCACCGCGCACCCATGGGTTCTGAAATGTACACCTGCAAAATTAAAACTTTGCACAGTACCCGTTTCTCAAGATAATCATTGGACACTTGTTGCCCTACAATCCCACTATAAAACCACACAGAAAGAAAGACAGACAGACAAACACACAAAGATATTCCTTGCATTATTATTTTAGTAGATCTTCGACACAAGTGTTTAAACTGTCTCTGTTTTGGAAAGCCTGGTTATACCCATCCCTATCTGATGACAATCAAGACAGTCACATCAATCACACACCTAATTCCCATCTGATACAAATCACAAAATAGACCTGGGACCAATCAATAATGGACCATAAATACAATATTTCTCTACTAATTTGTGTTTTTACTCATGCCCCACCCCCTCCCCATCTCCTCCTCTATTCTCCAGCTTTCCTTTCTACATCCAGACAATTCAAGGGTAATCTACTGAGATAACACCCCAGAGTTCCTCTGCCACATCCAGAGTCTGCCTGGAACATTATATTGTTATGCCTTCAAGTGAAACTACCAAACTTATTCAGTTGTTGGTGTGGTCTTTGAACGTTAGGATCCTCTCAAAGGATTTATGGAATTACTGTTACTTATACCAACCCTGTCCATTTAAGATCAGTGTGAAGGATTGGAATGAAACTGTAGTATTCCGACCCTATGATATTTCTACCTGTTTGAGCAACCCAGGGCTTGCCTGGGTGGCAGCTGGATCCTTCTCAAACAGTCCTCTCTTCCTGGAGACCTCATCTAGCAGGAACAGGGTCCTCTGTGCCACATCAGGAGAACGCACCATATCTGACTTCTACAGAGAGAGGGGTAGGGAGGAGGGACATGAACAGAGAAAGTAGTTTAACTCTCTTACAAGCACACATCCAATGAGCAACACAGCTTTTATATTGTCAACAAAAGGTGTAATCCTGTGTGGTTGTGGGTTATGTTGTACTGTTTGGTTTGATTCTGTGATGTTGTGTTGTTTTACTCTGAACTGTGAAAAGTTAGGCGCCACTGTAGCACAGTCCACAGACAAAGCACAGTACCATCACACCTTCTCCTACCCCCGACAAGGAGAGGGTCTTCCCCCTTTGTCCTTTTCCCAGAGCAGAAGCTTCAAAGCTTCTGGCCCAGCATGGGGTCAGAAACAGAGGCCACACGGCCCACAGTATCAGACAAAGGATTTATAAGGAAGAACTTTCTTATGTGGATTTACAAACATATTCTCAAGGACTACATGGCTCATGGACACTATTTCAATGACAGTATTTGATGTGTTATAATGTGTGTTTTTTCTCATTTACTTAGAACATTGTTTAATTGAGGTTTGATTATAACTTCCCTTCAAGGATAGTTAAGTCAGCCAATCTTGATATCAAAATGATTGTACCATACTAACAAAACCATTTATGAATGTTGTATTGTTATATTCTGAAGTTTAAGCATTCCATGGACAGTTTGAAATAACAGAACTCAAAAGGTACAGATACTTCACACCTAGGCAGATATCAGGACGACGCCTAGGTGGGGGGAAACTGACCAATGAAAGAGGTCACCTTCACGGAGACCCCCCCCTTTGTTCTTTGGATTATAAAACCCCCAAACGTACAATCACCCTCGCTTGTTCGTAGGATTAAAACTGAGGTGAACCGGTCACTCTCTAACCTATTCCTCTCAATCGGCACATTCACTGAGCGCCCGGAACTTTGACGAGAGATTCCGCTTTCTATTCGTTGGACATAACGAACCTTTGACTCTTTCTTCAAACCGACAAAAGTAACTACGATTTGCAATATTTCTTACTTGTGATATATTGGCATGTTGTGATTAAATTGTTGATGTTTGTTTGTATTTTACAATTTAGCTAACTTAACCCTTGCTAAGTCAGTTACCCTTGCTCGTCCATTGTTACCCCAAAGGCCTACCTGTCCCTCTCTACCCCTCTCTCTCTCTCTCTCCCCCCTTCACACGCGCTCTACACAGCCATTGTGTTGCTCGCCCTCATTTGCATACAGCCACTGTACTACTCTGACTAACCCATAACTTACCTGGTATTTGTTCATTATAATTACATTCTCCTAAATAAATCATTGTGTATAATCCTCACGTATCACTCCCGTTATCTGATCTGCTCTACTTTCATAGAATTCACTACTTAAGATTAGATTGATTATTACGAAGGCTATTATTTCAATATTATTCAATACGGTTTCCTCTATCCCTTTAACAATAAGAGGTGGTGCCCCCAAGAACTACATGCTTTATTATTAAATTAAGTATTGCTAATCTTAAACGAGCAAACCCCGCTACACCACTATGTTACATCTTGTTATGCAACGTCATGTAACAATGTGTTTAGTGTTGTGTTCTGTTGTGTTGTGTAACATTGTGTTTAGTACTTGACATCCAACCTGGGCAGCATGAGCCAGTCTCTCCATCTTTTCCTGGATGGTGCGGGATGACACCCTCTGCCTGGAGCTGGAAGGAACATGACAGAATTCACCACCAACTACTTCTAACTACTTCCTGTAACCCTATTTAGGGGCAGAATAATAGTTGTAGAGCCACATCTTTTTCAAGCTGAGCATGACTGAAAGTAAACATGGAACATGACAGGCTAGTGATACATGGTGCATTTTTAATCCACACTCACTTTCTCTGGAAAGGTGATGTATTGTCTTCTTCCTGCTCCTGGTCCTAAGTAGGAGAAATTATACACCTTCAGTATCTTCTTCATAACTCCAGATACTGTGATTCAAGTTTAATTGGCATTTCATAATGCTGTTACTCAAAATAAATTTTCTATATAGGATAATTATGTTTCCATTAATACACAATGCTAGTGATGTGAAGACATTACTTGAAGGGTAAAAACATTATAGATATAGCTGTTTCTCCAAAGATTGCCAGAAAGATATATTAGCTCATTCTCAACTAATTTAAATGCACAAAACAGATTTCTTTAAAACTTGGATAAGTATAATATGGAGAATGAATTTATCACGCAGCTTGTAATTTAATGTATTGTAATGTGTGGTTGCCAGTCTCACCGCGTTAGCTTCAAAGGCCTTGGAGGTGGTCCGCACACTCGCACTGATGGAAGGGTAGCATAGATATTATAATTTCACCATGAGAAGAAATACCAACAACTACAGCATATTACAGTAGTAGCAGTTTGTGTTAGTGTGTGTGTGTGTGCATGCACCTCCTCTGTAAAGGCATTCTTTCTTCTTCTTGCTTTCTCAGCATCTGTGGAAGAGCAGAAGAGTTTAAGCATGAGGAGTAAAAACTGTATACGCACACATACATACTACACACTACATATCAACTTGGAAATGTTAAACTGATATGGACATTCCAGTCAATGTTCCAATGTCAGAAGTTGAACAGAGATTACAGTAAAAGCAGGTAACATTACAACAGGCAGTATGGCACTTAATATCTAAGGTTATTGCTGGGTTCGGGTGACACAAGAAAATAACCTAGACGCTCCTTGAATGAGAGCACTTATGTATATAGACTTGAGTTGACAGTCAAATTAGGATAGGGAACAATCAGTGTCCATCTTCTACTGTCAGAATCGTGTGTGTTTGTGTGTGTACTGGGTTTGGGTGTGCAGGGGTATGTGTGAGTGGGGTACATGTTATGTAGAGATAGTGGATGAGTGGGCTTGTGCACTGATTATAACTACATTTGTGAAGATGTGTGTTTATGTCTGTGTGCGTGCATGTGTGAGTAATCACCCTATAAGAGGCCGTCCTGGAGCTCTGTCTGACGAAGGCAGGACGGCTGTTAGAACTGTCCTGTGGTATGAATCAGAGGTGTTACTGAGAGATCTCATAACTTGTCAAATATACTAAGTCATAATGTAATATAGGTTACTCGCCAACAAGAGAAAATAGAGTGAAATGCAATGTGTGATTGCAACACTCGGGAATGTCATAATTTAATGAATTAGATATCACCAAACGTGTGTGTGTCTGAGCAGCTTTTTTACTGGAAGTTGTCCATTTTGGGTTGGGCTCTGGGCCCCTCTAGGGGTCTGGGCAGGCAAGGGTTGCAGTGCTGAAAATAGGGTTGGGGACTGAGGGCTTGTGGGAGTTGTAGGGTTGATCCTCTCAGTATGACTACAGCTGTTGTCAAAGGAGATGGACATAGAACTACAGAGATGGAGTGCGTGAGAGAGAGAGAGAGAGAGAGAGAGAGAGAGAGAGAGAGAGAGAGAGAGAGAGAGAGAGAGAGAGAGAGAGAGAGAGAGAGAGAGAGAGAGAGAGAGAGAGAGAGAGAGAGAGAGAGAGAGAGAGAGAGAGAGAGAGAGAGAGAGAGAGAGAGAGAGAGGGAGATAAAGGGAATACAGTCAGAAGCCGTTGTAAAAACACGTGTAAAAACTGTTTTTATGTGTCTAGTCCATCTTACCTGACAAACTTATGAGAACCTATTGGTGGTGGTTTGGTGCTTGAGTCTTTGTTTCTCAATGAGGAACCATTTTCATGCTGTAAAAGCAGTGCAGAACATATTACAATTACATATAACAAACATAACCCCAATCAAGACAAGGACTCACCTGACTTACACAACAGAGTATGGCTATGTTGCCAGTAATTATATGGTGCTATAAAAGATAACACTAAGATGATAGCCTTTTACTTAAGTGCAAAGTATAAAAAACCACAACCACAACATTAAGATAAAAAGAAAAGTGTTTGTGTATGTCAGTCGGTCTGTGCCAGCTTCTGTGAATATGCAGCAGCCTTTACTGTTTGTATGTGTTTATTTTTTTGTATTTTGTGTGCGTGTGTGCCTTCATGTCTGTGTGAATAAAGGTCAGAATTTGATGTGTGCAACTTCTTTTCTGGTCAAGGGGAAAGGTTCCCGTCTCTCCTGGTGGTATAAAACCAGCAGATAATTAACAGCCAACAAACCCTCTGTGGTATAACAGCAGACAGTAGGCTGTACTTCTGTAGTGTAATAAGAATGTAACTGTTTATGAATACATGTCAAATGATTGTCAAGAAAATTAACTACTAAGGCAGCTTTTCCCAATACTGGTCCTTGGGACCCCAGTTTGAAATTAATGGGTTGTTATCAAGCTTTGCAGAAACCTGATGACGACCCATTCATTTAAATCAGGCATATTGGAAAAGGTAAATATCTAAAACATGCAGGGCAGAGAGGCCCAAGGACCAGTATTGGAAACCACTGAATAAAGGGACAGCAAAGACACTAGCAGAATAAAGAAAGCTTCCTAGATTGAACTTGATCTCTTGCACACACACAAACGCACACTATCTCCCTTCGCACACCTGTGGATCGGTGCTGGTGGTTACCGTAGAGGCGCAGGCAGGACCGGAGCCCTTCACGGAAGTAGGTGCTGCCTGTGGAGGACTCTTCTCTTTCCTTATTGTCTCCTCCTCTGCCTCGTCCTCTTCTGCATCTAGGTCCCCCAAGATTTCCACCCTGACCTGTTGGCTCCCACTTCCTTTCTCCTCCCCCTCCTTTTGTTGTCTCAGCGTCTCCACATGCCTCTTCCTCCTCTTCTCATCTCGGACATGCAGGATCTTCAGAAAGTCCAGCTGTATCTGCTCTGCACTACAACATTCACACACAGACACAAGCCCATTCAAATAATGCAATAAATCATAAGAGAGCTTTCATTCTCTGTTACTATACCTTCTTTATATACTTTTTATTATTTGTGTTTTACAGAATCTCCTTGTAAAATATATATCTTTTAATTTAAGATAACATTTTCAAAAACACAGATAGAAATGTACACTTGTTAGTTATATATTATATAGTATCTTGACACAAGGGCGTAGGTTTGCATAGGGACCATAGGGACTAGAAACGACCAAAGTTTGGGAGAAACAATCATCCCCACCAATATTTTGTTAATTTTCGAAAAAGATATCTATTTGCAAAACTCATTCATATTATCATCTATACCAGTGGTTCTCAAACCTGTCCTCAAGTACCACCTGTCCTGCACGTTTTAGATGTTTCCCTGCTCCAACACACCTGATGCAAATGAATGGGTCAGGCTTCTGCATACCTAGACATCGACCCATTCATTTGGCGACGAACATAGTATAGATGAGTGGTTCTCAAACCTGTCCTCCGCGTTTGAGAACCACTCATCTATACTACGTTCGTCGCCGAGAAAAGTGAAAAATACATTTACAAGTTAACCAATGCGCCCTCGAGCCTGCGAGACAAGATGATGTCATTTAAGTTAATTGGCTGAAGTGGCAGAGTCAGAAACACTTCGTGAATCGTGACTTGCAGAAAGAGAGCTGGCAGTACGCCAGGAAATCATAAAGCCTCATATTAGTATTTCGTTTGGTCTCAGCATTGATATTTTTGACCCTTTTGTGCTTTATAGATAGTGAGATAATGTCACCCAAAAAGAAGAGAGATATCAGACATTTTTTCACCACCCAGAGAGTAAGTAGATATAAAGAAGGTCGTTGTTAGTTAGCTAACTAGTAGGAAAACTACACACACAGTGCAAACCTGCTAGCCTTACATCGCCACCAATTGTACAATGGACATGTTTTAAAAGTTGTTAGTGTAGTAGAGCATGTAACTTTTGCTTGTATTAAATCTATCCCTAGCGTCTGCAATCTTTCGACCAGTGTGTTCTTGTTGAAGCCAGAATGATAAAGTTAACCTACCCACATAATGGGACTGTGCCAGTTTAGCCTAGTACCAGCAGGCTAGCAACTCAAAAGTGATATTAACTGATAATAAGTAGGCCTATATGATCCCTTGGATAGTAATATGCCTATCCCTGTAAGCTCGACCAATCAGCCATCAACTAAGCATGGTTAGTGTCTGTATTAAATTGATGAATTATTGTGAAGGAAAAAAAGCACCCTGAAGATACAGATGTTGAGCAGGTTGGTGATGAATCAGCATCAGGGGTTCAGGTGAGAAGTTGAATTGTCCATTTTGGTAAAGATTGCATTAAATCGCAGTTTTTTAAGGGATGTTTAGACAATGTTACCCATGAATGTTGTCATTCACACTTATACTTGTAGATAGTAAAAGGTGCTACAGAATTGAACTGAAACACTCCCCAAGGATGAACTGAACCCTGGGTAAGATATGTGAATGACTTAAAGAGTATGCCTAGCCACAAGCAATATTCAACATGCTGCAGTCTCTTACTTAACAGTTTTTCTCTAAGGCTTTACTCCATTCTTGAATGAGAATAATCGTTTTCAAAACAAGTTCAAATCTCAAAGTAGTTACTTGTCCCCACCAGATTTGAATTTCCTATTCATTTCAAAGCAATCCCTCATGTTATGGCACAATAATAACATGCACATGGCTTGTTGATGAGTTGATTCTCAGTGAATCTCTTCAAAATTACTAAACAATATTTAATCATGTGAGACATCACAAGCAAAATTATCTATTCAATTATCAAAATCTGATTAGATATTATTTTTCATAAATGTTTATTACGTGGAATGACATGGAATAGTCTTACGTACTGTGCGGAGGTACAATTTATAATAAATATATTTGTAAAAAATAAGCCTAAGCGATTGAGAACAATTGTAAATACATGTTATGAGAACAGGCCAATGGCATTGACAGCTAAACTGAAAGTGATGTCTGATTTGTAACACAAAAGGGTTTCTCCTCTGACCTGCTTCGAGCCGCAGCACTGTCATTGCTGGAGATCTGCTCAGGAGCGCCTTCATTGGTGAGGCTGCCTTTGGGGGAGTGTCCGGGAGAAAGCTCATCAGGGTCAGCAGTGCTGATGGAGCTCCTAACCCTCCGCCTCTTCTCCCTTTCTACCTCCTCCTCGTCCTCCATCGTCCACTGGCGGGTCAGGCTAGGGCGCACGAACATACAAATATTCTCAATATTTATACTCAGACACACACTCACATTCTCTACATCTTCATCTAATCACTGCCTTAACTACATGACACACAGTACTAGAATAGTAAGAGTGAGATATAGACTTTCAGTGGTGCTGAGTATAACCTCTTAGTTCACTATTTGTCTTTGGCAAACTGGAAATATTGATGTTCTGGTTGCAATCAATGAACTGTTACATATAACCTGTATAACTAGCTCACCTGGGGAATTACAATCAAGAAACGCAAAGACTGCTGTCCATATAATCACTTCACGCTAGGGAGAAGCCCAGCCCTGATAGCTGTCAATACAGCAAGTTCTCTTCACAAATGCCATGAAAAGAGACTGGACCATGGCCAAGACATAATTGTGCAGGTAGATTGAACATAGTCCGCTCACATGAAATCAACCATTGTCAACCGTAGTTCAAGTCTAGTTCAAGCTAGTGTAAATCAAATGTTACCCACGTCAATCAAATGTTGTCGTGTAGCCCACCGAGTCTTTAGAAAGTCTACCGCGTATAAGACAATAACACTCTACTTCAGACTTCAGAAAATAATGTACGAATAACGGATAAAGAAACAGGTTTCCATTCGTAAACGCTGATGTGTCTTATTGGCAAGTGCACAGCTGTTCAAAGTTTCAACGGTCTATTTAAAATGTTTTATGCTTACCTGGTAAGAGCTGACCAGCTTTTCCTGCTCAATGACATTTCAGAAAAAAACTCCGAACGGGAAAAGTATTATAAGTAAAGCTGAGCGAGGCACTTGACTCAAGAGCGGAAAAAGACAACTGCCACAGCAGTAATCATACTTAAATGTGAGGTCCACCTATAGCCAGCGCAGCCAAGAAATATCACATGATTACAGGGGAGGTAGGACCTTGGGGGGGGCGGAGCTATGTGGTCAATCTATAGTTTAATAGTTATGATATAAGTTAAATTCTAATCGCTATAATATATATATATATATATAGCAGCTTTAAAATAAATTATCTTTCTGAAGTTAAATTACAGTTAGGGCCTAATGTTGATGCTTAAAATCGGATCCAACCCATCACTGGAGAAGAATAAAATGCAATGTTGACATTTGGAGGAGCCAAATATTATATATATAATATATATTTAAATTAGATAATGTAGGCTACACTCAAACTTTCTTATAAGGGTAGGCTGATCTGGTTTCTCTGGTCCCATCAGCGCCCCCCCCCCCCCCCCCCCCCCCCCCCCCCCAGTACCCCCCGCTCCCATAACGCGCACTACGCGCTGTGCGTAGGGCACCAAGTCCTGAGGGGGCACCAAAAAATTGCCAACTCAAAAATCATCATAGTACTAATAATTATAATGCCGATATTATATCAGTATATCAATATTAGGCACCTTTTAGGCATGTATATCACAAAACAGGCAGAACAAGAGATATATTTCATTGCTCAAAAAAAGTTACGATGGTGCCCCCCCCCCCCCCCAAAAACAAATACACACTCAACTTCCCAAGCTCGCAGTGGCTGCCCTTTCCTATCTCAGTGGCCTGACGAACTTTGACAGTAGGGTCAACTTTTCGAAAATGGCATCAAAAAGACAACAGGAGTCAGGGGCAGAAATAAGAAAGAGAAAGAAACTGCGAAATGATGCCCGTGCATCGATGCACCTGATCACTTTCAGTCCATGTTTAATCATTGTTAAATACGGGAAATGTGCTGCTAATTTTATGGTTAGCCTATGCATACACCTCGAACTAGCTGACGTTATTGCTAATGTTAGCACACTCAAATATGTTAGGTGCAAGCTAAATAGAGATTTTACTGTTAAACATTATCTATGCATTTTACAAGTAACTGACGCCAGCTAGCTGTTACTTTACTTTACATTCTATGATGCTTTTATATTCGATTTAACAAATCGTTTTTAAATGAGTAATAAAGGTGGAGAGCTCCTTGCTGCATGCTTTCAGTTTTAAATGTTTATAATTTGGAAAACCAGGCTAAGAAACGTAAGGGTGGGGCTGAAGCATTAAGAGACAAAAATACATCACCTTCACTAGACAAGGTTTTACCAATTGAAAAACGGATTTTTATTTTACATGAAGCTCAAAAACTATTTTGCGCTCAAATAAATGCCAAAACTTTTCGCTCGCGCGTGTCGCGCGCTCGCATTACGTTGGGAACTCCGTAACTAGCATTACATCAAACACAGAATGTGGATGCATTGGCAGGGCAGCTGTGGTGGCGTATACGGGGGCCAGTTCTGGTGCGCCGGTCTGGATCAAAGTCCAGGGCCTATTTTCACTCAGTCCGTCCCTGCCAAGTCCTGATCAACCACCCTCAACCAGCTGTTTAGGGACAGATACACAGCAGAGAACCACCACCTCTCAATAGGTGTTACATTGTGATGCTGCTGTTGTGTTAGGCTATTGGTATTGAGTTATATGTTTGGTAATAAAAAGTTAAACTGGCATAAACAATCGGGGTTTTTTAGGGGGGGGGGGGGGGGGGGGGGCATCATAAAGGAATTATGCTTAGGGCACCAAAATGGCTAGCAGCGGCACTGCGTGTGTGTGTGTCTACAATCGCACCTTCTTTAATAGGCCTTCAAAAATGTTCTTGTATTTTTCATTATAACTTCACCAACATGTCAATTGCACACTAATTAATACTCAGCATAACCCGCCAATGGCTTCTTTGATTTAGATTAAGGTTCCATGAAACAAGCAATGAAGCAGTCCTTAGCACTCTTGTGCTGATGTTAATTTGCAAATAGTAGAAACAGAGTGCTTGTATGATGTAGTTATTTTGTCAATAATTAGTTATTAATGATCGGAATTTGTTGGGTAGTTGGCAGTAAAACTGACAGCGTGCATAGTAATAAAGTGCGGTTTAGGGTTAGGGTTTAGGGTCATATTATCTGCTTTGAAGACAGCTACGGTCCGCATTCATCTTCAGCATGCAACTTTGCGCTTTTTCATGCAGGCCATGTTGTTATTGGCCAACAGTCATCAATTATCTGAGACGTACTGGTTAAAACAGTCGGATACGACAGCTAGGCGACATGCAGCTTTAGCTATAGTGGAGAACTCTAGAGAGCGCGCAAGTCATCTGACTTTTACGCACGCTTTACGGTTGCCAATGGGTCGACCCGGGCCGCCATTTGGGGAACCCTGCCATAGACTGTAAAAAATAATGGACGACGCGTCTCCGTTTCCTCCGAATGTACAGCCCAGCCCATTCGTACTTATGAAGGCTAATGAAAGCCTATGAAAGGCTTCCCAAGCCTAATCGTTCGATATGTTTTCGTAATGTTTTTGAATTGAATCACACTTTTTTTGTTCTTCTAATGTAGGCTAGACTTTGCGCTCAATATAAGTGGGGCTCACGCTCCGATCTTGCGGGGACACACAGTCATTTCCTGTACGCCACTGCTGCCAATTAATATTATTTCTGAACCTTAATTAAAACAAGATAGGTTGAGTGTGTTGAATTGTTTTTTCTCTTGCAATGATCGTTATCTGGTTTCCCCTCGGAAACGAATGAAGTGGCAGCAGGGCCGGCCCAATCCTTTTTGGGGCCTTCAGCAGAATTGATTTGGGGGCCCCTCGGCGTCGCCAATTATTATAATTTTTTCTTTATTGCCGTATTTCTTCGATTAAACTTAGATGTATTATACATTGTTCATTTTTGTGCGCCATTTATTCGAGGGCGGCGTTTATTTGAAGGCAACGTTTAATCGAAGAAATACGGTATTTTAGGCTAGCTGCGCTAGCATGCTAACGTGTTAGTTCGCTACAGTAATGTTCTTAGATAGTTTGAACAGTACGGTTTTCTAAATCACCGATTAAGCAAAGAGAAAATGTCAATGTTAGTTAGACTAGCTAGCTCTATCTAATCTGCTTTTTATTAACGCTGATTTGCAAGGAATGCAAGAACAGTTAGATAGCGAAAACACCTATACTAACTACTGTACTGTAACCATGTAAACTAGTTTAGCTTGCTAACGCAAGAGCACCTGCTTCTCTCCAGTTCTTTCAATAGATAATCTAGACAGGCGTTAGCAATAGGCTAGACTGCTATTCGTTTTCTGACTATTTTTTCGTAAGCTTCCCTTCTAATGCCGACTAACAGCTAGTCTCTAGCTAGCTAGAGTCATTTGCTAAGTAAGGTATGTTGATGTGATATTTGAAACGTATTTAGCTAGCAGTGCACTAGTGGGCGTTTAATCGAGGGCAGTGTTCAATCAAAGAAAAACGGTACATTAAACTGTAATTTCATGTTCTCTTGGTCATTTAGCAGACGCTCTTTTCCTGAGCGACTTACAGTAAGTACAGGGACATTCCCCCGAGGTGAAGTGCCTTGCCCAAGGACACAACGTCATTTGGCACGGTTAGGAATCGCACATTCAAACTTCTGATTAATAGCCCGATTCCCTAACCGCTCAGCCATCTGACCCCTATGAAGTAGGTTTTGGCACATATGGCTTTGCATAGTGGAACAGCATATAACCTACCACCAAAATCACATATTCACATTTAGTCATTTAGCAGACACTCTTATCCAGAGCTTATTCACATGCCTACTTTAGATTAGATTACTGTTAATACAGAATATTGTTTTTGGATCTTTATGTAACTTAAACATTACTACACTGGACTCATTGTTATTCTGTGCATTCAGACATGAATTTGTAAGTTTGTTACATTTAGCCTATGTCTGGTTTGTTACTATGCAATTCAGTGGGAGAGTGCTGGGGGGCTGAAGGGGGGGGGCTGATATGAATGCAAACTTTAAAGCTATTATGTGTAATCCTGTCACACCCTGATTCGTTTCACCTGTTGGTTTGTCTCCACCCCTCACCAGGTGTCCCCTATTGTCTTCTGTATTTAACCTCTGTTCTGGCAGTTGCCAGATCGTCTTGTGTCTCACAGTTGTTTCCAGCGTTCAGTGTTACTAATGTAGCGGGGTTTGCTCGTTTAAGATTAGCAATACTTAATTTATAATAAAGTATGTAGTTCTTGGGGGCACCACCTCTTATTTGTTAAAGGGACAGAGGAAACCTCATTGAATAATATTGAATAATAGCCTTTGTAATAATCAGTCTAATCTTAAGTAGTGGATTCTATGAAAGTAGGGCAGATCAGATAACGTGAGAGATACGCGAATATTATACACAATGATTTATTTAGGAAAATGTAATTATAATGAACAAATACCAGATAAGTTATGGGTTAGTCAGAGTAGTACAGTGGCTGGATGCTAATGAGGGCGAGCAACACAATGGCTGTGTAAAGCGCGTGTGAAGGGGGGAGGGAGAGAGAGAGTGGGAGAGAGGTAGAGAGGGAGAGGTAGGCCTTTCTAGTAACAATGGACGATCAAGGGCAACTGACTTAACGAGGGTTAAGTTAAAATCATTTGTAAACTACAATCAAACATCAACAATTAAATCACAACTTGCAATATGTCACAAGTAAGAAATATTGCAAATCGCAGTTACTTTTTTCGGTTTGAAGAAAGGAGTCAATGATCCGTTATGTCCAACGAAATATAAAACGGAATCTCTTGTCAAGTTCCGGGCGCTCAGTGAATGTGCCGATTGAGAGGAATAGGTTAGAGAGTGACACGTTCACCTCAGTTTAATCCTACGAACAAGCAGGGGTGATTGTACGTTTGGGGGTTTTATGCTCCAAAGAACAGGGGGGGTCCCTGTGAAGGTGACCTCTTTCATTGGTCAGTTACTCCCCACCTGGGCGTCGTCCTGAGATCTGCTCAGGTGTGAAGTGGCTAGAGCCATGAGTTCCGATATTTGTCCATGGAATGCTTAAACTTCAGAATATAACAATACATGGTTGTGTTAGTATGGTACAATCATTTTGATATCAAGATTGGCCCCGTAACCAGCACAGGCCTTGGCCAAGGCCGTTGCTGGAAAACAACTCCCCTGGAGAGCGCTGAAGCGAGACTATCTTGCTCTTCCCTCCCCCCCCCCCCCCCCCCACCGACATCTGTGGTTTGGTCTCTGCCCGGGTCATGACCAAGGATGTCTCCTTGCCAACACAATCTGGATAGGGAGAATCGGACTGATTGTGGCCTAGGTCGAGGGTGCCAACCCAGACCTACTCACACATTAACTTTCACCTACTACAGATATCACCACCCCCCCACCCCCATCCAACGCCTTCGCCTGCTTGTTTCCCCAGGGTGGCTGGCGGGTCTGTGTCCAGCGCCTACCATGGCTGCAGGTCCAGATGCTGCTTGTCTACCCCTTCCCCCACTCCCTGTTGCAAGTCTTGTAAATGTTGTTGGGCTTATGTGCTGAGGTTTTTGACTGTTCCCACACTGTACTCCTCTAGGAGCATTGTCTGGGGGTTGCCTTTTTCTCTCCTCCTCTCTCCTCATGTTATGCTGTAACTTTCTAGTTGGCGCCGAAAATGGCTGCCTAGGTAGGCTCTCCTGCCAAAGTAAATTCCTTGTCTGTGCAAACTTTCATGGCGAATAAACACCAATTCTGATTCTGACTTAACTATACCTGAAGGGAAGTTATAATCAAACCAGGGTAGGAAATTTACGTATTTTTTGGGGGGCACCCAAATTTTTTTGCCCCCACTGACTGAAATCCAGGGGCATTTAAAAAAAATTGGGGGCACTTTTTGAAAATTGTGAAATAACATTTAACCTTTGTTCAAGATAATACATATGCTTATTTACTATATGAGCAATTGTCACCAAATGGCAAAAATAAGACTAAGCAGTAGTCTACATATTCAAAGTGTTTTCTTTGATTCTTTTTACTTTTTTTTTTTTGCTTGGCAACGATTGACGCTTTCGCATTTTCAACAAGGACGTGCATCTTAAAACCATGCATAGCTACGACCGTGGTCTGTCAAGCTTGGTGCACTTGTTGTAAATTCAAATCACAAAGTCGGACATATGACCGACGTACGAGTTAAGACCAACTTCTCTGCTGAGTCCCTTGCTTTGTGACGCGTTTGACATCAAACGCGTCACAAAGCGAGCAGCGAGTGCTGCTGCCTGTGGCAATGAGCGCTTCTGCCTATCGATTAAAACAATTACAAAACGTTTGTTTTGGGGGCAATTTTTGCCCCTCTCCTAGTGATCAGGGGCAAAATTATATTTCTTAGGGGCATTTTTGCCCTTTGCCCTCGTGTATTTCCGACGCTGAATCAAACCTCAATTAAACAACGTTCTAAGTAAATGAGAAAAGCACACATTATAACACATCAACTACTGTCATTGAAATAGTGTCCATGAGCCATATAGTCCTTGAGAATATGTTTGTAAATCCAGAACAGAAAAGTTCTTCCTCAGAAATCCTTTGTCTGAATTCAGAGAATACTGTGGGCCCTGTGGCCTCTGTTTCTGACCCCATGCTGGGCCAGAAGCTTTGAAGCTTCTCCTCTGGGAGATAAGGACAAGGGGGAAAACCCTTTCCTTGTCGGGGGTAGGAGAAGGTGTGATGGTACCGTGTTGGTCTGTTGACTGTGCTACACTAAGTATTCCTGTTTCTAGTTTTCGTTTTTTTCTGTCTTCACTGTTTTGATCTCTGCCTGTTTAGCCTCCCGACCACGAACCTGCCTGTCCCAGTGTATCTCTGCTATTCGGCCTGATACCGACCTCTGACCGCCCACCGCCCACGAAGCTGCCTGCCCCAGTGTACCCCTGCCATTCGGCCCCGATACCGACCGCCCACCGACCAACGAGCCTGCCTGCCCCAGTGTAACTCTGCCTTGCTACTCTGTTGCCACCTGTGTTTGCCCCTGGACTACGAGATTGCTTTGTGAACAAATAAACTGTTCTACTACAAACCACCCCGCTTCCTGTTCGCATTTGGGTCCACTATCCTGCCTTTTGTCAGAACGATCTGGCCATGACAGACCCAGCGGAGTTCGATCGCCTACAGCATGCCGTAGCCCACCAAGGGGTTGTTTTGGGTCGTCACAAAGAGGGTCTACGTGCCTCGATGGAGGAGCTTCGGGCACAGAGAGCGCACCAGAGGCTAGCTACTGAGAGTCTCGATCAGCACCTGGAGAGGCTAACCCAATAGCTGCCTGTCCCGAGTCAGCCGCCTCTCAACCCCCCATACTACATCAACAGGAGCCCCACTTACCTCCCTTATCTTTGATCTCCAGCCATTGTCCTTTCCCACTGAACAGTCTAGAGTTGCATATCTCATTACCCTGATGTCCGTGAGAGCTCTGGACTGGGCTACCGCTGTCAAGGAACAGCACTCACCCGTCTGTCATAGCCTGGAGGCATTTACAACAGAGCTAAAAAAGGTGTTCAACGTTCCACAATCCAGCAGAGAGGCAGGACATCAACTGTTGCTGCTAAAACAAGGGTCCAGCAGTGTCGCCGACTATGCGATTAGGTTCCGAACCCTCGCTGCAGACAGTTTGTGGAATCCTGAGTCCTTGTTTGATGCTTTCCTCTTTGAATTATCCGGGCCTATTAAGGACGAACTGGAGTGTTTTATGGATTCTGCTCTTCTCAAACAACTGGGAATACCTACTCGCCCTCTCCAGACACCGATTGAAGCAACAGCCTTGGACGGTCATTCTGTTGGTCGTATAGCTGACATGACCAGGGGTGCGTTTCCCGAAAGCGTCGTAAGCCTAAGTTGATCGTAGAGTCCATCGTACGATGTATCTGAGTTGTACGGGCCGTTTCCCGAAGCCATCGTAGCTAAAGAAGCACTTGAAAATCCTCGTAGATTAACGAGAGCTCCAGACCAGTCGTAGATCGCTAAGTGCATTGTAGCAAAGAGACTCAGTGGATATCCACAACCCCAGTGATTCCATCAGTGGAAGTGACACCAATGATGTTTATTGCCCTCT
The DNA here is from genome assembly GCF_038355195.1 of Osmerus mordax. Taxonomy (NCBI): domain Eukaryota; kingdom Metazoa; phylum Chordata; class Actinopteri; order Osmeriformes; family Osmeridae; genus Osmerus; species Osmerus mordax. The sequence continues at coordinate 2,414,514 of NC_090056.1, read as the reverse complement.
CCTCCTCTGGTGTCAGAGATGTGGCAGAGCTTGGGCCAACACCAGTTTGGCTCAGAGAAACCCTCACTGCTGCAGCCTTTCTTTTTGAAAGACTGGCAAAGTCTTGCCATTTTTTCCTGACGTCAGTTCCCCCTCTCCTGACCCCACTGACTGCCGTCAATGTTTGGGCAATTTCCTCCCACACCTTGATTTTTTCTTTGTTGGTGTGGGCACCTTTGAACCTAGAAAATAATAAGAATGCTAATTTATTCGGGCTTGAAGCCAGCCTTTCTTTTCTTATCAGACGCCATTGGTCTTTCATAGAATGGTTTGGGCGTTACCTGAGCATTTTTATACTCGTCACGCTGATTGCAGGGAACTGACACCGGTGTAAAACTTAGATGCAGCATAGTTTGCACGTTCACCTTATTGTCTTTGTCTTCATGTAGCATCATACAATGTACATTGAAAAGTACTAAAATAAGTACACTATAATAAATGTAAAGTTTTCTGTAGCGACAGAAAATATTTTTTGTGTGTACCGTAATTCGTCAATTATTTTGGTTAACGCTTACATTTTAAAGTCTTAAATTTGCGTCGGAAGAATCACATTTCAGTACAATGGACAGTGTCTTGTTAAGCGCAACTTAAGAGACACGTACGATGGTTCTCCTTACGAGCATGTTCAGGAAACGCACGTAAGAAATAACGATGGATCGTTATTTTGATCATAGAGAACCCTCGTAACAGCTACGATCCATCGTTATCGGGAAACGCAACCCAGGACACTACACTGCGACCGAAATGGTTGCATTTGCGACCTTTTGAAATGCCATTGCGACCGTAATGCGGCGCAAATGTATCACTGATTATTTTTGTGCTAACCGTAGGTTTTAGGCAATATGCTATGATTTATTATGAGCATTTGTTAAAACGGTAATGTGTATTTTAAGAATACGTTTTAAGACATTCTCTGAGCATTCAACACATCAAGTTGGCTTTAGCCCCGCGACCCCCCCCCCCCCCGCCCCCCTCCCAGAATGGTGTAGCCTAATGTTGATAAAAAAAAACAACCTCTCGTCAAGACGCACGCAGCAATCGCATATAGGATACTCAATCTGATGTGTTAAAATGAAGCAGACAATTCGCCATGTACGGAGCATGTGAGTGAGAATGATATGGACATATGAATTTCGACACCAGTGGCTCGAAGAATACCAGTGGTCATCGGTGCCACCACCAGTGTATCAGTAGTATTGCCAAACTTTTTCGCCAGTGCAAGGCGCAACGTGTAGGCTGTTGAAAGGTCTAATGTTTTCGTATCGCTTAAGATTCCTCACTACAGGCAAATGAGGGAATACTTGTTTCAAAAGTAGTATTGCCATGGCAATACTGGCAATACTGACGACGGCGGAAGTCGGGTGAAGTACAGAGTTAATGTTTATTTGACGTAGATTTAAACATAATAACGTTCATCGACACACAAACATAAGACAATAACACAAAGACAATTCCATACAGCTCCATCTAGCATTCTAGAATGGAACCGGGAGAATCCAGCCCACCAGCACTACCCAGCTGATGGCCCTGAACCCCCAGAACATTCTTCAACAGACCATTTTATAGATACAACAGTTTTCAAAAGTCATTGGTCCATCCTACAGACATGCAGCTATACCAAATCTCTTCTGTCATTGTTTAAATCCTTAGAACAATACAGTTGAATCCACATTGTCTTCAGACCAACTGTCTCTTCCCCCCAGGTGACAAGAACTCTCTCAGGTCACCCAGACTTCCCGTCTCTTAGACTTCACGTCTCCTAGTTAGGTGTCATAAAACTGCAAATGGCATCTCTACCAAATGGAGTTGAATCAACATTCATTGTATCAAGCTTCTTAACCAACTGTAAACTTCTCCTAAAACACATTCATCGTACATAGGCCCAAAATGTATTTCACAGGCGGCAATGGTTAAGGTACCAAGACGGAGCAATGCACTGTGTGTACTGTATATTATGTGGGCCTTCAATTGCAGGACTGTCCACAATTTTTACAGCGTCAAAACAATTCAAACACAAAACATTGAAGCTTCACAACGACTGTATGAAGCACGTGCGAGTCTGACCATCTGTGCCCCAACCATAGTATGTTGAAATCTAAAATAAATTCATTTTGCACTTCATAATGTAGGCCTACTGTATTTTCTATTGCAATAAATTTATCCCAATCAATGATAAAAAAAACAAGAAGGGATGTGGTTTAAAAGATGGCAAGTAATTAAAGGTCCCATGGCATGCTGTTTTTGGATGCTTTTATATAGGCCTTAGTGGTCCCCTAATACTGTATCTGAAGTCTCATTCCCGAAATTCAGCGTTGGTGCAGAATTACAGCAGTCCCACAATGAGCTTTCCTTAGGACGTGCCATTTCTGTGTCTGTAGCTTTAAATGCTATGAGGAGGAGATAGGCGGGGCTAACTGCCATTGCAAGCCATGATGTCTCTCGAGGAAAAAACAATATTGCGCTTGCACGGTCGTAGATCATTTTCTCATTGGTGGGCCAAATTCTCTGTGCGGGCAAAGCAGAGAAAGGGGAGGTAACCTTTCCCTTTATGATGACATAAGGGGAAGATTTTCAGATCGGAGCATTTGAGCTTTAATTTTCAAAGGCGGAGAAAAATACCCAGGGCTTGGTTTACACCTATCAAAATTTCAACCAATTCACACGCTCTCACGCCACACATTGTATTTCTCACGCTGAGAAGGAAACGACCAAGTATTTCTGCTAGCGTTGTAACCAGTAATGGACGAGGCGCAGATACACTGAGTGAAGCAACACTCAAGCTCACGACGTGCGAACACGGAACACCCCTGAAATCTCGTCTCGGGGGTGGGTTGGGTTGCGCAGCCAAATTTTGGTTGGCATTGTCACGGGGTGGAACGGGACAGGGTGGGTTTCGACGCACCGGTTGCTAATCAGGCTGAGGGGGGCTGGAGATGCTTGTTTTTACTAAATAATAAAATTGATTGATTTGGGTGTTGACAATGGTCATTTACATGTGAAAGGATTGTAAAACTAGTTATTCAAGTCAATTGTAGCAAACCATAGTCAACTTTAATCAAATAAAACTTAATTTCCCAACAACAAAATTGTGGCTAATGAAATTACTGATAACTTTGGAAAACCACTAGCCACAGTGGCTGGTGAGCAAAAATGTTAATGTGAAGCGCTGCTCTGGGGTATTGAAAAGGAGGTCCACCAAGCGCAGCTGCTGCAACCTGATCCCGGAGGCGGCCCACCTGGTCGTCTGTTTGTACCTGGCCCAGCAAGGGCCAGGGTCCTGAAATGGGGTCACTCCTCTAACCTCACCTGCCATCCTGGCGCAACCCGAACCTTGGACTTTATCCGTCTGCGTTTCTGGTAGTCCACCATGGGGGTCGATGTTCCGGCGTTTGTCTCTGCGAGTACAGTATGTGTCCCCAAAACAAGAATCCACGTCACACCCCATCAGGCCTTCTGCAACCACTTCCTGTTCCGAGGCGACCATGGTCTCACATCTCTCTGGACTTTGTTAGTGGCCTCCCTCCGTCTGATGGCAACATGGTCATACTTACCGTAGTGGATCGCTTTTCCAAGGCTGCTCATTTCATACCTCTACCCGACTTGCCTTCTGCCAAGGAGACGGCTGGTGGTTCAGCAAGTCTTCCGAATCCACAGGCTTCCCATTGACATTGTCTCGGACCGGGGACCTCAGTTTTCGTCTAAGTTCTGGAGGGCATCCTGCACCCTTATCGGATCGTCGGTCAGCTTGTCCTAAGGTTTCCATCCCCAATTCAACAGCCAGTCAGAGCGGGCCAACCAGGAGACAGTACTGCAATGTCTGGTTTCGGACAACCCCACCACCTGGAGCAGACACCTGGTCTGGGTGGAGTATGCCCGCAACACTCTGCCCTCCTCCTCCATGGGTGTCTTCCCTTTTGAGTGTGCCTTCGGCTACCAGCCACCGTTGTTTCTGGAGCAGGAGGAGGAGGTCGGGGTTCCATCCGCCAAGCTGTTTGTCCAGCGTTGTCGTCAGACATGGAAACAGGCCCGGGCAGCTCTCCTGCGCACCTGCGCCAGGTATCGCCGGCAAGCCGACCACCACAGAACTCCGGCTCCCCACTATCGTGTGGGCCAGTGGGTGTGGCTGTCCACCCGGAATCTGCCTCTTCGGGTAGAGAGCCACAAACTGTCCCCCCGCTACATCGGACCCTTTCGGATTGCACAGGTCATTAGCCGCTCGGCTGTTAGGTTACTGTTGCCTCGCACCCTTCATGTCCACCCTACATTCAATGTGTTAAACCTGTCTCTACCTGTTATTTGTCTCCCGTTCCTAGGCGTCCTCCCTTTTCCCCGTCTTATCGACGGCCATCAGGCATTCACGGTGAGGCGTTTCCTGAAGGTCCGCCCCTGGAGAGGCTAGCAGTTAGCAAGCTAGCTTTGAAAGGCAACGGTTTTCAGATAATTCGATTGACGCACTTGCCTCCAGCGTGGAAAAGAAACACCTGTTGATTCAGTTTATTGACCTCTGTTGATCCAGACGTTTTTAATTTGTTGATGTTTCTACAGTCTTTCTTTTAGTCTTGGCTTTTACTTGGAGGTTGCTGTTGTTCGCCTTCCATTGAAATGTTCGCTCTGCACAGCAACATTGAACCTGCGCTAATCACGTGTGATTGTCGGCGCAAACACGTTGTGTGGAGGTTTGCAAATATAGATTGATAGACAGGAAGTACATCTTATCATTACATTTGGGCTGAATGCAATGATTGGTTGAAAACAAAATTGTCCCATTGTTGCTATCAGGATGTGAAGAGACCTTCAACTAGTAAAACAAAAATAATTCTGAAAACAACCTCGCTTTAATACAGTGAAAAAAACACTTCTTATTAGGATGACACACAAATACTTATATAGTTTGGGCATTGTTTCCTCTCTGCTGTTATTTGCTGCTACTGTCACGCCTCGCACGTTCACAGAGATATTGACTGGCAGGAATTTGGCCAATAGTTTCTGCAGGCCTCTTATAATTGACCACTTGGTGTGTGAAAAGGCTGGATTTACACAGAGGGATTAAAGAAATGCAAATATGCAATATTAGACCAGATGCACATAATAAAGCAAGTGAAGCCGACATGTTCAAAAATTCTGAAATCCGGTCGGACGCTTTTTTAAGGTCCGAAAAAGAGGACATATCCGGGAAAAAGAGAACATATGGTCACCATACCACTAGCGTAACAATGGGAATTAGTATTTTATTTTGCTTTATTGTGTCATCGATGGTAACAATTTACTTTGTCTTTTACTATCAAATACAGTCAACCTAACCGAAAGGAAATGTATTTAAAGGAAAAAGCATGGGACAGTGCAGTTATTAACCCCTTACAAAAACACAGAAAACATTTGTTAGATGACCATACAATGTATTTTCTGAATGTAAGCAGGATTTGAGAGATACATTACATAAAGTCATTTTAGCAGTAGCTCTTATCCAGAGCGACTTACAGTAAGTACAGGGACATTCCCCCGAGGCAAGTAGGGTGAAGTGCCTTGCCCAAGGACACAACGTCAGTTTGCATGACCGGGAATCGAACTGGCAACCTTCGGATTACTAGCCCGATTCCCTCACCGCTCAGCCACCTGACTCCTGAACATAAAAATGACTCCTGAACATAAAAATAAAAAATTGGCGGCAGAGCTGGCCAAAGCCTTTCAGGGGCCCTAGGCAACATTTTATTGTGGGGCGCCCCACCACCTCAGGCCACCAATACTATTGACTTATCAAGGCTTGAGAATTTGCACACCTACTATAAATCTTACACACCCATTATCTATTGTATTATGTTTGGCTTTGTTGCTTACATAATGTCAACTGGGCATATTTTTACCCTTCTACGGTTTTTAATTAAAAAAAATAGCTAACTCATTAGAGTGGTCTGGTGTTAATCTGCACGCTCATATTCAAAGTGATATTAAGTGGCATACTGTCCATTGTGTACTGAAAAGTAACAAAATAAACAAGGCAATAATTTACTGTAAGCAATTTAAACACTATAATTGCTTTTGGTTTAAATTCTTTTCTGTGCCAAAACGCAGAGCATGAATAAACTATAATTAAAATCAAATAACTTAAATCCTACAGTGCCTCCTTTATTAAAGATTCCTTCTCATTTAAAAAATACATGTAAAGCAAATGTAAAAAATAAATTAAATACTGTTAAGATTATCAAAACTGTCCCGACTCCTATGCTAGATCGCTTTAATCTATCACTTTACTGCAATAATGTTATTATTTAATAATGTTAATAATATTATTTATTTTTTCTTTTCTGATTTGTATTCACTAATTGTAAAAAGATTTAACATTAGGTGTAACTCGGAAGTCTGAATTTCCAAGTGTCATTATGGTCGTGCACTACTGTCAAACCGCTGTCTGTGGACATGTTGCTAGGGTGTTAGTAGGCCTATGCGTAAATTTTGAGAGGACACAGACATTTAGCCATTTTTTATCAACTGGTGTCGTTAACAACGGCTATCCTGGCTAGTTTTATATGTCCTCTCATGCCTCGTGCATGTTTTTGCCTTAGATGCTCCAACATGCACGTTGTGCTCCCATGTTCCACCCTGCATGTATGCATAGCAAAGCTCTATTCTATTGGATTGCATTCGGGAGGTAGCGTTACAGTCTAGAGCTACAGCGCTGCACTGATCAAATTGCGTAATTACAGGCCCTTTCAATAGGTCATATGAGATCAAACGACTAGTCGACAACAGAAAAATTGTCGACTTTTTTTAATTGTCAACGTTGTCGATAATGTTGACAAATCATTTCAGCCCTACTGCGGGAGCCCTCTGGTGGCCACGGGGGCACTAAGCAGCCGTTTAGTTCACTATAGCGTCGGGCAGGCCCTATTTGGCAGGGACCCCCGTCATCATGGGACCCGCTTTGGTAATGCATGCAGGGCACATTGTAGGTGAGACTGTAGGGCACCTCATCTCATTTTCTTTACTTTCTCCATTGCAAGGGTATTTCAACATGTTTTCTCACTTGGAAGGGCATCCAATTTATGAGGTTTTTTATCAGAAAGGAACATCAAGTTTATCCCATTGTAAGGTGACCTATATTGCACTATATCACATTTTATCCACTGGCGGTGCACTTTTCCTTTAGAGGAGCACATTAGTTGGGCACCATATTTTCTCACCTGTAGGAGTACCCTACACAGCACCTCATCACATTTCCTCAACTGATAGGGAAGCGTTTCCCAACCCTGGTCCTCACGGACCCTGTCGTGAAGGTTTTAATTCCCTGCTCCAACACACCTGATTCAAATGTATGGGTCATAATCAAGCTCAACAGATGCCTGGTAATGATCAATTAATTTGAATTAGGTGTTTTTGGAAGTGGGAAACATTTAAAACATGCAAGACATGGTCGGGAACCACTGGAATAGGGCACCCTTTGGGACACTGTCATGTAGGGGTGGCTTCATAACAGTACCATTGTACTGTAGACCATTGTAAGGGTAGCGTAAGGGGTCCCATTATCGTCCGGCTAGCTCTCGACGCGCCTCATGAATTTTATGAAAATGTAGATATAACCCAAATAAAAACTGTTATTGGTTAGGGATAAAGCACTGCATCACTTTCTCCATTAGAAGGGCACTCATTAAGACATGTTATCAAATTGTCTGGCTCGAGAGGGCACATCATTATAATTAATTGCATGAAGGGGTATCCTAGAGGGAACTCAAAAAATTTTGCTCCATGGGAATGGCAGCCAATAGGGCACTTGCTCTAGTTTTTGCCACTCTAGAGGGTACTTTAGTAACGCTTTTCCAACCATGGGGGCATCAGGGGTGGTCTCCCCTGTGTCCAACAGTGTGTGCATATATACCCATCTGTGTAGTGTTCTTTGCAAAGTCTTGTTAGGGTTCCTCCGGTAGGAGGGAACCTATTGTTTTTGTTAGTATTCCTATTAATATTATATTTCTCCGTTAAATGGCTCAATAGCTCAAAAAGTCCTTGACCCGATTTTTTCAAATTTGGCCAAATGATACACCAGGTCACTCACTACTCCCAGAACGCTAATGGCCCATGTACGCCCATAGGTGGTGCTATAAGCCACGCCCAAAGTCTACGTGATATCCCCAGCGCCCCATTATTCCAAAATGCCTGAAAATTGGTTCACATGCCTTTTTTCTCATGGGGAACAAAAAAAGCCCAAGAACCCATAAGGTCCGCCATGATAGATTTTGCTGTACTGTCCAAATTTGGTTCAACCTTCAAAACCCTTCTCTTCATGAACCATAGATCGAATCGACTTGAAAATTGTTACAGATTTGTAGAATATATGTCTTTCTATAGGGTGAAATTGAATAAGGAATGCTATACAAAATGGCTGAAAGAAGTGTATTTATGTAAATGTCCACATTGCCACAATATCTTTGTGTTAATAAATGAAATATAATTTTGACTGATCAAACCTTTGTGCCTTCAAGATGACATCATTCTGAAGTACCATACGCAATTTCACCTTGATATGTCAATATATGATTGAATTCAATTGAATTGCTCCACAGCGCGCGTGCTACAAATTCTCTGACTCATCCTGCCCCTTGACACTAGGGTGACCACTTGTCGCGCTTTGCGTTGTGTCGCACAGCATTTTCACCCCTTGTCCCGCACGTCCCATTTTGAAAATGCTGTGCGATACAGCGCAGAGCGGGACAGGTGGTCACCCTACTTGACACACACACGCGCGAGCTTGGCGAGACGCACACACATCCTTTCTGGAAATTGTGTGCTGACCAAGCCCCCACCCTCTGTTTTTAGCTCCTGTTTCAATTAGCTTCCAATCGCAGCTCGCCGTTACGAATATAAATTATTTTTCGGCAGCCATTGTTGTTTTCAACTGGAATCGCCTGATAGTGTTGGAGGCAGCCATGTTCGGTAAGTCCTATTTTTACACATTTTAAGGTAGAATCAATGATTGGTTTCGTGAAAGTACACTACTCTTGAATTATGGTGAAGGTTTTAGCACTTTAGACTTTTTAGACCTTTAGATCTTGAGTCTGAAGTGACGGAAAACCGAACTCTAAAAGTAGCTACTGTAGCTCTAGCTTTTTTCCTCTGTGTTTTTAATTAGTGAGTCATTTTGCATCTCGGCGAATGGTTCATCAAAAAGGTTGAAGAGGGCAGCCTTCAGGAGAAAAAGCAATTCCCCACAGACCTGTCGGCTCAGAATTTTGATTTGGGGCGTGAAAGCTTTTGTAATAAGCCTATGCGCCAGGGAGACCGCATAGGCTTTGGCGGCAGCCATATTTTGGTCGCGTCATGTTCATAAGTTCACCATTTTACAGTTAGGTCTACACGAAAAAGGTCAAGGAGGGCAGCCTTTAGGAGATGTGGGAATTGTGCTTTTAGCCAGATGCTCCGATTATTTTTGTGATTTGTGGACTTGCAATTGGAGTGATACTGCGTCCCGGGGGTACATTGTTTTGACGTTAGCCTCAGAGTCAGGCTCGGCTCGCCCACTGGCAGTGTGTAAACAATTTTGTATTTCACTCAATTCTACTCCAAAAACATCCGGGAGGACTGCTTTTTGTAGACAAGGGCCTGCTAAAGATAGCCAGTATATCTGATTTTTCAAGGCGAGCCTGTTTCATTCGTCATATGCCCTGAGAAAGCGACCTACGTTAGCCAGGCTAGCTTTTCCAATTTCAGTAAGTCAGGCTATTTAAAGGTCTCAGACAGTCAGAATTACTGTTTACAGGCAAAGATCAAGCTGGTCTTTTGTCAGATGTGTATATATTGACCAGTTTAGAGCTAAATACTCTTGCCAGAGCCTGGAATCGAACCCGTGTTTTGAGTGACTTTGCATGGGTCTCCATCGGGTCAACACATTTGGATTCAAGTTCAAGTAATGCAACTGCATTTCACAGTCAAAACTGTAGTGTGTATCAAGTGTAGATGGAAAAAGCTTTGTTTTTCACAACTGAACTGACATGGATCCTTTCTTCACTTTTACAGGTCTGGAGGGTCATGCAGAGGCCTGCTCAACAGAGTTCAATAGACGATGCTGAGAGCAACAACAGAGAATGCTGAGAGCATCACAGACCCCTTGCTGGACTATCCCTCTCTAGCTGGACAGCTTTCATTTAGCTGGCTTGCCATGCCTGCCTGCCTGCAGGCCCTGCTTGCCCCTGCCTGCCAGGCCTCCAGAGACACAGTAGCTCTGCAGCCTGCTTTTTTGAGGACATTGATGAAAAAGGACAAACCAGCATTTTTTACTTTGATGAAAGTCTAAATGTTTAATCCTTTCCATGTCCCAGTATGCCAAGCTGCTGACTTTTAGTGTCTTAAGTGATTAAACCAGTTCAAGTGCTAGACTTTTGACCTGAATCCAATGATTATTCATCTGAATAAACACCACTCAAGAGAAGTACTGCTTCTTTATTAATAGTATTTATGTATATATAATTGCACAGCTCCCACTGTCAATGATCTAGCACCTCCTCAGCACTTGTATTAGGGAGTCAGTTGGCTGAGCGGTGAGGGAGTCGGGCTAGTAATCCGAAGGTTGCCAGTTCGATTCCCGGTCATGCCAACTGACGTTGTGTCCTTGGGCAAGGCACTTCACCCTACTTGCCTCAGGGGAATGTCCCTGTACTTACTGTAAGTCGCTCTGGATAAGAGCGTCTGCTAAATGACTAAATGTAAATGTAAATGTATTACAAATTCTCAGGCGCCGTCTCTGCCCAGGGTTGATTGTAACTGGTGTTGGAAAACACATGTAGTAGGGCAGAATAGAGGGACTGGGCAAAGGGTGCTGGTGTGGAAAGTCCCCAAAAACTGTGCAGAATGGGTAGAAAATATTGAATGACATTGTATCGAGGCCCAATTGGAGAAGAAGCCATAGGATATTTACAATTGTCGTAGGCCATTAGATCTGTTTTAAAAGTTCAGGGTGTAATTTGTTGGATATGAAGCCCCCACCCTCCACTCCAGAGACAGTTGGTGACAGAGAGGTGCAGACATTAAGTTAAACATAGTCATGCGTTAAGAGTAGGGTAAAAAATACAGATCCCCCCTTTCTAAATAAAGTTCGACTGATCTGATTTGTTGATTTCTGTTGCTATGAAAACCAGTTTAGCCAAGCTAACTAACATTGTTTTTAGCTAGCTTGCATTACCATTCAATAGCTAACAAAACATTTGTAAAAATAGCTTGCTAATCAAGCAGAACTTGTTAATGCAGGAGACTCAGAGACCTTAGCGCGTCACTAGCATCTCGTCATATCACGCAGTCGGAGCACAGCTAAATAATCAGCTGTCAGCGCTCTTGAGTACCCAGCATGCAGTGCGGCATGTCAAAATACGCAAAGACTTGTGGAAAATAGTTCGGTTACAACGGCCATGCGAGGGATTTCAGTTGTTGTCTTCGTTCAGTTAGATGTTTGTAATGTTATTGTTTGTTGGTCACCCTGAGTGTGCATGTCGTGTAGTTTAATGGGAACAGAGAGTCGGCTATTTTACTATCAGAGGCTACACTCGCAAGGAGCTGGATGTGGGCTGTACCAAGGCTGTACCCTAGCCAGTTGCCTATGAGGCTATTCTTGACATTTACTCAAGAAGAAAGTGAATATCCGTGGTTTTCAAGCCATCTTTGAGAAAGTTAGAAAACTATGTTGCGGTTGATATGTATTGATTGTGGGAGGTAATTTTTGGACGGCATCTAAACCTCATGTGGCTGCTGCAGCATTTCTGCATTGGCATGACCTGCGCTGGGATAGAGGGAAACATCATGGATGGGGATAGTGTGTGGGCAGATGTGTCTTTATATAGGGTGAAATGGAATGAGAAATGCAATACAAAATGTCTGAAAGGGGTGTATTTATGTAAGTGTCCACATTGCCTCAATATCTTTGTGTCAATAAATCAAATACAATTTTGACTGATGGTTTGTCAAACCTTATTGGCTTCAAGGTGACGTCATTCTGATGTACCATGCGCAATTTTATGCAATTTTACCTTGAAATGTCAACCGTTTCTTAACCTTTGTCCCAAAGCTGACCAAAGCTCATACTCTTCCCTTTCTACTCATACAATCTCAACAGTTCGTGTGTAGCAGAGAGGATAGAGAGACTGACTTGTGACCTTATGCTCATGAGTTCAAATCCCCATTCAGCCTATTGTTGTTGGCCAAACATGAAGTAGTTTTGCTCTCTTGTTGTCTAAGTCTTGATCTTCTACAGTGTACATGTTTATAATATTTTGCCATTTTGCGGAGGAACCCGCATCGCTGCTTGCAGCTATATTTCTATTAAAGTTCAGTCTGTGCTTTTTCCCCAAACAATAATTTGCATAGACTATGGGTGTTTAGACATTAGCCTTTTACTTCTATCATGTCTTGGATTACCATATGGCCCTGTCTGTGATTACCTACCTTTGCCTGCACTTTCACAGTTTTTGAATAACCCATAATAAAAATGAGTCATATTTACTCATGTATGCTGAGACTACACCCTTTGGAAGCAAGTGTGTTGGACTCTGACCCAGTCTCTTTCTCGCAATCTCTCTCACACACACACACACACACACAAAGAAAGCAATACAGGGATGTGTGTTAAAGTGTTCAAGGTGTGTCTCCATCTATTGCATGTGTATCTCTGTAAGGTTGTGCAATGAAAAACAAAAACTTATTGTACACAGAACTGATCTCTTTTACAGTACATGGCTAATTTACATGGATAAACATACATTGGATGGAGACACACCTTGAACACAGAGCATGAAACAACACACACACTCAAATAAAGAAGGTGTTTTCATAGCTGACAGATAGCACGCATGCAAAATCATTCCAGAAGTGTTAGTCAAAGTGGTTAGTTCCTTGTATTGCATCATGTTGAAGATTCTGCATTTCACTTTCTCAGAACCTGACGTTTGCCAGGAGAACCTATCTCATCACCAGGAGATTTGCATGGACATGGACAGGGCAACACACACACACACACACACACACTGTATGCACATGGGGTATTTGCATCCAACCGAATTGCAGGATAAGATGAGTTGTCTATACAGGAAGTATTCTACAGAGCAATTGCTTTATGACCATAGACATAAGACAGAGGCAAACTTTGTTCAGGACATAGCCTCACCATTTGCTTAGATTATAAAATATTCAGTCTACATAGTGTAGAGGATCTGAAATGTGTATATAATGTAATAAATAATGCATCATTTTAAAGAGGCTTTAATGTTTGAAATTAGCATTTGGCCATCCATAGAATCTATTCATTTTCATTTCTTATTAAGGTATTTGAACCTGTGGCATTTTGATCTACAGTCAAATGCTTTACCACTGTACCTATTCTCGTATAAGATGTCTTCATACACTGAGTAAATAAAAAGGAGGAGAGCTTAACAGAACTTCCCAGGACTTAATGATGACAGACATAAAAGAACACAAGATCATCTCACTTGTGCATACAGTCTAATAAAATGTTACACTATAACCACATGAGCACTGTAAATGTGAAGAGCTATATAATATACAACATGATACATACATTTCTGAATCAATGTCAGAGTGAAATTAGGCTCAAAAAAGCACTTTGCTAACCAAGCTTGATGTGATAGTATTAATTGATATCTCTTGATTTGCTAATGTTTGAAGAGAGGTCAGAGAGTGAGATGAAGTAGAACAGGTGAAAAATGCAGAGGATTTATTTATTTTTTATTTAGGATGACTGATGATGCAGTATAACCCATGTCAAATTGCTGCTTGGCTGACGAGCTTCACTGGGCAGGGCCCTTGGCAGCGTCAAACATTTTTTTCCTGCCCTCCATTCCAGACATGGTCTTTAAGTTCTTTCTCCAGTCGCTGTCTTCCACTGGCCTCTTCTGTAGGGGTAGTGTATAGAGAGAGAGAGAGAGAGAGGGGGGGGGGGGGCAAAGAGAAGGTGTGTCAGAGAAGGAGGAGCAAGGTAGTAGGAAAGAAAAGGGAAGAACAGAATGAAAGAGATGGGGCAATGGAGAGAGAAAGAGAGTGAGGGAGGAAAAGAGAGAGAAAAAGGGAGATGTAATATCTGGTAGTTCCAACAACAACAAAATGTGCCAAGTAGTTATCGCCAAAGCGTAAATAAACTTTGGTTTGCTTTTACATTAGGAGTCCACCATTAGGCATATTTGTCAATACCTTTACCAGTGTAATCCCTAATGAGGAATCCCCCTTGAGAATACAATGTATTTATGCTAGTCTGATAAGTTTAGAGGGCCCCTGACACATACACACACATTTTGACCCAACCACTTTAATGGCAACAAAAGCTGTTCTTTGGCCTGCAATGCTGTCATTGTCCTTCCTATACTCATCTAAGCACACAGCCTCCACCCTGCTAGAGTATAACTGAGTATAAATAGCTTTATTATCCCCACTGGGGCCATTAATTTAGCAGTAAACAGTTAAAAAGCATAAACAAAATTAAGTCACGAGACACATGCAGCTAAAATAACATACTGTTTTACTATCTAGCCACAACATACAAAAATGTGTCGCTTTCTCTACCCCCCTCTCTTTTCCTCTGTCATTCTTTCTCTATGTTCCATCAGCTTCCACACCCTTCAAGTGTCACACAGCCCTCTGCTCTCCCTGAAAGAACAGTGACTTGTCTTCATTCTGTGATGGAATATTCCGTTCCTGTTTTTCTGTACTGCACAAAAACCCTAAATAATGACTTCATCATTGCTTTCTAACCTCAACCTCTCTCTCTTTCTTTCATTCTGACTTGCTTTCAGTTTTTCTTTATCTTTCCCTCTTTCTCTTTCTTCAACCTTCTCCTTGGAATGGGCTTCTTTATTTACACAAATACTTCAGACCTGTATCATAATCTGAACTCATGACTCAAAGGTCTGACTTGCCTGGTTAGATTTACAGTGTGTGTGGCTGTGTATCATGCGTATATCTGAGCTCAAACCCAATATGTGGGTAACCAGTCACCTTCTCTGTATCCTCCTTCTTCACAGACTTGAGGTTTGTGCATAGATCCATGGACACCTTGTGCTTAGAGCCCAACAGGGAGCGCAAGATGGCATCAGCTGACACGCGCACTTGCCGCAGGTTAGGCCTCTTGAACTTCCCTCTCAAGTCCAACACCTTAATGTTCAGATCTTTGATCTAGAGGAGATGAAATGGCAGAGGGGGGGAATATAAATTAGGTTAGAAGATGAGAGGAGAGAAGATTGGGTCTTTGTCTTAGACCCCCAGTCCCATATTTTCCATGTTCTTTGTGTGAGTATATTCGTATGATTAATAGCGTACCTGTCGTTTGTTGAGTGTGACTTTGGCCTCAATGTCACACCTATCCTTATCCACCACATCTATCTTTGTGTGTAGCTCCCTGCATAGGTCCTACACACACAAATATGTGAGAGAGAGAGGCAATTGTACGGGTATTAGGAGTTTGGTATGTGTACACGTGTGTCTGTGTTTCTTTGTGTGTCTATTACCTGGAGCTGGGCAAGGGTCATACCCCCAGTGTGTAATGGAGGGTCTTTCTCTGCCAGGTACCTCTGTTTCTCCTCCTCCTTATCCACAATCTATTGATCCAGGACAACAATGACAAGTCTATCATAATCATGTTGTTCCATTTCTGTACTGCAATTAGTGATAAAGAATGAATGAATAGGAATTATTTTTCTTTGGTAAGTAAGTAAGTAAGTAAGTAAGACTTTATTTATATAGCACATTTCATACAAGAATTGTAGCTCAAGGTGCTTTACATAAAATCAATAAAAACAATAATACAAGTGATAAATAATTCAAACAATAATAAAAAATCCCAATAAGATCTCTGTTCAAGAGAGAAAACAACTTTAAAAAGTAGGAAAACCCTTTTGAGATAAAATTACTTAAATGCTTGGGTAAAAAGGTAGGTTTTAAGCTGTCTTTTAAAAATGTCTAGAGTGTTAGCTTCCCTAATATTTATGGGTAATTTGTTCCATAGTTTTGGGGCGTAATTGACAAAGGCCGAATCACCAATCTTCTTATGACTGCTTCATAAGAAGATTGGTGAGTAAACCACCTGTTTCAAAGGCCGGTCTGTCATTTGATTTTTCAGCTGCTTCTGTGTGGGCTGTGCTATCCTCTTGTGGAGAAATGTCAGCCAGGCTTAAACTCAACTTCAGCATTAGCTTTCTGGAAGCTGAAATCTTCGACTTCCTCTTGGGAGAGAATAGAAATACAGTCAGACAACTCCATTCTGTTCCACTGATACATATTTATGATGTATTTGCTGAAACAGTTCTTGACAACAAAACTGTAAAAATGTTTAAACCTCTTTCTTACATCCTGTCTGTAAAGGGAGACACATAAGAAATGTCAGACATCAAAGAGATTGAATATCCAAAACAAATAATTATTTTACGTTACACATTGCCTATTATTAGGTTAGAAATGAGCTTCAAGATCAGTTGTAATGAAAAATGTTTCCTTGTCTGTTTTGATAGGCTATTTTGTGAACTAAAAAACCTTATGGAATTATGGGGTGTAAGAGGGTATTGTTGGTTTGAATGAACTAATGTGATCAGAATGTCTAATGCTTATTATTATTAGCAGAGGAATCAAATCAAAATGTATTTGTATAGCCCTTTTTACACGCAAGCATGTCACAGAGGGCTTCACATACGCCCATAGAACTGCCCCTCATCCAACCTAAACCCTCAAGGAAGACAAGGAAAAACTCACTGCAGGAGAAAAAATTGAAGAAACCTTGGGAGGAGCAATTCAGTGAGGGATCCCCTCCTCCAGAGACGGTTGGTGAAAGAGAGGAGCAGAACACAGGCTTAACATAGTCATACAGCAGGGGAAGTGTCAATGGGTTTTGAAACATCAAAATCCATTGTTCAACTTGGTAGATGTAGGAAGGGACCGGGAAACGCGCTGTTGCCCGTCATGGAGACTGGTTTCCGGTTGGCGACCAGGTCCAGCGTTGGCAAACCGACGACCAGGCAGGTGCTGACAGCACCCCACCCCACACCACAGGGGATGTGTGGAGGGGGGACAGAGAAAAGAGAACAGGGATTAGAGAATGCCAGGAGCAGCTAACAGTTACAGTCATATTAGAATGAAATCCCCACCGGTCGAGTGTGGACTAGTGCAAAAAAAGGGTATTTGATGCAGCCCTAGACATTAAGACAGCGCCAGCCCCTCTCGGTTGGAACATGAAATCGGTTCCAGGGGAAAGAACTCTAAAATAAGTTATATTTATAAAATAAGGGTGAGAATGCCCCGTCCCCTGTTGTCACCAACTAGTAACGGAAACTATAACAATAACATATAGAAGCTTTAATTGCAATTTAAAAGTTACATGTGATACACACAGACAAACACACACCCCAGGTTTCCATAGAAAGTACATACACACATATTTATCTTTAGCAGTCATAAAATTGACTAAACAAGAAAGTTTTTAACCTAATTTGGAATGTCGAAACAGTATCAGCCTCCTTAATTGAGACAGGTAATTTGTTCCAGAGAAGAGGTGCTCTATATGAGAACGCACTGCCTCCAGCAGTTTTTTTCTTAATTTTGGGAACCACCAGATAGCCGGTATCTTGAGATCTAAGTGTCCTTGCAGGGCGATAGTTTGCAAGGAGACCAGAGAGGAAAGTGGTGCCAATCCATGCAGTGATTTGTAAGTTAGTAATAGAACTTTGAAATCAGCTCTGGCTTGGATAGGGAGCCAGTGTAAAGAGACGAGAGTAGATGTTATGCGATCAAACTTTCTGGTTGTAGTTAATAATCTAGCAGCAGCATTTTGCACCCGCTGTAAAATTTTTAAGCAAGTAATTGGGTGGCCAGAGAACAACACATTGCAGTAGTCCAGTCGGGATGTAACAAATGTATGTATTAGCTTTTCAGCATCATCCTTTGAGAGGAATTTTTGTATTTTGGCTATATTACATGGAAAAATGCAGTTCTGGTCATTTGCTTAATATGGTACTCAAATGAAAGGTCTGGGTCCATTGTGATTCCTAGATTTTTTACCAGCTGGCTTTGAGAGACTTTGACGCCGTCTAAGGTCAGATTGGATAAATTATTTCTGTATGGACCGAAAATTTGAACCTCTGTTTTATCCGAATTGAGAAAAGGAAATTTGCTGTCATCCAAGTTCTTAACCCAGAAACACATTTTTCCATAGCATGTGGTAATTCTCCAGGCTTTATAGACATATATAGCTGAGTAGCATCTGCATAACAGTGAACATTTACCCCAGAGCTTCTAATTATGTCTCCTAAAGGCAACATGTAGAGCGAAAATAACAGAGGTCCTAGAACTGAACCCTGTGGTACTCCGTATTTTACAGTGGAACTCATGGATGAGCAGCTATCATAGTGGACAATTTGTGATCTGTTAGATAAATACAATCTAAACCACTGAAGTGAAATCCCAGAAATCCCAACATAGTTCTCCATACGTTCCAGGAGAATCTCATGATCCACAGTGTCAAAAGCTGCACTTAGGTCTAGGAGAACCAGGACAGAGATAGAGCCGTCGGAGGCGAATAGTAAATCATTGACTACCTTGGCTAATGCAGTTTCAGTGCTGTGGTGAAGACGAAATCCAGACTGGAGAGGTTCGTAAAGCTGATTTGAGGACAGGTGCTCAGTGAGCAGTTGTACCACAGCTTTTTCTAAATTTTTGGAGAGAAATGGCAAATTAGAAATTGGCCTGTAGTTGTTAAGCAGGGATGTAGTGGGGGCTAAACGCACGTAAACGGCGTTTACGCACCTCCCAAAATTCGGAAATAGCGTTTATCCACCTCTAAATTGCAGAAATTGCGTTTATCCCCCTTTAAATAGCGTTTATGCGCGTTTACGCACATATAAGTTGCCTGCGCCTCGTATTCTGCTGTTGGAATAATCCGAAATAAATTTGGTGTAATTTTAAAACACCAAAGACTAAATTTCATATTGTTTAACATATAAACGCTGTAGTCTGAATCATTTCATCTGCGCTGTATGGTCTGTGACCCTCCAATCAATGCGTTGCGGCTGCGGCGGCGACACCAATCAGGATCCACGAAGTATGTACACACATACACGTTGTGAATTAGTCTACCTGTTCGGAATGGATTAATTGGCCATGGCAATCAGGCGATTTTTGAAGAGACCATCGAGTGCTCCCACTCCCACAGATGCCCGAAAAAGGCCTCAAGTACAGAGTAAGATCAATTCACGTTTGTAAACGTTGTTTTGGTTTGCACAACATCGCATTAAGACAGGGACAAACGGCTAGCCTACTATTATTAACGTTCTTTTAAATACGATAATGCAGATACAAGCCAACCTTACCGGTTCCATCCAAATAGGCCTAATGAAATGTAAAAATAAATAAATAAACAGGGTTCTCAAGCCTCTGTGAAGGGGCTGAAATGCATGTTTCTCACGGTCAATGCATGGGGGGGGGGTGGGGGGGGGGGGTGCTTGACGACCCTGTAAATAAATAAATAATACTATTCATAGTTTACCCACCTCTATTTTTACCACTACACCACTGTTGCTAAGATAACCTAGCCTGGTCCTAACCAGACTCTCGTACATTGCATTTGTACAGAGTCTGGCCTCGCTCCATTGACAAGCGTTGACTTCCTTGTAGGCGGGTACAAAGTTTAAAACTATTGGATCTGCCCAGAGCCACTCTGATCTGCCATAACCAATCGCTAGCGTTCGCCTTAGCCAATTCCTTCACCACTACTGTAACAGAACTAGCTGCCGTAGCAGGAAAATCAAACTGTTCCCGAACCCCGTGGGGAGGAGGACCACAACATCATGGCCACCAACAAAACTCAGCAAAACTTGTTCTTGCCCCGGCTTTAGCTGTTGGATATTCGGCAGCGTTGCCACAACAGACCGAATGGCTTTGCTCGTATCTTTCTCCGCCTCCATTATGGAACTACAACACAAACTAGCGCGACATCCACGTCATCGTTCTCAGCCACTCCCTCTGTTCGCTGATTCGCCGGTAGAAAATCAACCTGAAAAATCTGACTTACGTACCTCATGGCCAGACCTATGTACAGAAGCAAAAATAAAATTGAGCGGAAGTACGTAGGAGGGCAGAGCCAGGCTAAAGATAACCTGGATCCAGGTTTGTTTTTTAAGAAGGTGCTTAATAATTGCTTGTTTGAAACGTTAGCAGAACTACTTGGTCGTTTCCTTCTCAGCGTGAGAAATACAATGTGTGGCGTGAGAGCCTATTCACTGCAGGCACTGTAATAAAACAACTCTGTTGAGGTTAGATTATTCAACAACGCAAACTAGCCTCTCTGCAATTCCAAAGTTTAACATAACTTGCTATATAACCTACTTAGTCAGACTATATTATCTTGATCTTTGATGTGGAAGCTGAAAACCCTAACTATTTCATTTGCAACTAGTTAGTTTGTATCACACCAACATTATGTATTATTTCATTTGCAACTAGTTAGTTTGTATCAAATGGTTTAGCTACAGTATGTCCGTTGGTGGTTACTTGGTAACTATGTCTGCTTTAAATGTAACGTTACACAAATCTTATTTGATTTAAGGGTTACTGTAGACTTCATACTTACCCATGTTATTACTGTGACCCAGATGAACGGGTGCAGATTAACTTTGGCTTATAACATAAATAAACAAAAACAGAACGGATTCATCTTAAATGTAAATCTTTGACGTGTATGTGACGTCTTTGAAGTGTGATCAGGCTTAAACATGGTGTCTCACACAGGGTGTGGGAAGCAGGCTGTTCTTTGTGTCTCTATCTCTTCATTTTCAGAAACAACCTTGAAACTGGGTGGAGACGGCACCCGAGCAGGTGGGACGCGTAGGCAAGAACAACTCCCTGTTGCACGAGAGAACAAGCTCAACCCTCTTTTCATCTTTCTGTTTTAATTGCACTGTATAAATATATGCTGGGGAGGGAAAGATAGCCAGTTGGACTTCGTGAACCAGCCCAAACTCTGTTGCAGGTAGGGAAACGTAGACAACCCCAGAGCTCTGGACGTGTTGATTTCTAACTGCTGCATTAAAGCTGATATTATCGGACCTCTGCGACTCCAGACCACTCTTTCTAGAACACAGATTTGTGTCATTGAATACCATCATTACATATTGGAATAGACACGTTCACCAAAATGATCAACGAGTTCATGAACTTTTGTTCAATGAACGCGTTCAGGCGCAACACTGGATTTAACCCCTACTGGAGAGAGTTGTGGGAGACGACGATGATTGGTCAAAGTTGCGGGAAAATTGCGGTAATTGGTTAAAATTGCAACGTCGTGCTGAATTTGCGGGGAATTCGCGTGAATTGGTGCGATCACAACATCGCGAATTCCTGGAGGGTCTGATATTCAGTCAACTCGTCTCATTAAAAGACTAAGAGCACCTACTAATTCTGCAGATGCTGCTAATATCTCGTTCGACATTCCCGAGACAGCAACGCGCGCAGGTAGAAAACTATACGTGTTGCCTTCCCGGTCTGTCAAAATTCGATAGCACTAGCTATCGAAGGAGTGAAAACCTTAAATCTTAGAGTAGAATAAACTGGTTTAAATAAGCCTAAATACAAAACTTCGTACCTAGTAACCAGTATAGCAACCATGACAGTTTCCTGCTAGCACGCGTAGATATCTCAGGAATTTAAGGTCGGCATAGCGACGGACGCGTCCTTGCATCAGAATGGCATTGTGACATCAGGTAGGACACTATTTGGCCCTAGAACACTATTGGCCTGACAGCACCATTGGATTCCCTGGATCAAGACGAGTTCAACACACCCTATGACGTCAATTTCCGGTTATATAGATTTTCCGCCATTTCCGGTTTTATCAAAAACCTTTGAAAGCCTACTCCTCCTTCAATTTTTTTCCAATTTTCCCCAGAATTAGCACACATCATCGTCAGAGCAACCCTCGCTCAGGGATTATTTATATATTTGATTTTCAAAACCATTTGTCCGGTACAGCCAATTAATATCGGCAACAAAGCAACCAAACTGGAAGTTGGGTCAAATCTTAGCAAGTCTTTGAGATATCAACACCAAACTTGGTATGTCACGTGGAGGACACTACAACATGTTCCCATGTGCAAAGGCAACTTAATATCTTCAAAAATGATTGAAATAAAGGAAATCTAATTTATCGCTAACGCTAAAATGATACTTTACATTTAGTCATTTTAGTCATTTAGTCATTTCACTTTACACATTCGCGGTGCAAAACTGATACTCTGATACAATCACAAGTTCATATGAAGACTCTTGAGAATGTTTTGTACACAAATCTGAGAAAAGGTTGAATGTAAGATGAAAAGTAGATTTATTGTGAATATTTGAAATATGCATGCTTGGCTAATTGCTAGGGCTTCTTCCAAATGAGCTGTCTCCCTCTGCTCCCCAGCAATGGCGCTCTAAATTCTCACACACACATACTGGCCCCTGACACACGTGCAAGCTTAGGGAGACGCTCACACATTTAAGGGTTTCTGTAAAGGGTGGGCTGACAATGCACCCACCTTCACTCATTGGCCTGTACCCATTTTGGACCAGTAGCCATTCTGTGGCTAGTTTGGTCACATCTAATTCTACTGTTAAAAGAAACAGAAGGTCTTCTTCTTCAGAACGTATTTATAAAGTTGAATCAACCAAACACAGCTTGGTCATTTTATCGTCTTCTTTGGCACAATTAAACTAAGGACTAGACTTTTAAGAAAGCATGACCCAAGCAAGTTGGTGACAGAGAATTTCATACAATAACTTAAACATAATAGAGTACATGTGCTAATGGTTGTAGAAACTCATTACTCTGAGTTGGTGCATGTCAATTTAGGCAGAAGTCCATGAGTGGTGACGTTTGACAACCTCAAACATTTACATTTAGTCATTTAGCAGACGCTCTTATCCAGTGCGACTTAACAGTAAGTACAGGGACATTCCCCAGAGGCAAGTAGGGTGAAGTGCCTTGCCCAAGGACACAACGTCAGTTGGCATGACCGGGAATCGAACTGGCAACCTTCAGATCACTAGCCCGATTCCCTAACCGCTCAGCCACCTGAGCAGCATGAGTCTGCCACTGGGCCTAATGAAAAGGCTATTGTCTTGATTTGCAATGCAGCTAAGGGAGGTTCTAGACCATGGGATGCCAAGCCAGTTGTACTGTTAGAAAGACCAGTTACATTAAACATTATTGTTGTCATATAGTTTTCTTCCCAGCATTGCAGGCACTAAAAGGCAAAAGCAGTGGTGGCCAGAAATGTTTCATGGGAGTGGTGGAAAGTCCACCACAACATAGTCATGCGCTAAGAGTAGAGTAAAAAATTTAGACAAAATGTGTGAATCAGTAGCGGAGGGGGGCGGGGGCGCCGTAAACCCCGGGCGCCACACCCAAGTGGGCCCCGCGATCTATGATTTTTTTTTTCTCATAATTTCTCTTTGGCAACAAAACTTTGAATGTGTCCATGGTAGACAATTTTACTAAATATAGTTTTTCCATATAGTTGTGTGCAATCTCTTCGCAAATATATCAGATTCCTTCTTTGTAGGTGAGATTATTATTGTGGCGCATTGTTCCTGGGCTAGTTGTATGAACAAGGATTATCGTGATCATCAGGTGGTTTTAGTGTGTCATTCATTCCTGTTACTCCATCAAGCATGGGGATTAACTAAAAGACAATTTTAGTAAATATATATACATTTTCAATTTGTTTACATGACGTACAGATGTAGTAGACGTACAGTAGGATAGATGTTGAGTAAACTTTCGCAGTTTGAGCATCGCTTTGCTGATTTCAGGAGAATGGCTGAGGAATTTGCTGTGATGAACCCAAAAAAATTTTGTCACCCTGATGCTGCTCGGAAAATTAGAGCGCTTGCGGAGTTCTATTCGGAATATCTGTCTAAGGCCGATGATGTGGTTGATGAATTTGTTACACTTCGTACCAGTGTACGAATTACGGGGGGGTTTGGGGGGGTCTGACCCCCCTGATTAAGGCTCGGTCCCCCCAAAAAGGTAAAAAACACAGGTCGGGGGGGTTGATACATTTATATATCGTTCTTACCTGTAATCGTAAATATTACAATATATTCACCATATTCATTCAATAACAGGTTGGCGATACACAGAAATGTTGACTTTATGGCAGGGAATATCACACACAGTATTACACTGACTGCCATAGTCAAAATTCACTCAATAAACACAGCGCGAGTGACCAATGCCCAATACAACTCAAGAAACACCACGCGAGTTGACCCCTCCGATTATCATTGTATAATTCGCACACTGCTTCGTACTATAGGCTACCGTGAGCTGAGCATGGAAAAACATGAACTAAACACACACAGCCTACCATTGACAACAACATGGACCGTGCTTTCCCCAACCTTGCTATTCTTTATCGCATTTAGGTAGGCCTACTTTACAATTCCGATAAGCAGTGCTAAGGCAGAGTTTGTGTGTTTGTGTTTTGACCTGTTTGTAGGCTATGAGTTTGCTGGTTTTGAGAGATGCACAATACATGTCAGTTCGAAAAAGAAAATGATTATAGTCTAGTGGAATTTTAGTTCAATCGTAGCATTGAGGGAGTCAGGTGGCTGAGTGGTGAGGGAATCGGGCTAGTAATCCGAAGGTTGCCAGTTCGATTCCTGGTCATGCCAACTGACGTTGTGTCCTTGGGCAAGGCACTTCACCCTACTTGCCTCGGGGGAATGTCCCTGTACTTACTGTAAGTCGCTCTGGATAAGAGTGTCTGCTAAACGACTAAAAATGTAATGTAGCGTCACGCGTGTGTGTGTTGCATACTCTGTTTTTTTTCATGGTGGCTTGGTTTCGCGTGTAGCTTGCCCAAATTGTTGCTGAAAGAATTGTTATATAGGCCTATGTTTGCTTATTATTAGTTGTCACTGTTAGGATGACTATAGGCTACTGTCTTTAACTTCATTTTAGGGGGCTTATGACCTCTTATTGTTGAATTTGAATATAGTGTATTTGGTAAATGGATAGATCATTAAACCCATGTTTAATGATCACCCTACTGTGTGTGAAAGATTCTAATGAATGCTGAATGCGAGGCTAGTGGCCTAGGCCTACATTTTGTTCGCACATTAGGGGCTATGATGACTGAACACATTTATTATATAGGCTAATTTGTGCTGTCCCCATAGAGGTTGCCATTGGTTACTTTTTATTGTTATATTTTATTGCACTGCAAAATGTTAAGAACAGGGGGGCCCCCAATCAGTTTCCGCCCCCCCTGAGACACAACCCTTGCTCCGCCCCTGGTGTAAATGGATGTTGAAACTCAGTGCTCTGAGTTGGTGCATGTCAGTTTAGGAAAAGGTAGCCTTTTAACCTCTAAAGGTTAAAAGGTTAAAAAAAAAATATAATATGATTGGAACTGGACTTGGATTTGACATGTAGCAGACATTTTATTAATTTAGCAAACTCTTTGACTCCATAAAACAGTACGGTGTGTGATACAATATGGTGTAAAAAACTGCTGTCAGATTTGCCAGCTTGGATGTTATCTTTACATATATATGTACATTTACATTTAGCAGACGCTCTTATCCAGAGCGACTTACAGTAAGTACAGGGACATTCCCCAGAGGTAAGTAGGGTGAAGTGCCTTGCCCAAGGACACAACGTCATTATGCATGGCCGTGAATCGAACCGGCAACCTTCTGATTACTAGTCAGATTCCCTAACTGCTCAGCCACCTGACCCCCCACAGCCACCTGACACCCCATATATAGGTTCTTTTGTTTACAAACAATGAGGATGCGCACGCAGCTTCAAGGCAGAAAGATCCGTACCATTTCACCTTTACTGTATATGTTCCCGCCACCCCCCCTTTCTGAATAATGTTTGATTGATCTGATTTGTTGATTTCTGTGGCTATGAAAACCAGTTTAGACAATCTAACTAACATAGTTTTTAGCTAGCTTACATTACCATTCAATCACTAACAAAACATGAACAGAAATAGCTTGCTAATCAGGCAGAACTGTGTTCCATCAACGTAGATTAAGGAAAAGCCAGACTTATTTCGTCAAGTCTCGCTTACTTCAGCGAGAGTTCCGTTCCATTAAGGTGGATTATTCTAGTTCTAGCTAAGTAACCAAGGAAACTTATACCTCTGAACTAGCCTGCTCCGTGTCAGGCTAGTCGAGCTAATTTAAGATGTGTTGCAAATAATTTCAAACAGGCGGAAACAGAATCTCAAAAGACAGTTCCGTCGAGTGAATTCCAACCCGCAAAGCAATTTTGTTCCATCCGTGCATCCCATAAGTGCAGACTTTTTTTCTCACAAATGCGTCACTTCCCGGCCGTGACAAATTATGTTGTGTCCCTGGGCAAGGCACTTCACCCTACTTGCCTCGGGGTGTACTTACTGTAAGTCGCTCTGGATAAGAGCGTCTGCTAAATGACTAAATGTAAATATTACGCAGTCGAAAGACAGATAAATATTGTAGCGTCAGTGCCCTTGGATACCCAACATTTAGTGCGGCATACCAAAAAACGCAAAGAGTTGTGGAAAATAGTTTGGTTACAACAGCCGTGCGAGGGATTTCAGTTGTGTTCGTTCAGTTAAATGTGTGTAATGTTATTGTTTGTTAGTTAAGATAATCCTGTTGGTCACCCTGATTGTGCATGTTGTGTAGTTTAATGTCAGATCAGATAGTCTGACCATGTATAAGTATTGCCGGGCCGCTGTACCATCACAAGGTACACTTGCAAGCAGCTGGACATTAGCTCTACCTTGGTCCATTTGCCCGCATTACTGTTGTCAGTTGTGTTTTGACTGAGATGCTAGAGAGAGGTTAATTCAGGGAGAGTTTCTATAGCCATGGTCTCGGGGAACTTTGAAAACAGTGTCGCCGCGTGGGGTATTGTTTTTGGGCCACTTCTAATCCTCATGCGGCCGCCGCATAAATGCCAAGGCATAAAAGCATGGATGGGGAAAGTGTGTGGGCAGAGCAAGCAGTAGTAGTACATAACCTACACACACTTCCTTTAGTAAAGTGTATCCTCACTTTCATAAAGTTATTTGTAATGAAAGCTTTTAAAGAATGGATCTCTGCATGATGGGCCGGACCAGAGCACAGGTGGCCTGACAGAACACGCTTCAAAGTTCAAAAGGGTGGCATTTTGACTCTGTCAGGCCAAGATGTCTGAAAGTTGGTACGCATGCCTTATTGCTCATGGGGAACAAAAAAGTCTCATGAACCCATAATGTCAGCAGCATGTATTTTTCTCTACAGTGACAATTTGTGAAGAATTTCAACAAATGACTTAAAATCAGCCATTGCTCCAATTGTCTTGAAATGTTGTGTACATGTATGAAATACATGTCTGTATCATGTCAATTTTGCAAAAGTTTGCAAAGTTGAGGAGGAACCCGCCATTGCTGCCTGCAGCTATATTTAATATTATTGAAATGTCCTTATTTTTACAGTGATTTATTGGGGGGGACAAATCATATTTTTCCCAGGTGGGATTTCCACCTATGGGTGAACGTGTGGTCATACCTGATGCGCTAAGGAGAGACATCACGCGTTGCCTAAACTGCTCTCATCTTGGGGTGGAAGGATGCCTACGAAGGGCCAGAGAGTGTGTATACTGTCCTAGTATGAATGACCAGATCAAGACCTATGTAGCCAAGTGTGACATTTGCAGGTCAGTGGATTATAAGCAACACAAAGAAACACTGATCTCACATGAAATGCCAAACAAACGGGCTAAGGTAGGCACAGATCTGTTTTCTTTTGACAAGGACTATCTTATCTTACTAGTAGATTATTACTCAGATTTCTGGGAAATAGATTATCTGCAGACACAAAATCTACAACTGTGATAAGGAAACTGAAAGCTCACTTTGCCAGACAAGTCATCCCTGATATTGTCACTGACACCACAATACTCGCCAGGGGAGTCAGGTGGCTGAGCGGTTAGGGAGTCGGGCTAGTAATCTGAAGGTTACCGGTTCAATTCCCTGCTCTGCAAAATGACGTTGTGTCCTTGGGCAAGTCACTTCACCCTACTTGCCTTGGGGGAATGTCCCTGTACCTACTGTAAGTCGCTCTGGATAAGAGCGTCTGCTAAATGACTAAATGTAAATGTACTCATCACAAGAATTCCAAAGATTCAGCGAATGGTGGGAATTCCTGCATAATACTTTGTCACTTAGACACACTCAGAGCATGGCAAAGTGGAATCAGCCATCAAAACAGCCAAGAGACTTTTGCACAAAGCCAAAATGGCTGGACAGGATCCTTACCTTGTTCTACTGGATCACCATAACACACCATCACAAGGCCTGGAGACCAGTCCAGCACAAAGAATTTTCAGTTGCCGCACCAGAACACTACTGCCCACGAAAGCAAGCCTTCTGCAGCCAAAAGTCGAACGGGCACAGCAAGGACTTAGAAATAACCAACAACGCCAGTGTACCTACTACAACAGATCAGGCCAGAGATCTGGGAACATTGAAACCAGAGCACTGTGTGCAAATACAGCCTTTTGGACCTCATACTCTCTGGAGATTAGGCAAAGTTAGGCAAAATTAGGCAAAGAGGGTTGTGCATGCGAGATCCTATGAAGTCCAGCTGCAGTCTGGTGGTCTTCTGCGGAGGAATCGCAGACACCTAAGATGTGCACACGGACAGATGCTCAGTGAGTCGATGAACATAGAGACTGTTGTTGTTCTTCCACAGACTGTTCCTGAACCACACATAGCCACAGAGACGGGTGGCACAGACTCACCTGATAACAAGGTCTAGCCTGTGACCTCAAGGGCTGGTTGCACAGTAGTGAAGCCACAATGCTTCATAGACTTTGTGAACTAATAGGTGTGGACCAAACATGGACTTTGGGGGGGACTAATGGAAAGATAAGTGAGAAAAGCACGTTTTAGTAATGTGTGTAGTTATAAGTTTAAGACTGAAATAGGAAATAGTAGCACAGAATCCGTGTAACTTTTCATAAAAATTTAAAAAAATTGTTGTGATTTGATTTTTGCAAATATGAGTGAATGTTAACAAGGAATATCACTCCAATTAAGTTGTGAAAAGGATTCGTTTTTCACAGTAACAGTAACAAGTTCTGTCATTCAGAGATGATTTGTATTATGTTCATTTTTTGACAGTTCATTAAGAGTCAAACAGTTTAAGAAAGAGAAAATAAACAAAAATAGAAAGGATGTAGCAATTGTTGTGGGCCGAAAACTGCATTAAACACCCACTCTAACCTATGTGGCAGATTTAGACAGTAAGACATAAGGTCGAACTAGTTGACCTTAAAATGTGCTCTGGCACACACGTTTTTTTACTACCTTTTGTCAGTAGTATTAATCTATCAAGCATTGCACAGTCAGTCGGTGAACAAGTTTATGAAAGCTTTATTGCTTGCGGCCGGCCCACAAGGAGACAAAAACATCACACGCCATTGTGCTACAAAGTTTGTCTGCTAGCAAGTTGTGCTAGCTACCTATTTAACCCTTGTGCTGCCTTCGGGTCACATGACCCAAAGGTTCATAATGAACCATCATTGTGTTTACCCAATTTTACCCAATACAAAAACAAATAAAAATAATTTTCTTTTAACCTTTGCAATGTGGGGGGTCTGAGACAGCCCAACGGTTAAAAGAAAATGCTTCACTTTGTTTTTGTATGCGGTAAATTTGTCGCAATACGACGGTGGGTCACAATGACTGATGGGTCAGAATGACCCGAAGATAACACAAGGGTTAAGCAGCCCCGCTCTTTACAGTCATTGGTTAAGACAAAGGCATGCAAATGTCCCATGGCTCTACTTCATTGGCTCCTTGCATAGACCTGGCACGCGTGTGTGCGCGCGTGTTTACGTCATCAACCCTGATTGAAACACAACAACAGGATCTCCGGTCCTGTGGTCGTAAACTCCTTCACATAGGTGTCAACAAATGGTCACCAGACCTTGCGTCTCTACCTATAGTCCTTGTCACAAAGTATCTCCTTAAAACAACCAAACCAACCCCCTTCTTCTAAGTCCTCAGCCCCAAGATAAGGGTCCTGTATGTTTACCCAGAGTTCAGATTTGGGGTTAGACCTCTCTTTGCACCCAAGGAATACTGAACACAGAATCATTCTTATACAGGATAAATGTGTTACATCTTCAATTTTTCCAACACCTTTCTGAAGCCACGCTAACATAACGACTTACAAACCCTGAAACTAGACACACTTTCTTAGTTTCTAGGTTTCAGCAGTGAAAAATCTGTTACGAATTTACGCAGGCATCAGACAGATTTTTCGAACTAGCGACCGTTAAGAAGCGAACTTCTGATAGGGTGGGCCGTCAAGATCTGAGGTAAGTCAAGTAGTCCTAGTGCCCTCTGGGTAGTGTAGTTTATGTAACGTTAGGGTCATTACCAATCTCTCTGACACTGATGCTTTCTCTGTCAGTGGTAGAGTACCGGGCCGGCTACATGCAAGAAGTAGCGATACGCAAGAAAAAGAAGCCACCTCCCTGAAATGACTGTCTGCATGTTGGGATGTCTGTAAGAGTAAAATGTAGAAGTGCCGGTACCGCGTACCGGTGAGTACCGGCCCACTTCGAGCACAGCCCAGAAGTCACCGCATGAACACACGCATCTCAAATCGTTCTTCTTGCAAGACCGTTCTTGCAAAACGCTTGGCAAGAATGTTCTTATCAAGAACACAAGTACGTTCTTAGCGTTCTTCGGATTGATAAACCGTGGAGGAAACTAACATCAGGTCCAGCAAATCATTCATAAGTACCGTTGTACTCCCGGAACAAGTGCGTCTTAAGCCTTTTCTTGAAGGTGGGGAGACAGTCAGTGTCTCTGATGGAGGTGGGGAGGTGATTCTACCATTGGGCGGCCAGACAGGAGAAGAGGACCGGGCGCTCATTGTTTTGTTGTTCTGTGCTATGTAATTGTAGTTGAGATACTGTTGTGGCACTGTAGTTGAGATACTGTTGTTTTTGCACTGGAAAGAACTGTTCTTCTAATCTTTGATTTGCTGCACTTTTTATATACACCTTAGATAAAAGATCCTGTTAAATGAATAAAATGTAAGTCACCCTTCATGGGGTTGTCTGTGGGTGTGTGCGTGCGTGTGTGTCTGTGTCCACAGTCGCTATGGCACATCAGATGAGTTAAAGCAGCTGATTGACGTGGCCCACTCCCTGGGCATTGTTTTGCTGCTTGATGTGGTCCACAGCCATGCCTCCAAAAACACAGAGGACGGCTTGAACCGCTTTGATGGATCAGACTCTGTTTTGCAATTCAAGTATTGTTATTTAGTTACATTTGTTTTGTTTACAGTTACAGTGAAAATTGAAAACAATGTCACGAGTGGTCAATGAACACAAATTATAAGAAACATCATACATAATTCCTACCCCATTCATCGCCTCAAAAACCGAATTGCTTTCTTAAGCATTCTACCTCCACCGACAGGCTAACATTTGTAGCTACACATCACATTGCGTCCTCTAGCAAAAAATAAATAAAAATAAAGGTTGTTTGGGTACACTTTGGTGTCGCTAGAGGAGATCTACTGGTCTGTTACAGTAAAGAACCAAAGCATTGGGCCCAGGGTTCTAAATTAACTTTTTTGATCACCAGCCAATTTGGCTGGTAACTTTCTAAAGTTACCAGCCAATCAGAATTTCCACTAGCCAAATTCTTTCCGGTGAAAATAAGAACAATTATGAGTTTCACTGAATGCATTTGATCATTTTATTAACATTGTTGGCATGAAAAACACAGAAAATGAATTAAAATTAAGCACAGAAGTATGATGCAAGGGTATGTGAAATCACCAACACGTGACTAAGTAAGGACACGATTTATTGTAAATGGCTAAAACGTCCATTCGCGTCATGATGAGATTGACTCCTTCCCATGCATTTACAGTAACGTTTTGTCCTAAGCAGGCATTAATTAAACTGACCTAATATACTCTTTATTAAGAACAGTGTATTTACATTAAACTAGACTGTCAGTAAGCAACATAATTTTTCTTATGCGTAGACTACATGCGGCAATCCTTACAAAACATGACAACATTTTCATTGTCAAACACAAGCCATTCCCGACCCGTCAGCCATTTGGCATTACACTTTCTTTTCTTCGTTTCTCTAGTGCTATCAATATCCTCATCCCCTGCCTCGTTCCTCTTCTCGCCCCCAGAAGTTTGTCCTAACCACCGCCGCATTAAGTTAACTTTTTACTTTACTTTACTACTCTAGCTAGCTCTTATTACCTCCTATGATCCGCTATGCTTCGTTTGACTTCTTCCTTGTTTTCTGGTGGACGCTCCGTTCGTTTCCACGGTTTCTCGCACCGGTTTCACTTCAACTGCGCGCAGCCAATGGGCGTATAAAACGTTATCACGTAGCATTACGGCACAGTGTTCATGGGAAACTTAGGAAGTACTGCCAGGGGGATAAATGACCGAGAACCATGCCGAGAACAGAGCCTTATGTATCATTCATCTAATGCCTCATGTATCACCGGCCAAACTGGCTAGTGAGTTTTTATTAACACCCGCCAAAATGAATTTTAACCCGCATTTGGCGGGTTGGCGGGTGTTAATTTAGAACCCTGATTGGGCCTATTAGGGGAGAAAGTAAGTACCATTCTCATCATTCTGGTTCTCAGAAACCACAGACCCATAAAGGACTAGGGCTCAATCCTTTAGATAAATCGTCGGCTCACAGGTCAACAAGAGTAAGAGCTCTTAGTAGGAGCTGTTAAATGAAATCCTTTCCATTCTTATCCCCAACACCTACTCACATAAGAGCAAAACAGGCCTTCAGATATGATAGAAATCTGAGGCCATATTCAAAAAACATTTGATCTAACCACTAAGAGTTCTCCTAAATAGCAGTAAAAGTTCTTCGCTAAGAATTTACTCCCAAAACCTATTCAAAAAGCTGTTGAGACCAACTTTTACTAAGGAATGGGGAGAAATCTTAAACCAAGAGAAAGGTTAACCTTGTTGCAGTGGATGATGTCAACAATCTTACTATGTCCACAGTGATTGGCTGAGAGAGGAGAGGTCTCTGTCAGTAATTTTGTCATAGAGAAGTTCTAGAACGAGGTATCATGTTGCCATATTCAAATAAAGATAGAAAAGGTTTTTATGTTCAAATCAAGATTTTACATGTTAGGTTAATTGTCACTAATTCAACAAGTAAATGTCCAGCTAATTATCAGCCTCTTACATATGCATCTCGTAAACAAATAGTGAAAATGTATAAAAGCAGCCGTGTAAATTGTTGATATGGGTTCTGGAGAGGGCATTTTTTGTTTGATGCAATGTTCTTTTGACAGATGGCTCAGATATACCTGTATACCTAGTTTGTCTGCGTTGCATAGCAGCATATTTCCTGTGGCCAAGAAGCGTAGAGTTGTCAAAAACCTTGATCTCTGGTGTTATTTGGTTGCTTCTTTAAGTGACTGCATCCCTGATTAACTCTACAACAATCATAATACCCTTGTGATTAAGGCGATACCTCTTTAAAAGCACATTATCACAAAATGTTTCTAACATGATTGTGTTCCAAGGCGGATTGCAAGCAACAGACTTAGAATTGTTTGTAATTTGGTTTTAGTGATTTAGGAGTCCTTTTGACAACCCTTACCTCACACAGATTTATTATCTGGTTATAGCACTATAACATTTTGAGAAATACTCTAAGAACAACAAAATAAAATTGTCCTAAAATTAGGACTTACACGCTCAGTTTCCCCTAAATTGGCAAGTTAAGAGCTACTTTTAGCTTTAATAATGATAATTTAGTGAGCAATATATATAGTATAGATAACTTTTATTTTCACTGTAATAATAAGACTTTATTTATATGGCACATTTCATACAAGAATTGCAGCTCTAGGGGCTTTACATAGAATCAATAAAAACAATAAGACAAGTGATAAAAGTAATAATTAAAATAGCAAACAATAATATAACTGTAATAAAAGTAGTAAAACCCTTCTGCGATAAAATTACTTAAATGCTTTGGTAAAATTGTAAGTTTTAAGCTGTCTTTTAAAAATGTTTAGCGTGTTTGCTGCCCTAATATTTATGGTTAATTTGTTCCATAGTTTGGGGGCGTAATTGACAAAGGCCACATCACCAATCTTCTTGTGACTGCTTCTGGTGACCTGTAATAGGCCTGCATTTAATGATCTCAGTGTTCTAGCTGGTGTGTAGTTTATAAAAGAGTTAGCAATGTAGCTTGGTCCTTGTAGAGCTTTGTATGTGAGGAAAAGGACCTGAAAGTCAATTCCGAAGGTAACAGGGAGCCAGTGTAAAGTAGCTAGGACAGGACTAATGTGTTCTCTCCTTTTAGTTTTGGCTAATAATCTGGCTGCAGAATTTTGAATGAGCTTTAGTCTTTCAGTGGTTTTCTTGGGAAGACCAGTGAAAAGTGCGTTACAGTAGTCCAGCCGGCTGGATATAAAAGCATGAATTAACTTCTCTGCATCATTTTGGTTTATGAATGGTCGTACCTTTGCTATATTCCCCAGGTGAAAGAAAGCTGTTTTGAAGTTGAAATTCAAATCTGAGTCCAGGATTACACCGAGACTTGTCACCTCTGGTTTAAGCCAGGGGGTTAAACCTCCTAGATTCTTAGTAAGCATCTCTGTTTTGGATTTGGGGCCACATAGTAGGACTTCAGTTTTGTCTTCATTTAATTTAAGAAAGTTATCATTCATCCATTTGTTTATTGCCAACTGTCACGGCTCACGCACAGAGGTAGACCCAGATGCAGACTCAGACACAGCAGTTAGCTTCCAAAACAATAGGGTTTATTTAGGCAGAGTAGTCGTGGACAGGCAGGTGATCGGTACACAGGCTGGCGGCGAAGGAACAATCCGGTATCAGGTAGAGTAGTCGTGGACAGGCAGGTGATCGGTGCACAGGCAGGCGGCGAAGGAACAATCCGGTATCAGGTAGAGTAGTCGGGGACAGTCCAATCGAGGTCTAAGCACGGGAAGTTTGAGCACAAGGCAGGAACAGAACAGGTAACAGGTACGCGGGAACGCTCTGTATAAACACACAAGACGAACTGGCACAGGACAAACATAACCCAATGGACTAAATACCCCACTAACGAGCAGACAAGACGAGACACACCTGGAGGGGGCGGGGCCAAAAAAAACAGCGGAACACGCACACACAGACGTGACACCGACAGGCAGTTGGTAATGGATTTGATGGCCGGTGCATCGTTGGGTTCAGTGGATATATATGTTGTGTGTCATCCGCATAGCTATGGAAATCTATGTTATGTTCTCTGATTATGTCGCAGAGTGGTAACATATAAAGAGAAAAAAGTAATGGACCTAAGCAGCTTCCTTGAGCAACCCCGTAGCCGTTCTCATGTATCTTAGACCTATGGTCTCCTAAACTAACATAAAACTTCCTTCCTGTGAAATATGATTTCATCCAGTTTAATACACTATCCGTGAACCCAATAAGCTTTTCCAGTCTATTGATTAGAATGTCGTGATCAATGATATCAAATGCTGCACTGAGATCTAACAGGATAAGGATAGAGACTTTATTTGCATCAGAGTTTTAGTCTGAGGTCGATAATTATCTTGGTGAGAGCTGTTTCAGTACTGTGATATTTCCTGAAACCTGACTGTGAGACTTCCAGGATCAGTGTGGATCGGTGTATCAAATCTGCTGACTTCGGAACAGTAAAACAAGCACAGTTACACCACTTTTCCGATGCTAGCGAAGAAGGCTATGGGACTGTTACATACATCCGCATGGTGAATCAAGAAGACCATATCCATGTAGCCTTTCTCCTTGGCAAGGCTAGAGTAACGCCTCTAAAGTCGGTGACCATTCCTCGAATCGAGCTATCTGCAGCCGTCCTTGCTGCCAAAATGGATGCTATGATTAAGGTAGAGATGTGTGTGCCTTTCCAGGAAACGGTATTTTGGACTGACAGCACGTCGGTGTTGAAGTACGTGAACAATGAAGACCGACGATTTCACACATTCGTAGCCAATCGAGTAGCCACCATTAGGGACCTGTCAGACCCTACACAGTGGAGACATGTCAGTACGAAGGAAAATCCAGCTGATTATGCGTCTAGAGGGCTGAAGGTTGCAGGTTTCTTAAGTGCCAGAAAATGGTTGGAAGGACCAGAGTTTCTATTGAAAGAGGAAGAAAAATGGCCAAAGATCCCATTGGATGTCTTATTGGATACAGGAGACAAGGAGGTGAAAAATGAAGTTGCGTCTAACACTGTCAAAATTGACGCTCTCACCCCCACAGACCAGCTTGTCGCGTATTATTCAGACTGGAGAAGGCTCAAGAGAGCAGTGGCTTGGTATCTGCAATTTAAGTTCTGGATGAAAGAGAAATATCAAAGAAAAAAGCTGTTGAACCCTTCGCTGAATAAACACCCTGTGGCATACAACACCAGAGGCCGTCAGAGTACCCCTGCTGACTCCAGAAAGGGTGGTTTGACATTGGACGACTTACGAACCGCAGAACTCTCTATCATTCAATATTGTCAGCAGCAGAGGTTCGCGGAGGAGGTTGAAGCCCTGATGGGAAACAACAGAATTTGCCGCCGGAGTTCCATCCATGTGTTGGATCCTGTTCTGCAAGATGGACTACTGAGAGTGGGAGGCAGGCTGAATAAAGGTGCCATGCCAGAGGAAGCATCCCTTGATTCTCAAAAAAGATCAGCACATATCCAGTCTGATTTTGAAGGACGCCCACGAAAGTCTTGGACATGCAGGCAGGACTCACACTCTGTCCTCTGTGAGAAGAAGGGTTTGGATTGTCAAGGGCAACTCTGCTGTAAGAAAGATCATTGGAGAATGCAGCATCTGCCGGCGCTACAATGCAAGACCTTTGGAGCAGAAAATGGCCGACTTACCCCCAGCTAGAATTTTACCTGACAGTCCTCCATTTACCAACACTGGCATTGACTACTTTGGTCCAATTGAAGTCAAGCGAGGAAGATCCTGCTGTAAACGCTATGGAGTTATCTTCACCTGCATGGCAAGTCGAGCCATTCATCTGGAAGTAGCGCCTACGCTGGATACAGATGCTTGCATAAGTGCATTGAGGCGGTTCATGAGCTGGAGAGGACAAGTTAAACATCTGTGGTCCGACAATGGAACAAACTTTGTTGGAGCGGAAAGGGAATTGAAAGAAGCCCTTGCTACGCTGGACCAGGAGGCAATAAAGGGACGTTTGGTGCAGGCAGGAGTCGAGTGGACATTTAACCCACTTGCAGGCTCCCATTTTGGTGGTGTTTGGGAGAGGATGATCCACCTGGTGCGAAGGATACTCAATTCAGTGCTCCGCCAACAAACTCTGGATGATGATGGGCTGACCACAGTGTTGTGTGAAGCAGAAGCAATTTTAAATGATAGGCCTATTACTAAACTGTCAGAAGATCCACAAGATTTGGAACCCCTTACTCCCAACCACTTGCTGCTGCTGAGAGGCAAGCCATCATTTCCACCTGGAGTTTTCGATCCAAAGGATCAGTATGGGAGGAGATGGAAGCAGGTGCAGTACCTTGCTGATCTCTTTTGGAAGAGATGGGTGCGAGAATATTTACCATTGCTTCAAGAAAGACAGAAATTGAACGACAAGAAGAAGAACCTGGCTGTGGGAGATGTTGTGGCCATTATGGATCCATCTGCTCCACGGGGATCCTGGTCTCTTGGAAGAGTTTTGGAGGTGTTCCCAGGCAGTCATGGCCTGGTGAGATCAGTAAAACTAAAAACTAAATCCAACGTAATAGAGAGGCCAATTTCCAAGCTTTGTTTGGTACATGGGGTCTAACAGTACTGTGCTAAAGGTTTATTGTGTCTGCATATTTTGTCTCTTTTTTTGTTGTTTTTTTGTTTTGTAAACTGAGAATTGTCATTTACCATGCCAATTAGGGGCCGGTGTGTAAGAGCCAAATATTTGTATTGTAATGGTAAAGGCTGTACACTGGGTGGCACTGTTTGGCTCGGCTATATGAGCCAGGGGGAGACAGGTAGAGCCAGGTGTTGACCCCGGAAGGGCAAATGGTTTTGACCGTTTCGGCGGAGTATTGTCTATGTCTTGTTTGCACCAGCCATCCTGGAATAAAGGGTATTATCTCCTTAGCCGGCCTTTGGACTTAATTAAACTTATTAAAGACGAGCACCAGGTAAACCAATAGCCGCCTAGTGCGTCATACCAGAGCCTGGGGCAACACTACAACAGCGCAGCATTGGGCTGGCTGTCATAAGGGGCTTTACAATAGCTGTTGTGAAGGCATCTGGGAAGACGCCAGTTCTAAGGGATGTGTTTATAATCTTTAGCACCGGACCTGAGACACTATCAAACACTCGCTTAAAGAATGTTGTGGGTATAGGATCAATATCTGAGGTTGTGGAGTTAGATTCGCTGACTATTTTGGAAAGTTCACTTAGTGTGATACATGTAAATGTGCTCAAGGTTATGTTGCAGAATCTACTGATGTCAGTTTCATCCCCACTATTAATAATACTAGCTCTGATCAAAGTTATTTTGTTCTTGAAGAACAAAGCAAGCTCTTCACATTTAACTGCTGAGGATGAAGGGAGGGCAGGGACAGTGTTTAGCAGCTGGTCAATGGTGGAGAAAAAAAATTCTGGCATTTT
Organism: Osmerus mordax; assembly: GCF_038355195.1. NCBI lineage: Eukaryota > Metazoa > Chordata > Actinopteri > Osmeriformes > Osmeridae > Osmerus > Osmerus mordax. Next base: position 2,375,782 of record NC_090056.1, on the reverse strand, counting down.
CTGTAATAATGATGGAGAAATATTCTCTCATTGCTAGACGGATGGTTTTGTTATAGGTGGTTAGTGTATCTTTGTAGATATTGTAGTGGATAGTGATCTTTGTTTCCCTCCATTTTCTCTCTGCTGCACGGCATTTTCTTTTCGTTTCACTAACATTTTTATTTCTCAGCCATGGGGAGGTTCTGCTTGTGGACTTCTTTTTGGTTTTCACTGGTGCAACAGAGTCTAACACAGATAATAATGCATCATTGAGGTTCTCTACCATTTCATTCAGAGAACATTCATGATTAGTTGGCTCATATAGAGAAAATTGTTCTGAAAATTTCATCATAGCTCTGTCGTCTAGATGTCTTTTTTGGACTAAGAATTCTTTTGTGGTTTTTGTTAGGATGATTTCCACATTAAAAAGTATACAATGATGGTCTGAAAGGGGTAGATCAGTTATTGAAATATTATTGATGTTTAGTCCAGTTGTTATTACTAAATCTAGTGTGTTTCACGAACAAAACTAGTACTAGGCTACAGTACGGCCGCAGCCTGTGGAGCAAGTTGAATAGCTAATGGATGTGAGATGACCACATCAAAGTTGACATTTTCTCCAAACAGTAATTATAATTTGAAAGTAGTAATTTAACAACATGACTAGCCAGCTATCGAGCCATGTCATTGTCCCCAAATAAAATCAAGATTTTAGAGTTGCTGCTACTGTCGTGTTGGCCGCAGCCTGTCTGCAGTAGATTGACTAGCGAGGTGAATAGCGAATGGGATGTGAGATGAGAGGTTACGTGACACTGACACACTACATTCAGAAAAGTAAATTTTTTCAAATAGGTTAAAATAAATATTGAAGTCACTCATTGTTGTAAATACAAGTTAGCTTGTTAAAGTCTTTCAAAATTGTAAATGGAGGCTTTGACTCCGTCCTGGTTGTTATGGTTACGTATTTCAGACACTTTCTACAGGCTCATATACTATGTAGCCAACGGAATAATTTAGAACGGTGAAAAGACAGTTTTGCTGCAATTAGGTGTCCGTTATCACCCCTGCAGCCAATCAGAATCGAGTATTCACCCAGACCATGGTATAAACGTAATTATGTGGGCAATGCAGAACAGCAGACAGATTCTATATTTGATCTTTTGTTAGTTATGGCCATTCTAGTGACGCTACTGTCATCATGGCTGCTAATAGAACGGCGAAACCAGGTCACATACGGTCTAATAACTATCATTCATTACCTAGCTACAAACAAATGCTTCGTAACTGAAGAGTATTTACTTTTTATTGACGATATTGACAACAGAGGTTAAGGAACTTGTCTTTAATCAAAAGATGGTCTCCGCTTTCAATTTGAAGCAGTAGATCTAGCTTATGTAGGAAATTTTCCATTGCATCCTCTCTAGCTTCACGCCTTCGGTTATTATTCAAGCTCACGGTGTTAATACAGTCTGTAAAAATACCACTTTGACACACTTGCAAGAAATGATCCGCTGGTTAGATGTAGCATGATCTTATTATTTAAGTATAAAAAAATGTAAAAATGTAAATGTAAAATGTAAAAATTTAAAAAACTCACCAGGGACAACGACAACATTGGCAACCCTGCACTATGAATTATTATTTTGATGTCATCTTAAATTAAGTGTCTGAATAGGACTGGGTGTGCAGGCACACATGATTTGTTTCTCCTCCGTCTTGAACCTCAAACCTAGATTCTAGGTTAGAAATGTTGCCAGTCTGTTGCCAATTACCAACGGTTGCTACGTTTTTCCAGCAAGTTCAAGTCATTCCAGTGTTGTCCTTTTACCTTCAAATTCGTTCAACCCAGACTTCAGCAACTGGTTTTCTGCTAAATTGTCAAATTTTCCTGAAGCTCATCTTTCTGAATTTTTGCCCTTATTGTTTTGCATTTTTCTTCTTCTTTTCTTCTCTTTTCTTCTGTTTTCTGCCTTCATCTTTCATCGGTCCTTTCAAAAATACCTTTCACAGCAGTACCTTCCAACTGCCAGTACTTTTGCATTTTTCTTCTCTTTTCTGTACTTTTCTGCCTTGATCTTGCTGCAGGTCCTTTCTAACATATGTAAGATAGTAGCCTTAAGAAGGCCTGTAGGGGGCAGTTGTTGTACCTTACAAGCCACCGTAGTTAGCACTTGTTCTGGGTAGGTCGCTGCGCTTATTTAGAACTGTTTGTGCTCCGTTAAGGTAGGCAGGTTAATTGGGGGCGGGTACCATAGAAGTGTGAATATGTTGATAATTTGTAATAATACCTCATTTGTTCATATGTTGGTTATTAAGTGTATAGTTACAGTGAGTAGGGTCAAGTACTACAGATTTGTTTTTTTATGTACTGGTGTACAAAATTGGTTTGTACAAAACTATTGTGGCTAGCCGGTGGGCTAGCATTAGCTATACTGGTAAAGTGCTATATTTCAGTTAGCTTCGTAGAACTATTTATCGTTTGTTTTGTGGATTTATTGTTGACTGAAGAAAGTAAGAAAAGAACTGTTTGTGCTCCGTTAAGGATCGAACCAGCCTTCTCTATGAAAATAAACACCGATGGCCTCAGCCACAATCCTCTCCGCACTAAACCCCTAACATCTAACACAACGCAGAGTATATCAGCAGTGCCGAGGGGCTCGACCAGGCGGCAGACGCGCAGAGGGAGTGGGTTACACATTCATTTCAGGACTTTTGAAAGTCTTTTTGCATTTTTCTTCTCTTTTCTGTAGTTTTATACCTTCGTCCAGCTCCAGCCCCTTTCAAAAATACCTTTCAGGCGCTTCAGCTTATAACTTTCTACAACATTTTCACAATTTTCCGCTTTTTTAGCATGGTCAGCTATCCCCATTCAGGTTTTCAGCATTCTCACTGCTGTTTCGCATGTACGCCCATAGGTGGCGCTATAAGCCACGCCCAAAGTCTACGTGATATCCCCAGCGCCCCATTATTCCAAAATGCCTGAAAATTGGTTCACATGCCTTATTTCTCATGGGGAACAAAAAAAGCCCAAGAACCCATAAGGTCCGCCATGATAGATTTTGCTGTACTGTCCAAATTTGGTACAACCTTCAAAACCCTAATCCTCATGAACCATAGATCCAATCGACTTGAAAATTGTTAAAGATATGTAGAATACATGTCTTTCTAGAGGGTGAAATTGGATAAGGAATGCAATACAAAATGGCTGAAAGAAGTGTATTTATGTAAATGTACACATTGCCACAATATCTTTGTGTTAATAAATCAGATATAATTTTGACTGATGGTTTTCCAAACCTTAGTGCCTTCAAGATGACATCATTCTGAAGTACCATACGCAATTTCACCTTGATATGTCAATATATTATTGAATTCAATTGAATTGCTCCACAGCGCGCGTGCTACAAATTCTCTGACTCATTCTGCCCCTTGACACTAGGGTGACCACCTGTCGCGCTTTGCGTTGTGTCGCACAGCATTGTCACCCCTTGTCCCGCACATCCCATATTGAAAATGCTGTGCTATACAGCGCAAAGCGGGACAGGTGGTCACCCTACTTGACACACGCGCGAGCTTGGCGAGACGCACACACATCCTTTCTGGAAATTGTGTGCTGACCAAGCCCCCACCCTCTGTTTTTAGCTCCTGTTTCATTTTGCTTCCAATCGCAGCTCGCCGTTACGAATATAAATTATTTTTCGGCGGCCATTGTTGTTTTCAACTGGAATCGCCTGATAGTGTTGGAGGCAGCCATTTTCGGTAAGTCCTATTTTTACACATTGTAAGCTAGAATCAATGATTGGTTTCGTGAAAGTGCACTACTCTTGAATTATGGTGAAGGTTTTAGCACTTTTAGACCTTTAGATCGTGAGTCTGAAGTGACGGAAAACTAACTCGAAAAAGTAGCTATTAGCTCTAGCTTTTTTCCTCTGTGTTTTTAATTGGTGAGTCATTTTGCATCTCGGCGAATTGTTCATAAAAAAAAGTCGAGGAGGGCAGCCTTTATGAGAAAAAGCAATTCCCCACAGACCTGTCGGCTCAGAATTTTGATTTGGGGCGTGAAAGTCTTTGTAATAAGCCTATGTGCCAGGGAGACCGCATAGGCTTAGGCGGCAGCCATGTTTTGGTCGCGTCATGTTCATAAGTTCACCATTTTACAGTTAGGTCTACACGAAAAAGGTCGAGGAGGGCAGCCTTTAGGAGATGTGGGAATTGTGCTTTTAGCCAGATGCTCCGATTATCTTTATGATTTGTGGACTTGCAATTGGACTGATACTGCGTCCCGGGGGTACATTGTTTTGACGTTAGCCTCAGAGTCAGGCTCGGCTCGCCCACTGGCAGTGTGTAAACAATTTTGTATTTCACTCAATTCTACTCCAAAAACATCCGGGAGGACTGCTTTTTGTAGACAAGGGCCTGCTAAAGATAGCCAGTATATCTGATTTTTCAAGGCGAGCCTGTTTCATTCGTCATATGCCCTGAGAAAGCGACCTACGTTAGCAAAGCTAGTTTTGCCAATTTCAGTAAGTCAGGCTATTTAAAGGTTTCAGACAGTCAGAATCACTGTTTACAGGCAAAGATCAAGCTGGGGGGTATTCGGGGTACGCGAATCGCTTGCCATCGCTCGCCTTCCCACAGTTCACCACGCGCGGGGCGTATCAAACAGATTAATGTAGAATTGTAGTTCTCTAAAGTCACTGTTGTAGTTGTCATGGCCAAGTGTGCAGACTTGGGTTTACATACTCGCAACATCGATCAAAATACAACTTGTATACAAAATACAAAACTGTTTAATAGACATACACGTTGACATGTGTAAAAACGTTTTATTATAGTACTCAAAGTCTCTGCTAATCTGTCGGTACGACCAGGGAGTTCCAGCCAGGCTTATAGTAGTAGCCCGGCTGGAACTCCCTGGAACGTAACTTTGTTCGAGAGTACAAAGTACAAAAAAAACACCAGGAGCACCGACAACGTCGGAAAACCTGCGCCTGGCCTCATTCTTTTTATTAATGTCTTTGTACAAATACAGAGACGTATCGTACAGGACTGGATATGCAGCCACACAGGCGATTAGTTTCTCCTCCATCTTAAAAACTGAAAGCTAGAAATGTTTACCATGGTTGCTATGTTACGAGAAACAAGAAAACACTGCCATTGGCCATCGCTAGCGAAAATCGCTCCTCATTTGCATAAAGTTGTGAAAATCTCAACTCGATCGCGTCGCTACCCACAATGCACCACGCAAGCGATTCGCCTGGCTCCATTGAAAATGAATGGAAAACATGTTGTCGCTCGCATCGCGTCGCTGCAGTGTAAACGCACCGTAAACGGTTTAGCAAGCTAATTTTCAGGCTAAGATAAAAAACGCCCCTCTTTTTGGTTCGTGGAAGCAACTTTCGATAAATCACCATAGTAACATATCAATTAGCACTAACCTGCTCCAGAGCTATGGAGGACCAAACCTGCCATATTTACAAATGAATGAATGAATAAATAAATGTCCACATCCATGCATTTAGACAGAAATAAATGAATACATGTATTAATTAATGCACAATTGTCAATCAATAGTTACTTATAATTTACATTTATTTATGTATTTATTTGTGTATTCATTTATTTATTCATTCATTTATTCATTTATTTATTCATTCCTGTATTTCTTCATCTCAATATGTTAATGAGATGTGTCAATCAAAAATAGGTAGGCAGTATTTGACACACCATTGGCTAATCGTTTTCAACGCGTTGTATTCGATTATGTTAGCCTTACATCCATACTTGCTGTCATGGATGACATAAAAAGGGCAATTGCCAGAGACTTGGCCAGGCTGGCCGATCTCGTTGAAAACGAAAATGTATGTCCCGACTTCCTGCTGTTCCGTGTAGAGGCTATAATGGCAAATATAGGACTTGTAGCTGCTGAAATGGACACAGAGTTAGACCCACTTGTTCTTGAAAACTTGGAACGTGTTGCACACAAAATAGGAGTCTCAAGTGACAGCACTAGCAGGATCGCGGGACAACCTTTATATCCTTTGCCCATCAGTGCCCTTGAGTCATACCTACTATCGGGGTTAACAGCTGTTGACATTGCTCGATTGTTTGGAGTTAGCGAAAGAACAATTCGGTGGAGGATGGCCCACAACGGAATAAGGTAACGTTGAATGAACCACTTACTTAGTTAGCTAGTTGATCGAGTAGGCCTTCAGGCAGATAGTCAACCCACCCACCAGTGCAATAAAACTCGCAAGAAGTTAATCTCAGCCTAATTTACGTTCCCTAACCACTTAAAATCTAGTGCAAGATTGTCATTGTTGAGAAAATCTGAAGTGAATATGCCACTGTAATATTGGATCCACAACCAACTCATGAACATTACAGAGAACGTGGTAGAGAGTCAGGTGGCTGAGCGGTGAGGGAATCGGGCTAGTAATCCGAAGGTTGCCAGATCGATTCCCGGTCATGCAAACTGACGTTGTGTCCTTGGGCACAGCACTTCACCTCGGGGGGAATGTCCCTGTACTTACTGTAAGTCGCTCTGGATAAGAGCGTCTGCTAAATGACTAAATGTAAATGTAAATATGGTTGAACACAATACCTTGAAAGGTAAGACGCTTCTGGCCCAGCCCTGCCCTGGAAAGGTCATCCTTTTCTGCTTTGCTTGGAACCAAGCATGTGTTTTTTTCTTCGTGTGTGTATGTAAGAGATGTACTTCTTGAATTTCTGGAAGTTTGACGTTGTGTAGTTTGGCCTCGGTAGGGGCTAAACAGCCATGCCACTTCAGCTTAATGAAAAAAAAACCCCCCACAAGGTTGGACCTACTGAGCATTGCCTTATCAATTACTTTAGAGTTAAAGAATCCCTCCAGTAAATATTAACTTACCATCAACTGGGTGTCTAGGTGCAGCAAAAGATGAAGACATGGAAGATGGTATGCTTGAACTTGCTGTTGTGACACAATAGCAATCACATAGAAATCATATGAATAAATAATGGAACGAATTGTATGCCACTTGCAAAACTTCATTGTTGATGCTAAATTTCAAAGGGAAGATTTATTGTTGGGTATTTCTGTGCAGTTACTTGGCTAATGTTCGTATCACTAATCTAGACAGCCAAAGGTGGTGGTGATGTTACCACATGAACGTACATTTATGCAGAAGTAACCCCAAACAAACTGACAAGCTAGGCTAGTGAATTTACCATTGTGTGGGGGCACGTGAGACGATGGTGGCGGTACGATTTCGGTAGTACCTGCTACACAAACAGAAATAATTTAGATTTGCAACGTAAGTATACCTTCGCGTGCTAACTATCGATCTATTGAATACAGTATTGTTGTGTACATACATTTCTCCAAACGGTCTGCAGCCTCACGGAGCAACTCTGCTATCGACCGTCTTTCTTCCATCTCACAATGTCACTAGCCGTTCAGCAGAAGATTCCAATGCCCGTGATCGTTGAATTCAGGTTGAAAAATGTGGAAGTGCTTGCACTAGTTAGCTAGATTGAATCTATGGCTCTGGATTGATTGCAATGTCTGAACGTCAGCTTCCACGTCTACTGGCCTCCTCTCATTAGCATATTGGGAACAATGAATGAATGAATGAATGAATGAATACACAAATAAATACATCAATAAATGTAAATTATAAGTAACTATTGATTGACAATTGTGCATTAATTAATACATGTATTAATTTATTTCTGTCTAAATGGATGGACGTGGACATTTATTTATTCATTCATTCATTCATTTGTAAATATGGCAGGTTTGGTCCTCCATACAGAGCAGGCTAACGTAAGTGTAGCTGGATAAGCTTGCCACACCCCCGGAAAATAATAGGCAGCTCCCTTTTTGAGAGACCCAGTTGACCAAGGAGATATATTCTAGTTCGATTAGCTTTCCATACCAATAGAGTTCTTCGCGATCGCCAAGATCCTTTATTTCACACGGATGAGTTCTTGTTTGAGCGATATCGATTCAGCCGACAAGGACTCATTTATTTGCAAGACTTTATCGGGCCGTACATTGCAAATATCACACGCCGCAGCAAGCTTTATGCTTTATGAGCTTATGCTGCTGTATGTGAATATGTAACGCTATGTTTTAAGAAATGTCTTGTCTTATCTGTTGTGCCTGTGCTTTTTATGTTTCACTGTGGGAGAGTGGGAAACGTCATATCGATTCCTTTTTATGTCTTGACATGTGAAGAAATTGACAATAAAGCTACTTGAAACTTTTACTGTGCTTCAGACTCTCTGCATAGCCTTGAGGTTTTTTGCGTCAGGTACATTTTTATACAGTATAGGCGATGCAGAAAACATTGGCAAAGCCGCAACATGCGTTGCTAAGAAAGGTGTAGGCTACTTGGCGCTTAACAAGCTGATGAATCAATTCATCATATTCCCTGGCCATGTCCCAGTCAATGAAATCAAAGAGGGATTAACACATAGGCCTACATGCATATATAGATATATACTAAATGATATAAGCGCTTTCAGTAGGCATACATATATCCTTATAAGTGTCTATGAATTCGTATCAATTATACTCTTTGGCCTTGTTTTTATACTTAGCCTATTCTGAAAGAGTTTATATCATTATTTTCGCTAGCAAGATCTCATTCGTTAAGCCTACTGCCAGCAGGCAGTAGGCAGTTTCTCTGTTGAGAAAAGTCAAAACTGTAGTTTATGTCAAGTGTAGATGGAAAAAGCTTTGTTTTTCACAACTGAACTGACATGGATCCTTTCTTCACTTTTACAGGTCTGGAGGGTCATGCAGAGGCCTCCTTAACAGAGTTCAATAGAGGATGCTGAGAGCAACAACAGAGAATGCTGAGAGCATCACAGACCCCTTGCTGGGCCCCCGTTCGTCGTAAGGGTTGAAGCGAAGTTAATCAATTGTCCCTTTAGCCCGTTAACATTAGCGAGATGAGTGAGAACAGCAAATATCGGTTCGTCAATGGCTGATCCGCATCCAAATCATGTGGTTAATTTCAATCAGGCTAAACTTATCAGGGAAATTGCACGTGCACGTCCTACTTCAAAAGGCAGGAAAGGTCGATCACCAAAACCGTGATTTTCTAACGGTATGATGGCGGAAAAGACGAAAAAGAGAGCGGTGATAGGCTATTCTCGCCATCCGAGCAAACTATTATAATGAGTCTCTACGAAGACAATAAGCATATTATCATGGCTAAGTCAAACACCGCCGCTGCCAGAGCAAGACAAGCAGCTTGGCAACAAATTGCCGATAAGCTATAAATGCGAAGGTTTTGGGGAAATGCATAGGCTCATCTTAAGTGCCTCATTACCCCAATCAGATCACATTTCTTTAAATGTGCCTGCTGGCAGTAGGCTTAATGTAAATTAATAATCGAATGAGATCTTGCAAGCGAAAATAATGATCTCAACTCTTTCAGAATAAGTAGGCTAGATAAAAACAAGGCCAAAGAGTATCTAATTGATACGAATTCATAGACACTTATGAGGATATATGTAGGCTACTGAGCTTATATCATGTACTATATAGGCTATATGCATGTAGGCCTATGTGTAAATCCCTCTTTGATTTCATTGACTGGGACATGGCCAGGCAATATGATGAATTGATTCATCAGCTGGTTAAGCGCCAAGTACACTTTTCTTACAGCAATGCATGCTGCGGCTTTGCCAATGTTTTCTGCATCGCCTATACTGTATAAAAATTTAGCCTATAGCCTACCTGACGCAAAAAACCTCATGGCTATGCAGTCTGAAGCACAGTTAAAGTTTATTGTCAATTTCTTCACGTCAAGACATAAAAAGGAATCGATATGACGTTTCCCACTCTCCCACAGTGAAACATATAAAAAGCACAGGCACAACAGATAAGACAAGACATTTCCTAAAACATAGCGTTACATATTCACATACAGCAGCATAAGCTCATAATAAAGCATAAAGCTTGCTGCGGCGTGTGATATTTGCAATGTACGGCCCGAGAAGGTCTTGCAAATAAATGAGTCCTTGTCCGCTGAATCGATATCGCTCAAACAAGAACTCATCCGTGTGAAATAAAGGATCTTGGCAATCGCGAAGAACTCTATTGGTATGGAAAGCTAATCGAACTAAAATATAGCTCCTTGGTCAACTGGGTCTCTCAAAAAGGGAGCTGCCATGTTATTTTCCGGGGGTGTGGCAAGCTTATCCAGCTACACTTACGTTAGCCTGCTCTGGAGCAGGTTAGTGCTAATTGATATGTTACTATGGTGATTTATCGAAAGTTGCTTCCACGAACCAAAAAGAGGGGCGTTTTTTATCTTAGCCTGAAAATTAGCTCGCTAAACCGCTTAGCGAGCTACGACGAATACCCCCCTGGACTATCCCTCTCTAGCTGGACAGCTTCATTCAGCTGGCGCCGTCCCTGCCCAGGGTTGATTGTAACTGGTGTTGGAAAACACATGTAGTAGGGCAGAATAGAGGGACTGGGCAAAGGGTGCTGGTGTGGAAAGTCCCCAAAAACTGTGCAGAATGGGCAGAAAATTTGAGATGACATTGTATTGAGGCCCAATTGGAGAAGAAGCCATAAGATATTTACAATTGTAGTAGGCCATTAGATCTGTTTTAAAAGTTCAGGGGTGTAATTTGTTGGATATGAAGCCCCCACTCTCCACTCCAGAGACAGTTGGTGACAGAGAGGTGCAGACATTAAGTTAAACATAGTCATGCGTTAAGAGTAGAGTAAAAAATACAGATTCCCCCTTTCTGAATAAAGTTCGACTGATCTGATTTATTGATTTCTGTTGCTATGCAAACCAGTTTAGCCAAGCTAACTAACATTGTTTTTAGCTAGCTTGCATTACCATTGCAAGCTACCATTACCAATAGCTAACAAAACATTAGTAAAAATAGCTTGGTAATCGAGCAGAACTTGTTAATGCAGGAGACTCAGAGACCTTAGCGCGTCATTAGCATCTCGTCATATCACGCAGTCGGAGCACAGCTAAATAATCAGCTGTCAGCGCTCTTTAGTACCCAGCATGCAGGGCAGCATGTAAAACTAGGAAGGTACATTTCCTGAAGAAAATGTGTGTGTTTGCTGAAAGCAGTCGAAACGATTGTTTTGATGGCTTGAATAGTGTAGAAGGTTTTACAAAATGTTTAAAAGAGGTATGTGCTTTAAAAAATGTTATAAGTACATCTGTCATTGTTATGCATTGCGATAGTTTTTACAGATGAAAAAGGATGCAAAAACAACTGTAAAAAATGTGTTTATAGCTTAAAAACAGTGTGAAAGTATGTAAACAGTATTGTGAGAAAAAGTTTTGAGTTTTTTTATTACATCACAATAGAAAATGATTTCCCAGCCTTTCATATTTTAAAACTGAGTAGTGATAACAGTTAAAACAAGTCTCTATCAATTAGTGTTTTTAGCTTAAGTGTGTTGACACGATTTTGCTTTGAATAGTGATGAAGGTAAAAAAAAAACTAAAAAAAGGTTAAGAATATATTTTTCAACACAATGAGAATGCAGTAGGAAAGTGACATTGTTTTGCATTGTGGTATTTTCAAACTGTTCCTTTACTTAACCCTTGTGTTATCTTCGGGTCATTCTGACCCATCAGTCATTGTGACCCACCGTCGTATTGCGACAAATTTACCTCATACTAAAACAAAGTGAAGCATTTTCTTTTAACTGTCGGGCTGTCTCAGACCCCCCACATTGGAATGGTTAAAAGAAAATTATTTTTATTTGTTTTTGAATTGGGTAAACACAACGATGGTTCGTTATGAACCTTTGGGTCATGTGACCCGAAGGCAGCACAAGGGTTAAATTGTGTAGTGAGGGGCGTTTTACTCGCTGCTCGTTCATTCGGCATGCTACTGGAAGTATAAATGGGTTTGTAAACAGCTGGTCAGCTTGAACAGGTTGATGTTTGAACGGAGTTTATTGCGTAAAAATGTTGGGTGCAGGAGGGATACGTTTGTGCAAAATAAACCTATACATTGTTTAAGCATTTTTGGGCACATATCGTAAAAATCAATGTCATAGCACACAAGAGCATATCATACTTATCACAAGCTGTGTCCAGAAGACTGATATTTAAATGCATAATAAAGAATGTATAATACATTACAACACATATTCTAGAACTGTAATCACCAGCTGCATATCAGGCACGGCACTAACTATGATCCCAGTTATTAATATGTGTGGCATTTTAATCACTGAATGCATCACGGGCACTGTGCACGAGTGAATATAACAACAGGATTTATGAAGGAGGCATGTCTTAAAGTTATGTATTGTGCTTATTAAAGTTATGCATTGTGCTTATTAAAGTTATGAAACTTAGAAGTGTGCTCAGGCTTAAACATTGGGTCTCACACTGAGTGTGGGAAGCAGGCTGTTCTTTGTGTCTCTATCTTTTCATTTTCAGAAACAACCTTGAATCTGGGTGGAGATGGCACCCGAGCAGGTGGGACGCGGAGGCAAGAACAACTCCCTGATGCACGAGAGAACAAGCTCAACCCTCTTTTCATCTTTCTGTTTTAATTGCACTGTATATTATATGCTGGGGCAGGGAAAGATAGCCAGTTGGACTTCGTGAACCAGCCCAAACTCTGTTGCGGGTAGGGAAACGTAGACAACCCCAGAGCTCTGTACTTGTTGATTTCCAACTGCTGCATTAAAGCTGATATTATCGGACCTCTGCGACTCCAGACCACTCTTTCTAGAACACAGATTTGTGTCATAGAATACCATCATTACTTATTGGAATAGACACATAGATTTAGAATCCTTCAACTGGTGACCCCGACGCTGAAAAGAGGGAGTCCAGAGGGTTCCGGCCCGACCGACGGATCGGGGGAGAGACCCATACACCGGTGCGAGGAGACAGACGTAATCGTCAGAGGCCTCAACATAAAAAAAAGGTAAGCAGACACCTGTTAATTCAAAGTACTGCTATTCGGAACTGAGAACCAAATTTAGACGATTACTATGTTTCATCGTACCTAGTCAAACCAACAGTGGTGGGAAATCAACCGTTTTTGTGTTTTGTCTTGTCCAAGGGGAGGTTAGAGTCCTCTCCAGGGGTTAGAGTCCCTAAATTCGTTGTCCTTGTCCAAGGGGAGGTTAGAGTCCTCTCCAGGGGTTAGAGTCCCTAAACTCGTTGTCCTTGTCCAAGGGGAGGTTAGAGTCCTCTCCAGGGGTTAGAGTCCCTAAATTCGTTGTCTTGTCCAAGGGGAGGTTAGAGTCCTCTCCAGGGGTTAGAGTCCCTAAATTCGTTGTCTTGTCCAAGGGGAGGTTAGAGTCCTCTCCAGGGGTTAGAGTCCCTAAATTCGTTGTCTTGTCCAAGGGGAGGTTAGAGTCCTCTCCAGGGGTTAGAGTCCCTAAACTCGTTGTCCTTGTCCAAGGGGAGGTTAGAGTCCTCTCCAGGGGTTAGAGTCCCTAAATTCGTTGTCTTGTCCAAGGGGAGGTTAGAGTCCTCTCCAGGGGTTAGAGTCCCTAAATTCGTTGTCTTGTCCAAGGGGAGGTTAGAGTCCTCTCCAGGGGTTAGAGTCCCTAAATTCGTTGTCTTGTCCAAGGGGAGGTTAGAGTCCTCTCCAGGGGTTAGAGTCCCTAAATTCGTTGTCCTTGTCCAAGGGGAGGTTAGAGTCCTCTCCAGGGGTTAGAGTCCCTAAATTCGTTGTCCTTGTCCAAGGGGAGGTTAGAGTCCTCTCCAGGGGTTAGAGTCCCTAAATTCGTTGTCTTGTCCAAGGGGAGGTTAGAGTCCTCTCCAGGGGTTAGAGTCCCTAAATTCGTTGTCTTGTCCAAGGGGAGGTTAGAGTCCTCTCCAGGGGTTAGAGTCCCTAAATTCGTTGTCTTGTCCAAGGGGAGGTTAGAGTCCTCTCCAGGGGTTAGAGTCCCTAAACTCGTTGTCCTTGTCCAAGGGGAGGTTAGAGTCCTCTCCAGGGGTTAGAGTCCCTAAATTCGTTGTCTTGTCCAAGGGGAGGTTAGAGTCCTCTCCAGGGGTTAGAGTCCCTAAATTCGTTGTCTTGTCCAAGGGGAGGTTAGAGTCCTCTCCAGGGGTTAGAGTCCCTAAATTCGTTGTCTTGTCCAAGGGGAGGTTAGAGTCCTCTCCAGGGGTTAGAGTCCCTAAACTCGTTGTCTTGTCCAAGGGGAGGTTAGAGTCCTCTCCAGGGGTTAGAGTCCCTAAACTCGTTGTCTTTGTCCAGAGGGAGGTTAGAGTCCTCTCCAAGGGTTAGAATCCCTGAACACTGTCTATTTGTGTGGAGTCAGATTGAGTTTAATAAAAATAGAGAGGAGTGTGGTGTGTTTTTTCCTTTGACCAAGAAGTTAAAGAAATCCCGAGGAGAGTTGGAGAAAGGTGGGGGCTAAAAGAGTCAGTTACGTCGAGATCTTACAAAGGTTATCCCAGAGGGTATACCCCTGGTTTATAAATAGGTTCTAATACAATTGGAAGAGTTATACTAGAGCAAAATTAAGTGAATAGACGGTAAACGCTAAACAGCTGTGTTGGTCAAAGAATGGTTTGAGGAAATGTATGTGAAAAATTATGAGGAAGCAATTGGAAAGTTACATAAAGGATTGGTTTAGAGAGGATCATGGAAGGTTATGAAATAAAACAAGAACGTTTTGTGGATGTGAAGAGATGATTGGTTTAAACACTGATGTTTTGAAGAGGAAACTACGAATATACTTTGAAGGTATATGGGATAACATTTTAAGTCAAAATAGTAAAATCTAGGGTTTTTAAGAGTTTTGATAAAGGTATTAGATGTAATTTGGTTAAAAATGAGAAAGAGAAAATAAATAAATGTACTTTTATTTGGAGTTTAATTATAATTTGGTTTTAAGTTTTATTTGAGAGTTTTATCAGAGCCTGGCATACTGTTTGGGATAAACAGTTAGGCTGTGATAATGTTGTATTATGAAGAGGGTTATTATAACATTCAGTTCTGAAATAATTTGGGAAGACTCATCAAGTCTGATAAATTGTGGTTATGATGGTTTGAGCTAATTGGCTCGTTTTGAACTGCAGCAAAACGAGTTATGAAGTTCTACCTATCTGACCTTTATAGAAAATATAGTTGGGAAAAAATTTTGGTTAATAGCTACATTAAGCACATTATTTGGTTTATATTTCATTTAAGAAGCATACGGATTCTGGTTTGGCATAATGAAAATTGCTTTGATCATATCTTTGATAAAAAGAGCTGTGATTTGGTAAAATAGAGAATCTAAAACAATATTGGTCTTAAACTTAACTGTTTTAAAAGACAGAAAAGGTTTTTTGGAGTGAAAGAAATTAGACTAACAGTTGATTTTCTAAAGAAGGGAACAAAGAAACAGATTGTAATTTCTAGGCATGAATAATAGGAGTTGAATATCAAATGATGATGTATGGTCTTATTAGATGCTGTTACATGTGTTTGCTCAACAATAAGAAAACTGAAGGGTCAATACTGCCTGGTAATTATAGATACAGTATGTTTACTATGTGAATTGAAGTCTTTCCCAGTCCTATACCAGATGCATAACACCATTTGAATTGATTTATTGGAGATCATATGTAATACCACAACTTAAACTTTTCACATAGCATGATGAAGAGGCGAATCAAATGGTTAACCAATTTTATAAAAAATGCTAACTAGAAAAGAGATGTCTTCTGCTAAATTCTGTTCCAGGTGAAGCAGTAAACCAAAGAGTGGAGGAGTCAAACGAGGAGATTGGGTATTGATTAAAGTTATCAATGAAAGGAGGGATCTTATGAAATCTTTAAAATATCCTGTCTAATTTCTGGTTTTTCTATTTGTTTCGAATTTATTTTATTACAATTCTAAAAGCTTGGCTGAAGTTGTATGTATGTGGTGAAGGGGGCCTGTGAGCATGTCCAGGTCTGCCGTGGATACATGGATGTCGAATGTCCACTCTGTGGAGTGACGGTGGGTTTTCCCCTATAACATCATTAGGGTTTTCCCACTGTGTCCAGTGTGTCCTCACCACTTGGCCATAACGCTGCATAGTCTCATCATTATTGTTGATTTGTATGCCAACATTGTGTAATCAGTAATGGGATATTTTTTTATTTGTGTTTGTTGTCACACCCTAAAAGGGTGTGAAAGGAGGGATTTATTTGAACTTTAAAAATATCCACTTTAAATCCTTAAATGGGTTCTTGATTTCAATATCTGTGTTTAATCATTGGTGTTCGACTGTTCGCATCTCATTTGACTCAGTTACTGCTTGATCATGGATCATGGGAGATAAGGTGATGCTGGGACTGTAACTCTTTTCTGCTTCAGGACGAGTCAGACCGGCGGGTCTGACTACCTAACCCCTGTTCTAAGGCCCCATTCCCCTTGAAGACCCTGTCCCACCTGCCCCAATACATCATCAGATGTTCGGGAAAGCCTGTTGTACATTTATGGACAGGACCATTCAAGGTCATCGAGAGAACCTTGCACGCCCTAAGGGTGCTGGGGAAAGGAAGTACGTGGTACCACTGGAGCATGTGTTGTGCTGCTCCAGAATCCAGTTGTACGTTGCAGGAGTTGGTGGAGAAGGGCCAGTGAACCTTTTGCTATTGCTACGAATGTGAGAGTCCGGAAAAGAGGGTTACGACTAGGCCAAGAGTGATACTGCTTGACCACACTAGAATTGTACTGGACTAAGAAGGTTTCCGCTATTTTACTTAAGAGTGTGCTATATCAATATCAACATGACTGTTGCTGTATCCCATGTATCAGGTCCCTGTGTAACAGGATCATTGTCTCGGCTGAGGATAACCCGACGAAGGGGTTCCAAATGCCGTTGCTGGGGCTGGCTGACCAGGACGAGGAGGCGGTGGTTGGTCCGGGCTATGTTGATTGATCTCTGGTGTTTTCAGAGATCAAAAGAGGGATTAAAGAATGTATAATACATTACAACACATATTCTAGAACTGTAATCACCAGCTGCATATCAGGCACGGCACTAACTATGATCCCAGTTATTAATATGTGTGGCATTTTAATCACTGAATGCATCACGGGCACTGTGCACGAGTGAATATAACAACAGGATTTATGAAGGAGGCATGTCTTAAAGTTATGTATTGTGCTTATTAAAGTTATGCATTGTGCTTATTAAAGTTATGAAACTTAGAAGTGTGCTCAGGCTTAAACATTGGGTCTCACACTGAGTGTGGGAAGCAGGCTGTTCTTTGTGTCTCTATCTTTTCATTTTCAGAAACAACCTTGAATCTGGGTGGAGATGGCACCCGAGCAGGTGGGACGCGGAGGCAAGAACAACTCCCTGATGCACGAGAGAACAAGCTCAACCCTCTTTTCATCTTTCTGTTTTAATTGCACTGTATATTATATGCTGGGGCAGGGAAAGATAGCCAGTTGGACTTCGTGAACCAGCCCAAACTCTGTTGCGGGTAGGGAAACGTAGACAACCCCAGAGCTCTGTACTTGTTGATTTCCAACTGCTGCATTAAAGCTGATATTATCGGACCTCTGCGACTCCAGACCACTCTTTCTAGAACACAGATTTGTGTCATAGAATACCATCATTACATATTGGAATAGACACAAAGATTTAGAATCCTTCAATAATCAAACATTTTTATCTGTAGATATAATGAAAAAAACAATGTGCACTGAACTTACAATGGGAATAGTTTTTCATTGTATTTCATTGTTTCTGCAAGTTTAGTTATTGGTTGATATCATAGACTGTACGAGAGATATCTACAATCCATTGTTTCGGTAGTTGGAAAGATGTGATTTGATTGCTTTGGCCTTGCGAGGTGTGGGAGGGACGTTTGCTCGCTGCTCGTTCATTCGGCTTGGTACTGGAATGCGTGCCTGTCACGTCCGCTTCATTTAGTGCCCTAAATTACAGGTAAGAGCAGATTACTGCACATTAAATACCTATTACATGCAAAAACAATGAGTTTAACGTGTGTGTTCATGTTTTAGATGTTATATGACAGGCTGATATTAACATTTATATGTCCTTTCAGTTAATTAATTTAGTTGAATTAAAAAAACGTTGGCTGGGCTGCTGCAGCATGCTAGCTAGCTTAGGTCATGCAGACAGCGTGATAGAGGCATGGCAATAGCAAATATGCTACTTAAGTAGTAACGTTAGGGTTCAACATTGTACTAAGCTTTTCAGTCTCAAAGGACTAGGGGTGTAACAATACATCGCGTTGAAAAAAAAAAAGCATTGCCAATTTGTTTTATTTATATGACATCCGTTTTATCCTATTGTTTGAGCTACCAACACGCTACCTCTTGCACCTTCGTCACACGTGCACACAGCATGTCCACTTGTCGAGCGACTGTAAAACCGAAATGCTGCCAGACGTCGGACTTGGGGACAGGGCATCTTCTATTTCAGTTTCAGACAAACGTATTGTCTCATTTAAGACGGTACCACAACGACAAAGTCTTGCAGTGGGTGCAACTACAACCTGCTTTAAGAATTTCCGTCTTCTAATTTCATGGACAACATCAGTTGTTCAGTGACACAAATGAATACACATTGTTACTTAACATCCATAAGTTGAAATAAAATACTGAAATATTGCACATTCTTGAAGTTGTTAAATTAGATTTATTTTTTTATTTTATTTTTTGGGGGGGGGGGGGGGGGGGTTCAACATATCTGGATCTGGATACAGTGCATAGTAGTAAGGACCCAAAAAATAGTCGCTGAGAGTCACTGTACATTCAAAGAAAAATTTATTGTTACCCCATATCCTCTATAATGCTTGACATTACAGTTCGGATAAGGGCACAAAGGATGTGATGGACATCCCGTCCAGAGTGACTTGGACAGTGTAGGGCAGAGTTGGAGTTGTGTCTTGGAGGTGGCCGGTCCAAAGCTCCTCCTTGACATTGATAACATGGCCATCCTCCAAAAAGAAAGACCGCTGTCCCTCTTCCTCAGACATGCCAAGGATGCTGATGGTGTCGATGGCGGCGATGGCCTTCTGGTGAACCTCCTGCAAGGTGAAAACAGACATGCATAGCAGAAATGTCATTTTTTAAACATTTGCACAGACCATTCAACATTCCTAATGGGCCTGGACACAATTACTTACTTCTATTGTGGTGTAAAGGGTACTGGAGAAGGAGCCAGGTTTGCCCTGTTTAAGATGGCTGATGGAAACGTGGACTCCCAGGGAGATGGGGAGTAGCGCCTGCTCCCGCCACAGGACGATGTCAGCTTCAACACCGTCCTGCTTCAATGTAAGCACCCTGAGGGCACAGCCCCCACTGGCAGGTCTGACCCACGTCCGTGGACCAAGCTAAAGGAGGAAAAGGAGGAGAGTGAGGGGGTAGCCATGCATTGCATGTGTTATACTGCTTGAGTGTTGGCGAGTCCCTGTACTTACATAGGTGACAAAGCCTTGGACAGTGCCATGGCCAGTTACACCATCACTTAAGTGGTGCATTGTAGAGGGGGGGCTTAACAGCTTCTCTGCCTGCTTTTGTATGTCTGGTGCCACCACTTTTGGCACAGTTTTAAAAAACTGCCTCTCTCTCTTTATAGAAAGAAGTGGTTCTTTCCCCCTGATGCTGTATATGCCATACTGCCTAATGATGTAAGTATTCCCTACTGATATCTTCCCCATGTTTTCCTCCATTAGGTTGAATTTGGATACAGTGAACCCATCAGACACTACACAGGTCAGGTTAGACTTCAATGACTTTGCAGCCACCTCCTCTTCGTCCCATTCCAGGACTTTGGTCCACTCTTTGGTAGCCACAACAGTCACCGTTATTGGTGGAGGTCGGCTGTAGGGCCCTGCATATGCTTTGCCAACAAGTACGCTTCTTAAGGTCACTGCGTCCATGCTAGGGGAAAAACTATGAGAAAAGATTATTCAGAATCTATAGTTTTGCTAATCCCATTTTCTCTGCATCCCTTCTGTTTTCCAGGTGATCCAGAAGGCCTAGTTATTTTCCTTTTCAATGGCATGTCGTTCCTAATTGTGTTCCCTGATACAATTTGTTCTTCCAGTTCTGCCTGTTTATTTTATTTATTAGTTGTATAGTTTATTAGGTATATTATAGTAGTGTAGTTAGTTGTATCATTTTTTTTCTATGTCTGTTTATTAAATCGTTCAGTAGTATTCTTATGTAGTAGTTTTTTTTCAGTATTACTGTTTCTTTTCTTTATTGCAATTAAAATTACAATAGTATAATAACTTGAAAAATGTTAGTGAGTAAATTCAGCGAGTTAGGTAGCTAATGAAAGTAAAAAATATTAGCCAACACTCAGTTAGAATATCACATTTACTTAAGTCTCAATCTCATTTACCAAAATGTTTGCGTTGCTTGGCAACAGTCGCAATGCCTAGGCCAGGGGTGTCAAACTGTCTTTGATAAATTTGTGCCCCCTGAGCAGAGATTTTAAAGTGTAAAAAAAGGCATTCATGACACATTGGTGTCATGTTCAGCGAATAGACTTACCTTGATCAATGTGAAGATTTTGTTTCTGTAGAAGTCTGTTAGTAAACAACACGATACTACCATTAGTCAATTTTAGTTATCTGGTGTCCTACCAATCCAACTGTTCAGTCCTTAACATTTAGTGCCTGCCTCTGTCACACTACAGAAATATAAAAATATCAGAAGTTATAACTGCTCTATTTATCCACAGAATACTATAAATTATCCAGTTACTAGTCCAAATAGGATTAGAAATTGTATTTGCTAGTTGTTGAAGTCTAGCTACAGTCCAAGTCGTTAGTGCTAGCTACATTTATTAGCTACAATATCAAAAACGGTGACTTGTGTAAAAAGTTACTCGAAAGTTACTCTAATGTTGACAGTTAGGACATAGTACAAAAACATAATACAATACATTTAGCCAAATAATAGTTACAAAATAACGTTAATTAGCTAGCTAAGTTTCTACATTTAAACGTACATTTTAAAGGGGTATTACCGTCTTGCGTCAAGGCTCAGCCACTACAGTTTCTGACAAAAGTACCAAGCACCTTATTCTCGTGAGCTGGTCAAGTACTGCTCGAGCGGTCACTAAAGTGTTGGTTCCATGGATGCTGGCGAAAGTAGGTTGCACGGGCAGGCTAGGCCCGCGAAAGAGCAGATTCTTCATCACCGTGTTCGTAATGCAGCTGTAAATATTGTTATAAGGAAATATATTTAAGGTATTTAAATCAAGAATGAATTTCGGTCAATTCATTCTCTACGCAGTTTGAATTTAATGTAAACTAATGCAAAATCAAATGCCAACGCTTGTAAACATGCTCAGTGTAAATACTGTAATAAATGTGGGTTCCCTTATGTAACAGGAAATTACTGCTAGGAACGTCAGCCTTAAAGAACCACAGGTAGGGTATAACAGTGCAAGTCTTTATTAACCCAGACAATTGTTTCTCATTCATAAACGGGGCACCCTGGCATCACTGCAAATCCAGCACTCAATTACTCACGCACCTAGGTTACGTCACACGTGCGAGGGAGACCCAAATACCCCACTTCTGACTAGTCACCTCCCCGTATCCTGTTCTCGCCTCCCACGCTGGTAGGCTACCGGTACTTAAAATAATCCTACTTAAAATTGCACAAGACAAACACAGTTATGAGTGTACTTAACTCGACACTTGGCGAGACCCTCCCCCGGGGTCTGAGTTTGTGACGCCGTCTGCTTTCCCAGGAAGAACGTCCGCTGGACTTCGTAGTAGGATCCTCAGTTCGATCGGTATAGGTCAGTTTTTTGATCCCCTCGTTAACTATCTTCGTTGCCGGCAGTCCTTTCGATTGCGAACGCTCACCCACTCCGTTCAATAGAGTGCGCAACTAAGATTATGCCTATCATGAAGTCAATGAAACATAGCAACCTATGTTTCATTGACTTCCATTGATTTTAAAACATGACCATTTCAAAATATAGAAAGATGGGGGGGGGTTTAAAGCTGTAAACAGCTGGTCAATAGAACACATTGATGTTTGAATGGAGTAGGTAGCTTAAACATGTAGTGAGCAGCAAGGAAGTAGCCTACATTTGTGACATTTAAACCTATTAATGTTTTAAGTGCTTTGTGCTGCCATATTGCATAAATAACAACAGTTAGTTTTATCAATATCATAGCAGACACAAGTATGTCAGCAGTATGAAGGTGAAAAAAGCGTTGCTTTGAAACCAGAATGGTGAGACAGTGTTTAAGGTATATCTGTCATTGTCATGCATTGCAATATTTTCTTACGGTTGACAAAGGAGAAAAAAGAGTGAAATGAAAAGGGTATCTTATTTAATTTCATAAATGTTAAAGCGTTATGTTAGAGCTCATTGCTCTTAAGACAGTCACCCCCATTACCCTGTGCAACTCCAGTCAACACTGGAGTCCTTCCGCGATTGGGAACTGAACATCAGCTCCCTCACCAAGAAAGCACAACAGAGGATGTACTTCCTACGGCAGCTGAAGAAATTCAACCTGCCAAAGACAATGATGGTGCACTTCTACTTCCACGTCTGTTTGAAGTTTCTTGGCGAATAAAACCCATTCTGATTCTGAAAAGTATTAATAATTGAAAGATGTAAAAACAGAAATACAGTTTAAACAGTGGAACAGTGTTTCTAGCTCTTAAATATAGTGATGAAGAGCGTTGGCCAATCGGATTGGTTCCTTGTTTCTTGTAACATAGCAACGGTTGTCATTGTCAGCAAACCTAGAATCTAGGTTTCAGTATCAAGATGGAGGAGAAATTAATCGTGTGCCTGTACACCCAGTCCTGTTCAGAAAATGAATTTAAAGATGTCATAAATATAATAATTCATGGTGCAGGTTTGCCGATGTTGTCGTTGTCCCTGGTGAGTTTTTTTTATACTTTTAAATTCAATCTCGTCACATTATGTGACTTTGTTGTGCAACTGCAAAAGCTACTCTAACTCTGATAAAAATTCTGCTGCAAAAAGGCTGAACTATTGTGGGTAGTAGATAAGATCATGTTACATCTAGCCAGCGGATCATGTATGTCAAAGTGGTATTTGTACAGAACACCGTACTGTAGGCGTGAATTATGAATGCGTGGTCATCATCGTCGTCCATCTTTGGCCGAAGCGAAGCTAGAGAGAGGATTCAATGGTAGATTTCCTACAGTAAGCTAGATCTACTGCTTCAAATTGAAAACGGAGACGATATTTTGATTACAAGTTCCTTAACCTCTGTTGTCAGTAACGCCGATAAAAAGTAAATACTGTTACGAAGCATTTGTTTGTAGGTAACGAACGATAGACGTAACTAGCTAGCTATGTGAACTTGTTTCGCCGTTCTATGGCAGCTATGATGACAGCGTTGTAAGCACTCGTCACTAGAATGGCCATAACTTTAAAACAAAAGATCATATTTCAAATCTGTCTGCTGTTTGTTCTACATTGCCCCCACAATTATGTATGTATATCAACTCTAACATGGCCTGTATCTTGTATTGAAAGTGCTCTAAATTAGCTTGTCTAATGTATGGTGGACTGAGAAAACATATTTGTCAAAGCGGAGCGAGCGGATGTCGTGGGAGAATTCCTACCGTGTTAGATTTACTGCTTCAAATTGAAAACGGAGAATATGTTTAGAGTAAAGACAAGTTTCTTAACGTCTGTGTTCAATATCGTCAACTAAAAGTAAAAACTTTTCAGTTACGAAGGTTTTGTTCGTAGTAACGCCAGCTGCAGTAAACCTTTCGTGACCCCAGTTTGGCTGTTTGTGACAGTCGGATATGACAGTGTTGAGCCTCGATTTTTGTAGATTTCTGTGAAACTTTCTTAAAGAAAAATAATCTAGCTAGATTATGTACACAAGTTCAATGTACATACCTTGTTTGGCCAATTTGGTCGATTGTGGAAAAAAGTAGAACCGTTTTTAGTTATGGAGAGCCATCGCGCTATCTTGGAATTGCGTTATCCCACTCATCACTTCAGTGGTCATAACTTTTAAACAAAATAGTCTATCTTAAATCTGTCTGTTCTGAATTCACGACAAAAGCACGCACATTTCATACGCTCTAACTTATCCTCTATCTTGTAGTGAAAGTGGTTAAAATGAGGTTTTCTAAAAAAGTAATGCAGAAGGAGAAGATTTGTCAGAATGGCTCCGTGAAATCGTCTTGATAAAGGATGATTTGCCTAACATGATCATATAAATATTTACATCATTAGAAAGCCCTAAATCTTGTCTTAAAAATGGTATAAACAGTTCATGTATATTATTTGAAAAAGTCTGCATATTCAGGCAGGAAAGTGTTAAACAGTGTCAAAAATTGTTGTTTAATTGTAACTTGTTTAACTACATGCTCTTATGGTTCTTCCCTTTGGCACGTATTTTGGTTGGTCACAATGTGTGCTTCATGTTTCGGCTACTCGCAATGTTTTGTGGCTATCTTGTGGTTATGATCAGTGACCTATGCACTTAGTAAAGCTCTCTCTTGGAAGTCGCTTTGGATAAAAGCGTCTGCTAAATGAATAAATGTAAATGTAAAAATTGACGCGGTGAGAAACAGTTCTGTCAGTGCATGACAATTGAATTTGACTTGAACATTCTGAACCATTGAAACCCATTCTTTTTTTTAGCACTTTAAACTTTAATACCTTAAAAACGTTAAAAGTTATCAATGAGAAAAGTAATAGCACACTAGAGCAGTTCAGACTTTATCAAATGAAGTTTGAACGGTGTTTCTAGCTTAAACGGTGTGAAAGGAGTAGGCCACGGAAAAAAGTGGGGGAAAAAAGAAAAAAAAGTATGCAGAACTAGAGAGGGTACAATTTCTGGGGAAATTGTAGGGTGTGCTTGCTTGCGTCGGTTGCACAGGGGTCCGTTTTTGAATGACATTTTTACAACTGATTTATGTATATTTTATATGAAAATGCATACTTATTATTTATAAAGATTAAATAGATTTAAAGGCTTTTTTTTTTGCTGCTCATTTACAACTGAAAATACGAGTGAAGTGTAGAATGAAATAGATGTCTTCTCATTTCCCCTGCAAGAGGCAGCCTCATCGTTGAATCAAAACGAATAAATTTGGCAGACCGGTGTAAAAATTGACCTAATCTCTATGACTTAAACGTCATTTTAAGTTTTTCCCTTCTAGTGATATTTTCAGGCATGTAGCCTACTCATTGCATTCATTCATTAATAAAGAACCCCCTTTGAAGATTATTCTACGACGTTACCCGGCAGTAGAAGATGGAATCGCGATTCAGACAGTCCCATCTGCTAACTGAAAATATGCCCCCCAAAACGTAAATAAGCTTGACATTTATTTAGTGGAAAATCGCTCATTCATAAAAAGCTCACTGGTAGCGATCATTGTCAGTAACAACGCAAAATGCGATATACTGTAGCCCTGTGTGGAGAAGCTGCCCCGGTAAATTGTACTACTACGGTACAGTACTAGTAGACTACTGCTGTGTTCGTCTTGGTAGCGATTGCGTTGGTTGAATTGGATTTAACGTTCCGTTGTACGGTTTAGGCTGAAATTAATTATTTTCATGAACAGATTGGCAACGTTTAGGCTGTGGCAATGACGTTCAGGTTAGTAGTTAGACTTTTGATTAAGTAAGGGGAGTGCCGAACATGTTCTGTCGCCGTTTGACTTCCTACAGCTGTGTAGATGTTTTTGTAGTGTCTCGCGTAGGCTACAGCATTGCAGTGAGCAACACTGGTTTGAAACCACAGGTAATGATAATTTCACCCACAAATCGTTTACTTGTAATGTAATGTCATAATAAAACCTACAACGAAAATGTATTTGTGAGGAATGTTTATTTTAAAGATTGAAAACAGATGCATCATAGACCACTGTAGTATGTGTTGCCCGGGCAACAGAGGCTAATGTCATGATGCTAATGCTTCAGTGAAATAGTAGACTACCGTTTCCAAAAGTAGATGTGGGCCTACTTCCTTAATAATATCAGCTAATATTGTACATTACATTTCATAATTGTGTTTCACATCACAAAGTAAAATGAGTAAATAGTTATCACCCTGGCCTCTTTGCTTGTGGCGTTCCTGCAGCTGCCTTGCAGTAAAGCTATAGTTAGCCTAGCTATCCCCCAAGTTAACAGATGTGAAACGAATGTTCTGCTACAGGTAGTCACGCGTGTTTTCGTGACGTTAGTGACGTACTGACGTTAGTAAGGTCAGTGACTGTGGCTAGCAAATTAGCCACCGTTAGCTTCACTTTTCACCACAAAAACGCAATTTCTACTTAAACCATGCAACGGAACGTAAATAAAAATACAACCAACGCAATCGCTACCAAGACGAACCTTTTGACACCGCCGTT
Organism: Osmerus mordax; assembly: GCF_038355195.1. Taxonomy (NCBI): domain Eukaryota; kingdom Metazoa; phylum Chordata; class Actinopteri; order Osmeriformes; family Osmeridae; genus Osmerus; species Osmerus mordax. Next base: position 2,349,496 of record NC_090056.1, on the reverse strand, counting down.
GTGTATGTAGTCCAAATATTGACTGATCCTTAGGGGGGCGAAAATAAATAATAATAAATAAATAAATATATATGTGAGAGAACAAAGGTTGTGCTCTCGCCAAAGGCTTGAGCACACCCAATAAATATATATGTGAGAGAACAAAGGTTGTGCTCTCGCAGAAGGCTTGAGCACACCCAACTAGAGAGGGTACAATTTCTGGGGAAATTGTAGGGTGTGCTTGCTTGCGTCGGTTGCACAGGGGTCTGTATATTTTATATAAAAATGCATAGGGCCTACTTATTATTTCTAAAGATCACATAGATTTAAAAGAATCTTTTTTTTTGCTGCTCATTTACAACTCAAAATACGAGTGAAGTGTAGAATGAAATATGATGTCTTCTCATTTCCCCTGCAAGAGGCAGCCTCATCGTTGAATCAAAACGAATACATTTGGCAGACCGGTGTAAAAATTGACCTAATCTCTATGACTTATACGTCCTTTTATGTTTTTCCTTTCTCGTGATATTTTCAGGCATTTAGCCTACTCATTGCATTCATTCATTAATAAAGAACCCCCTTTGAAGATTATTCTACGACGTTACCGGCAGTAGAAGATGGAATCGCGATTCAAACAGTACCATCTGCTAACTGAAAATATGGCCCCCAAAACGTAAATAAGCTTGACATTTATTTAGTGGAAAATCGCTCATTCATAAAAGCTCACTGGTAGCGATCATTGTCAGTAACAACGCAAAATGCGATATAGCCCTGTGTGGAGAAGCCCCGGTAAATTGTACTACTACGGTACAGTACTAGACTACTGCTGTGTTCGTCTTGGTAGCGATTGCGTTGGTTGAATTGGATTTAACGTTCCGTTGTACGGTTTAGGCTGAAATTAATTATTTTCATGAACAGATTGACAAAGTTTAGGCTGTGGCAATGAAGTTCAGGTTAGTAGTTAGACTTTTGATTTAAGTAAGGGGAGTGCCGAACATGTTCTGTCGCCATTTTACTTCCTAAAAAGCTGTGTAGATGTTTTTGTAGTGTCTCGCGTAGGCTACAACGTTGCAGTGAGCTACACTAGTTTGAAACCACAGGTAATGATAATTTCACCCACAAATCGTTTACTTGTAATCTAATGTCATAATAAATCCTACAACGAAAATGTATTTGTGAGGAATGTTTAATTTAAAGATTGAAAACAGATGCATCATAGACCACTGTAGTATGTGTTGCCCGGGCAACAGAGGCTAATGTCGTGATGCTAATACTTCAGTGAAATAGTAGACTACTGTTTCCGAAAGTAGATGTACTTCCTTAATAATATCAACTTATATTGTACATTACACATCACAATTGTGTGTCATATCACAAAGTAAAATGAGTAAATAGTTATCACCCTGGCCTCTTTTCTTGTGGCGTTTCTGCAGCTGCCTTGCAGTAAAGCTATAGTTAGCCTAGCTATCCCCCAAGTTAACAGATGCGAAACGAATGTTCTGCCAAAGGTAGTCACGCGTGTTTTCGTGACGCAGTGACGTTATTAACGTCAGTGACTGTGGCTAGCAAATTAGCCACCGTTAGCTTCACTTTTCGCCACAAAAACTTAACTTAAGCCTAAACCATGCAACGGAACGTAAATTCCAATAGAAGCAACTCAATCGCTACCAAGACGAAACGTTTGACACCTACGTTGTCTATGTAGGCCAAATATTGACTGAGTTTTAGGGGGGCAAAAAGAAAAAAAGAAAATAATAATAATATATATGTGAGAGAACAAAGGTTGTGCCCTTGCCGAAGGCAAAGCACACCCAATAAGTATGCAGAATAACAATAGTGTTTTTGCTTGTAGCAAACACACTAATAATAAGTATGCAGAATAACAATAGTGTTTTTGCTTGCAGCAAACACACTTGCAGAGGCTACACTCGGAAGGAGCTGGATGTGGGCTGTACCCTAGCCAGTTGCCTATGACGCTATTCTTGAGATCTACTCAAGAAGAAAGTTAATATCCATGCTTTTCAAGCCATCTTTGAGAAAGTTAGAAAACAATGTTGCGGTCGATTTGTTTTGGTGTTGGAGGAAATTTTTGGACGAATCTAAACCTCATGCGGTTGCTGCAGCATTTCTGCTTTTGGCATTTTGGCCTTTTGACATGCGCTGGGAGAGAGGGAAACAGCATGGATGGGGATAGTGTGTGGGCAGATGTGTCTTTATATAGGGTGAAATGGAATGAGAAATGCAATACAAAATGTCTGAAAGGGGTGTATTTATGTAAGTGTCCACATTGCCTCAATATCTTTGTGTCAATAAATCAAATATAATTTTGACTGGTTTTTCAAACCTTATTGGCTTCAGGTGACATCATTCTGATGTACCATGCACAATTTTATGCAATTTTACCTTGAAATGTCAACCGTTCCTTAACCCTTGTCCCAAAGCTGACCAAAGCTAATACTCTGCCCTTCCTATTCATAAAATCTCAACAGTTGGTGTGTAGCAGAGAGGATAGAGAGACTGACTTGTAACCTCATGTTCATGAGTTCAAATCCCCATTCAGCCTATTGTTGTTGTTGGAGGAACCCGCATTGCTGCTTGCAGCTATATTTCAACTTATTGTTGGAATGCTGCTTCAGCATTCCAAGTATTGTTCTTTGAATCTTTATTAGGGTTCCTCCGGAAGGAGGGAACCTATTATTTTTGTTAGTATTCCTATTATTATTATATTTCTCCGTTAAATGGCTCAATAGCTCAAAAAGTCCTTGACCCACTGATACAACAGGTCACTCACTACTCCCAGACCGCTAATGGCCCATGTACGCCCATAGGTGGTGCTATAAGCCACGCACAAAGTCTACGTGATTTCCCCAGCGCCCCATTATTCCAAAATGCCTGAAATTGGTATACATACCTTATTTCTCATGGGGAACAAAAAAGCCTCAAGAACCCATAAGGTCCGCCATGATAGATTTTGCTGTACTGTCCAAATTTGGTAAAACCTTCAAAACCCTTCTCCTCATGAACCATAGATCCAATCGACATGAAAATTGTTCCAGATTTGTAGAATACATGTCTTTCTATAGGGTGAAATTGAATAAGGAATGCAATACAAAATGGCTGAAAGAAGTGTATTTATGTAAATGTACACAATATCTTTGTGTTAATAAATCAAATATAATTTTGACGTATTTTTCAAACCTTTGTGCCTTCAAGATGACATCATTCTGAAGTACCATACGCAATTTAACCTTGATATGTCAATATATAATTGAATTCAATTGAATTGCTCCTTAGTGCGCATGCTCCAAATTCTCACTCATCCTGCCCCTTGACACTAGGGTGACCACCTGTCCCGCTTTGCGTTGTGTCGCACAGCATTTTCACCCCTTGTCCCGCACGTCCCATATTGAAAATGCTGTGCGATACAGCGCAAAGCGGTACAGGTGGTCACCCTACTTAAATTTACATTACATTTATTCATTTAGCAGACGCTTTTATCCAAAGCGACTTCCAAGAGAGAGCTTTACAAAGTGCATAGGTCACTGATAATAACAACAAGATAGCCCCAAAAACATTGCGAGTAGCCAAAACATGAAGCCCATATTGTGAACAACCAAAATAAGTGCCAAAGGGAAGAACCATAAGAGCATGTAGTTAAACAAGTTACAATTAAACAACATGAACCGCTATAAGTGCAAGTGTACCTGTAGAAAAACAAGCAACAATAATAAAAACAATATATCACAGCGAGTACAAAAATTTAAATCAGTTAACACTAACCACAAGAGCAACAAGTCTCTAAGCAAGAGTCAGTGTGATCCTTGAGGAAACTAACATCGGGTCAAACAAACCATTCCTAAGTACCGTTGTACTCCCGGAACAAGTTCGTCTTGAGCCTTTTCTTGAAGGTGGAGAGACAGTCAGTGTCTCTGATGGAGGTGGGGAGTTGATTCCACCACTGGGGGGCCAGACAGGAGAAGAGCTTGTGTTGGGACCGGGCGGTCTTGAGCGGTGGGACCACCAGGCGGTTGTCTGAAGAAGACCGTAGGTGACGGGTGGGGGTGTAAGGCTGCAGGAGAGACAGTCCCGTTCACTGCTCGGAAGGTCAGTACCAGGGTCTTGAATCTGATACGGGCCGTGATAGGTAGCCAGTAGAGAGAGATGAGGAGCGGGGTAACATGGGAGAGTAGTACTTGACACACGCGCGAGCTTGGCGAGACGCACACACGCTTTCTGGAAATTGTGTGCTGACCAAGCCCCCACCCTCGGTTTTTAGCTCCTGTTTCATTTCGCTTCCAGCTTCCACACTGCCTCTTGAAATTCTACTATTTCTTCGATTGCTTCACAACGTTCAAACTTATTCTCCCGCATTATATTTACATTTAGTCATTTAGCAGACGCTCTTATCCAGAGCGACTTACAGTAAGTACAGGGACATTCCCCCGAGGCAAGTAGGGTGAAGTGCCTTGCCCAAGGACACAACGTCAGTTGGCATGACCGGGAATCGAACTGGCAACCTTCGGATTACTAGCCCGACTCCCTCACCGCTCAGCCAACTGACTCCTTTTTGATGATGTATATTATTTTAGATGTGATTTTTTAATGACTTGTATAGCGCCTTTTTAAACGTGCAATTATGTTGATAGAACACTAACTTATTTTGTGCTTCATTGTCAGGGCCAAAAGACAGGACCTCTAGCGGGGACTGGCAGAAGATTTTAATTCACTGTTTGGCACTTTGTTTGAAATAAAATGACAATGTTACATGGAAATGCTGCCTTGTTTATGATTAGCTGGAGTTAGGCTACACATCACACAAACATAGTCCTCCTAAAGTTGGCTACCATGTAGCCTATTATACAAGAACAAGTAGCATTTTGGGCAAATGAGGTCTGCATATGAACCGCCTCAATATAAGCAGTAGAATTGAGAAATATAGGTTACTTAGTTAACGTTGCAGTTACGGACTGGCAACGTCACAAAATTACGTTGCTAGGAGGTCGCGGTTACGGACTGGCAATGTCGGAAAATGACGTTGCTAGGAGGTCGCGGTTACAGACTGGCAACGTCGGAAAATAACGTTGCCACGACGTCGCGGTTACGGACTGGCAACGTCACAAGATTACGTTGCGGTTACGTTCTGGTGTCCCACAGATGCACGGTCCCGCAACGTCGCCAAAGACGTTGCGGCAACGTATGTTTGGTCATCAAGTGACGTTGCGGCAACGTAACTGTGTTAGCTGGGTTGTCGCCTCGATTTGTTAAAACGATTTGTTTGTAAACCTCGACCTACGGTCTTGGTTAACAAACGTTTTAACAAATCTCGGTTTACAAAGGCGTTTGCAGACCTGTTGAGGAGTAAACATTTGCTGTATATTTTATATAAAAATGCATACTTATTATTTATGAAGATTGCATAGATCTAAAAGCATACATTTGTTGCTGCTCATTTACAATTCAAAATACTAAGAGTGACGTGTAGAATGAAACGGTTGTCTTACATTACATTTACATTTATTCATTTAGCAGACGCTTTTATCCAAAGCGACTTCCAAGAGAGAGCTTTACAAAGTGCATAGGTCACTGATCATAACAACGAGATAGCCACAAAACATTGCGAGTAGCCAAAACATGAAGCACACATTGTGAACAACCAAAGTAAGTGCCAAAGGGAAGAACCATAAGAGCATGTAGTTAAACAAGTTACAATTAAACAACATGAACTGCTATAAGTGCAAGTGTACCTGTGGAAACAAAAACAAGCAACAATAATAAAAACAATATATCACAGCGAGTACAAACAATTTTAAATCAGTTACCACTAATCACAAGAGCAACAAGTCTCTGAGCAAGAGTCATTGTGATCCTTGAGGAAACTAAAATCGGGTCAAGCGAACCATTCCTAAGTACATTTACATTTAGTCATTTAGCAGACGCTCTTATCCAGAGCGACTTACAGTAAGTACAGGGACATTCCCCCGAGGCAAGTAGGGTGAAGTGCCTTGCCCAAGGACACAACATCAGTTGGCATGAATGGGAATCGAACTGGCAACCTTCGGATTACTAGCCCGATTCCCTCACCGCTCAGCCACCTGCAGTACCATTGTACTCCCAGAACAAGTGCGTCTTGAGCCTTTTCTTGAAGGTGGAGACAGTCAGTCTCTGATGGAGGTGGGGACTTGATTCCACCACTGGGGGGCCAGACAGGAGAAGAGCTTGTGTTGGGACCGGGCGGTCTTGAGCGGTGGGACCACCAGGCGGTTGTCTGAAGAAGACCGTAGGTCTTCTCATCTCCCCTGCAAGAGGGAATCGGCTATTAGCAGCCCGACATAGTTGAAAAGTTGCATCAGAACTCAAAAATTGGGCAATCCTGTGTAAAAATAGTCCTAATCTCTATGACTTCAAACGTCCCTTGTGTTATCTTCGGGTCATTCTGACCCATCAGTCATTGTGTCCCACCATCGTATTGCGACAACTTGACCGCATACAAAAACAAAGTGAAGCATTTTCTTTTAACTGTTGGGCTGTCTCAGAACCCCCATATTAAGAAGGTTAAAAGAAAATTATTTTTATTTATTTTTGTATTGGGTAAAATACAAACAAATACAAACAAATCGTTTTAACAAATCGAGGCGATAACCCAGCTAACACAGTTACGTTGCCCTTACGTTGCCGCAACGTCACTCGATGACCAAACATACGTGGACCGTGCATCTGTGGGACACCAGAACGTAACCGCAACGTAATCTTGTGACGTGGCCAGTCCGTAACCGCAACGTCGTGGCAACGTTATTTTCTGACGTTGCCAGTCTGTAACCGCGACCTCAACAGGAGTCAGATGGCTACAGGAGTCAGATGGCTGAGCGGTGAGGGAATCGGGCTAGTAATCTGAAGGTTGCCAGTTTGATTCCCGGTCATGCAAACTGACGTTGTGTCCTTGGGCAAGGCACTTCACCCTACTTGCCTCGGGGGAATGTCCCTGTACTTACTGTAACTCGCTCTGGATAAGAGCGTCTGCTAAATGACTAAAATGTAAATGTAAAATTGGGTAAACACAACGATGGTTCAATATGAACCTTTGGGTCATGTGACCCGAAGGCAGCACAAGGGTTAAGTTTTTCCCTTCTAGTGATAGGCTATTTTCAAGCATTTAGCCTACTCATATTGCATTCATTCATTGATAAAGAACCCCCTTTGAAACACGCATATTCTAACAACGTTGTCACCGGCAGTATCTCAGATGGAATCGCAATTCAAACAGTACCATCTGCAAACTGAAAATATGCCTCCAAAAACGTAAATAAGCTTCAAATTCATTTTTGGAGACCACATATCGCTGTTGTATGTATCAGGAAAGCGAGAAATATCATGATGATAACGCCTCAGCCGCAGACTAGGCCTACTGTTTCCGAAAGTACAGTAGATGTACTAGCTTTACATTACATTTCACAATTGTGTTTCATATCACAATGTTAAATGAGTAAATTATCACCCTGGCCTCTTTGCTTGTGGTGTTTCTGCAGCTGTCTGCCGTTTTAGGTAAAGCCTAGCTCTATCTCCCAGAAGTTAACGAGCTGCTAAACTAATGTTCCGCTACAGGTAGCTAGTCACGCGTGTTTAGGTAGTCGCGCGTGTTTTCATGACGTTAGTGATTGTGGCTAGCAAGTTAGCCACCGTTAGCTTCACTTTCGCCACAAAAAATTAACTCAAACCTAAACCGTGCAACGGAACGTAAATCCCAATAGAAGCAACGCAATCGTGACCAAGACGAACATTTCGACACTGCCGTTGTCTATGTAGTCCAAATATTGACTGATCCTTAGGGGTGGGAAAATAATAATAATAAGTTATATGTAAGAGAACAAAGGTTGTGCCCTTGCCGAAGGCAAAGCACACCCAATTACAACTTTTGGAGGGGGGCCAGTAAAGATTGTTAATTTAATTTGATGCACTTGGGAAATTGCTGCCCCCCTCTTCATGCCGCCCCGGGCGGCTGCCTGATTCACCCGTGCCAAAAGACGCTACTGCTTGTGCCGCACTTATCAAATTGCGGTATTGCAGGCCCTTAAAATAGGTAACATTAGATCAAACCACTTGTCAACAGAAATATTTTTTGTCTGTTTTACAAGTCGTTTCAGCCCTAGATGTAGACTATGTATGAATTCAAAACACTGCAGAAGGTCATGGTTTGGACATGATGTAGGCTAATAACCTTTTTGTCTTAGGTTGTCTTGAACAAAATTAATAAATGACTTCCAAATAACTTTGGCACGCATTTCTTAGCTGATAAAGGCTGAGCTTTAAAATAAAAGGAAAAGGTGACCATGGCTAAAATGGGGATTAAATGAAATGAATATTTTTGCTCAGATCTAGTACAGACTTCCATCGCAGATCTGACAACTAGTGTCAAGGTGATCCAAAGTGTGACACATTTTGCTTGGCAGAACATTCATTTACAATCGCTTAGCATGACCAAGAATATATCATTCAAAGCTATTACACTTGCACATTTAATCCAAATACAACTATTACTATTCTGCCTGACAGTGTATGGACAGCTGCCCCATGTACATTTAGGCTATGGAAAGATTTCCAATGAACATAGTCTGCCTCCACAGGTCCAGATGGTGCCTGGACAGTAGCAGACTCTGGCTGGTTTCTTCCGGATTGTGCCGGCCCAAAGAGCCGAACTATCGGCGCATTGAAAATGAACAGGGTCATCTAGCAGCCGTTTAAACTGGCTGAATGAGGCGTAGTGGTTGTCTCTGACGGTAGACTACCCTATGTTATTTAATATTTTAATTAAGGCTACATGTGTTCATTTTTATCTGATATTAGTGCTCACACATTAAAATGTTGTGATACATCTGTAGGCCGTTAGAATTGTCATTTTCTCACAGTAAAAGTTAAAGAATATCTTCCGAGGTTCCCTGCACTGGGGCGCGAACTCGGGTATCCAGACTCGCATTATCAATACGTTGTCGTACAATGCTTTAACCAGCTACACCACCGAAAAAGCCGTTACTTGTCGATGCGGGTGGACAGACTTTATACAATACGGTTTTTATATCAATTAAACTAGATTACACAGATGTTTTCTTATTCTTAACATTTGTGATATGTAGGCCTATTGTGAACTGGGGGGGATTTTATTTTTACTAATTATTATTACTGTTGACAATGTTGACAATTCATCAACATTTGTTTTATGGGCACTGTATAGACCTACCTAGTCCTATCATGTTACATTTCATTTAAATAAAATAACACAACAGTCAAGTGCACGGATTTATAATTATTACAATACGGATTTGGCTAAATAATAATGACTGATGGAAGAAACTCGAGCGATGCCTGTCGCAGCTTCTCTGGCAATGTGACATTTGTCTTTAACAAGAAGCGGTGGCTTCGTTCCTTCTATGGCTCTGGTTCAGAAGAGCGGCATAACTTCGAACCAGTTCGTGACGTATGAAGCATTGAACGTCATCTATCACGTGGTTTCGTAATTTGATGTTTGTCAACACAAAGGCTACTTTAAACAATGGCTGTCACAAACCTGCAATTGAATAATAAGTCTCCTTGATTCTTTTTGTTTCAAGATGACCTGGAAATGAAGAAAATATTCAGGTACCGCTTTAGAGCAAGATATACCCTTCTTCTTTCCCAGCATACAGATGCCTTTGCAAAACCTTTCTGAGTCACCAATCCTGTACAAGAATGTCCCAAATGCAAAAAAACTGATATTCAGTGGTCAAGGCTTGGCTACAGTGAGTTTGCTTCCTTATGTGTGTTTCCAGCAGACTACATAGTCTACCTACTAGACTACATAGTCTACTACTAGTTTCTACTACTTTCTACTAAGGAGAGTAGTCTAATATTATGTGTTTATTACCATCCTTAAAGGGGTGATTGACTGGTTTTTCAGGGTATTTCACCCTGTTCCTAAAGGTCTCCGAATAGGGTATGTAACATTGGTTGGGCTGAAAATGGCCCGGGTGCTGTTCTATGCCCCCTGATGCTTCCATTGAATTTGTCCCGGGAAAAAACGCTAGGCTTTCTCCTTTTATGGTATGCTCATGAATATATAGATGAGCTGCGCGCTGATTGGTTGGTTTACAACGAGTGAAGCTGCGGAGCAAAGACGCAACACGGCCAACAGCACTCATTGAAACAAGAAGGTGAAGACTTTAAATAAAAACGTACAAATAAATCTATTGTGTCTACACAATACTGTTTTCAACAGATTGACTACGTATCATTTGAAATGATTACGTTAGTTGTTTCCACTTCTGTTGTCGAAGCAAACAGGATTGACTTAGGTGGGTAACGTTAGCACCACAGCTTGGCAAACAAACTATCGTGATTCAACTCAGCTTCAGTTATCTCTAGCTGAAAAATAGATCTGGACAAACATGCATATTGAATTGTAGATTTACATGACAACACTGGTTATTTATTTGAATGAAACACAGTCATGCATGAAACATGAAATAACGTTAGCCCCATTGCCAATAAACTAAATCATCACACATTCTACCGAGGCTAGATACAGGCAGGATACGTTAGCATTGCTAATAACTGTTAGCGACAACATAATATTACAGCTTGCGGTTGTGATGAACATAAGGTCGGAACAGGATCTCTTTTCAGCAACAGCTTCATAGCAAATCATGCTTTACATTGTCCCAGGTTTTCAAAACTGTCCTCGGTGAAATAGTTACAGCAGGGCTCTCAAGTTTTGAAGACAGGCAAGAGTGACATTCCCCCCAACCCCGTCAGGGGATCAAAATTAAATAATAGCTTTTTACCTGACATCTTTGAAAGGCAGCAATGATTAATGCATCCATGGCCAGGATATAATTATAAAATATGACATTATTTTAAAAGTGACCTATAACATCGACTATGCAAAACACTTAAATGTATTTAGTGCTAATAAAATTATTACGCCTATTTGGAAAGAGATGTTTATAATGTGACAAGTTGTCAGTCATCGTGTGATAACGAAAATATGACTAGGCCAATTTTACGTAACAGATGTGGTATTGCAAGCTCCGTCAGAGGTATCGGGCCTATGTTCGTCTCGCACTGGGTACGAACCTGCCACCTCTGACATCCCAAGTGCCACCACTACCAACTACGCCAAAGAAAAGCTAGTTATCCGTCGACGCGGGTGGCCTGTTACATACCTGAGGAGTGAGTTTCACCGATACACACCAGCTAGGCTACATCTATGAAGTACTTGTTCTGAGCAGGTGCTGTCAGTGAACAGGCTGTAAAACTCATGAAAAACTGATGCTAATTATCTGGGAAACATTTTCTAACAGCAGTCAAGTTGTCATTGTTTGTGTCAAACAAGTTGTGAATTTGTTGTAACATTAAAACAGGAGATCATGAGCCTAGTCTGTGCTCAAAGTGATGCTTGAGCTCCAGTGGTTTGCTCTGTAGGTGAACAAAACTTTCGGAAGACGTTGTAGCAGAATCACGTGAAAAATTACAGGATATGCTTTTTTTCAGTTGGTTGTTGCATTAAATCTTACCCAGATACAATGGTGCTATTTTCCGATTGGCTATTGTGTAGACCCTTTCTTTTTTTTGATTGTCTGATAAGTGGCAGGCTCGACTAAGAACTCCAGGGGAGACGCTTGATTCCCGCCGGTTCCATAGTGAGAGTGGCGCCGCCAGAGGAATTTTGGTTGGGTGCTGCGGCATATTAAATATATTATAATTTTTTTCTGCGTGAGAAATACAATGTGTGGCGGGAGGGTGTAACAAAAGACCGAAATGAGTGACTGTCACGCTCAATGCGTAACACTTGAGAGCCCTGTTACAGCAAATGTGTAATTGAGGGTCGAACTGCACAGGGATCTTCTCATAGACAAACATCACAGCCCGTCGAGTGTTTGGTTCCTTAGGAAGACTCTGAAAAGTGTCAGCATTCCCTGTACAGCCTGGAACACTGCTCCATTTCAATATCTTGAAAACTTATTAACTTTCTCATTTGTAATTCCTGTGGAGGTACAGAGCAGCGCGCAGCTACAGGGGCGGACCCAATGGAGGGCCCCCCTGGAATCTGATTGGTTCTCAGGTTCCCCCCTATTTTCATTGGCTCTGAATAATGTCAATCTCAATAATAAATTATTTAAGATAAGACCAATTATCACCCTACCTCACACGACTGTCAAGCATGCTCAACTGCGCATGTCGGATGCAAAAGACGAACTTCTCCCGGGTATAATACACTTGGAGTGTCGATCAGGTCATCATATATCTCTGGCCACTGGATTTCAGGGCTTGACATTAACTTTTTGAGGCACTTGTCCTTTGGACAGGTACATTTATGTTTCATTTGTCCATGCACAAAAGTCACTTGACCCCCGATACCTTTAAATAGCCTGACCAAGTGATAGGGCAAAACTAGCCTGGCTAACGGAGGTCACTTTTTCAGGCAAATGATGAATGAAACAGGCTTGGTTAAAGAAATCCGAGATGTGGCTATCTTCAGCAGGCTTGTATCAACTAAAGGCAGTCCTCCCTGAGGTGTATAGTGTAGAATGGAGTGAAATACAACATTGTGCACACTGACAGTGAGCGACCCGAGTCTGACTGAGGCTAACAACGTCAAAACAGTGTAACGGGGACGCAGTCTCACTCAGATTGCTAGTTTTAAACAAATCACAAAATTCATCGGACCAGCTGGCTAAAAGCAGAATTCCCATATCTCTTTAAGGCTGCCCTGCTCGACTTTTTTGTTGTAGAATTGACTGTAAAACTGTAAAATTATGAACTTCGTGACATGACGTGAAGACATGGCTGCCGCATAAGACTATGCGGTCTACTGGGCGACATTCTCACTCAAATTTCAAGACTTTCGTAACCCAAATCAAAATTCTGATGTGACAGATCTATGTGGAATCGCTTTTTCTGTTAAAGGCTGTCCTCCTCGACCTTTTTGGTCTTTTTAAATCGAACTATTTGTATAATCCGTGTACTTCTCTAGCCATTATAAAGGCTATCCTTTCCCGGTTTTCTGCAGCCACATTGCGCGTGCATCCCGAATGTTTACAAACAAATAATTGGTCTATAGACCTTTTTTGATGAACATTCTAGAATTTTCATTCGTCAAGTTTGGCCCTTGAAAGCTTCCGGTTTCAGACGTGCGAATGATTTTTTTTTTAAATCAGCTATTTCTCGTCTTACTTTGTCGTACACAACAGGGATTTGTTTCTCGGAGAATAGCGTCCTATTTTTGCTAGGGGTACCGGTGGAGCTAGCCACTGACTGTAGCCAAGCTGAATCCGAGGGGGAGCCAGACGTCTCCACACAAATACCATGTAGCCTCTTCAGGTAACTACCTAAATTAGCCGTGCTGCCTACCCTACTTTATAGCAGCACAACATATCTTGCCAATTGCATGGGTCTTGTCAAATTGCCCATCTTTCTTGTAAAATCCGAAGTGTTGCCAAACCATGGATTTATTGCAATTCGTAGGAACGTGTAACTCTTCCTCCGCCAGGATAACACGCGCCCGAACACGCCTCCAACTCGCGCGAAACCTGGCCGAGAGACTTGACGAGAATCGGCCACAGCAGTGAGTGGAGATGAGAGCGCGCTTAAGAAACAGTTAGAGAGGCGGAATCTGTCTAAATATAAAATTATTGGTCACAAAACATTGGTCAAATTTCTAAATACTAAAGGTGTTAGCCTACACACGATTCTATATAAATACATCGGATTATACCGACGCAAAAATGTTAGAAACGATGCATCGCGAATTTCATCTCACATTGTATCCGGTGCACACTTTTTTGATCTGGGCAATCGCATCGTGAGCTTTTATGCCGATGCACCGATGCGAACCGGTGAATCTTCCCATCCCTATTCAGTAGAGATAACTCGGTTGTGGATCTGACACTGCATGCGTAGTCTTAGGCTATGGCTAACTCCAAGGCCGGATTAACCATTAGGGCAACTGGGCATTTGCCCAGGGGCACATGACATTTAAGGGGCCCTGGACAATGTCAACTAAAATGTTATATCACTTTATGAACGCAGTCCTAACTTTCCTTACTGTGAGTACTTTATTGCAACTCGTTCGATCAAAATATTATGTTAAATCACGTCAAAACAGTGTTTGTGTAGTCTAGTAGCCAGTGCCGCCGCTCCCATAACGCTCACTACGCGCTGTGCGTAGGGCACCAACTCCTGAGGGGGCACCAAAAATTAGCCAACTGAAAAATCATCATAGTTATAATACTCAGTGTTTCCCACACATAGACTAATTCGTGGCGGTGCGCCACAGAATCAACAACGGCCGCCACATATTGTGTTTCGTCCCCAAAAAAAAATTACACTATTTAGGTAAAAAACACGCAGCGTATTTGTTCAGCTGCATTTCTTTCCCTGCTCTCCCTCCGTCCCTCCGTCTTTCTCACATAATCACAATGTCAGCACACGTTAGCAACGATGCATACCTACGCCGTTCTAGTAAGACCGACAGCTATATCAGCGAGCCTTCAGCATTAGTGCCGTAGCTAAGGTCAAGGAAAGTTGAGGCTACTTTTCGCAAGGTACCTACGGACATAATCGAAGGTTCCCCTTCGTTCTTTTGGTGAAAAGTCTCAGGAGCTAGCTACTTACCCGGCGTCATGGAGCCGACCAGTTAAATAGTTATTTAGCACTAGCGTCGCTACCTGCATATGCAGAAATTATTTGTTTGTTGTTGTTGATTTTGTGAATTATTTCGACCCCCCCCCCCCCCCCCCCCCCCCGCCACAAATAGCTTTCTAATCTGTGGGAAACACTGATACTTATAAGGCCGATATTATTTTAGTATAGAAATATTAGGCACGTATATTACAAAACAGGCAGAACAAGAGATATAGCCTATTTAAATGCTCAAAAAAAGTTACGATGGTGCCCCCCCCCCCCCAAAAAAAAACAAATACACACTCAACTTCCCAAGCTCGCTGTGGGTGCCCTTCCCTATCTCAGTGGCTTGACGAACTTTGACAGTAGGCTAGGTCAATTTTTCTAAAATTGGCTTAACCCTTGTGTTATCTTCGGGTCATTCTGACCCATCAGTCATTGTGACCCACCGTCGTATTGCGACAACTTTACCGCATACAAAAACAAATTGAAGCATTTTCTTTTAACCGTTGGGCTGTCTCAGACCCCCAACATTGCGAAGGTTGAAAGAAAATTATTTTTATTTGTTTTTGTATTGGGTAAAATTGGGTAAACACAACGATGGTTCGTTATGAACCTTTGGGTCATGTGACCCAAAGGCAGCACGGGGGTTAAAAAGATAACAGGAGTCAGGGGAAGAAAAAAAAGAAAGAAAGAGACTGCGAGATGGTGCCCGTGCATCACTTTCAGGCCCAGAGCCTTGTTGCCCAGGGCACAGAAAATTGTTAATCTGGCTCTGGCTAACTCTCATATCCACCTGTTTTTTTAACCCTCGACTATACACTGGGTTCAGAAATGACAGGAGGGTGATGTAAAAACAGCATCATCATATTGAACATTTATCGGTGTGTTTATTAATTACTACAATTTCACAGCAGTTATTCAACAAGTAACCAGCAGATATAGCCTACCCGCTGCACACCTCCCCGACCGTTGCTTTTAGTATGCAGGCATCACAGCTGGTCTAGGTCTTTTTAAGCCGTCTCTGTCTTAATATGTACATTGTTTGTTGACTCCCATTTAAAAAAATAGTTGTAGGCATCAGACTTTTATAGGCTCCAATAACCTCTTTACTGACTGTAAACGCACTCTACCAAATACTATTTGGTAGGCTAATGTAGCTACTATTTGAAATAGTGGTAGACATCGGGATAGATTAGCTCTAGCTCTACCTTAGGTTGGCTATCAATTTCAGATCAGCCTAAAATAAATTATTGCCTAAAATAAATAACGTTCTGATCCAGTGGGTCGGTTAGGGAACACTATTCGATGTATCGCTGCTATTGGGAGTCAGGTGGCTGAGCGGTTAGGGAATCGGGCTAGTAATCTGAAGGTTGCCAGTTCGATTCCCGGCCATGTCAAATGACGTTGTGTCCTTGGGCAAGGCACTTCACCCTACTTGCCTCGGGGGGAATGTCCCTGTACTTACTGTAAGTCGCTCTGGATAAGAGCGTCTGCTAAATGACTAAATGTAAATGTAAATGCTATTCACAGCCAGTTAATTGATGGTAATATGCGCTGAATGTTAACTCGATGGTAAAGTAGCTAGCGACTAATGTAGAAAACGCGCTAGCCGGATGTAGTTCAGGGCCTTACGTTCTAAACCGATCTGTTATTGTTTCTTTTCCAAAAAAGGTCTTGCGATCTGCCTGGACAGAACATGACAGAAGCCATATATTCCCGCTTTTCCTAAAGGTTACACTCCGTGGACAGCATAAAACTGAGGTAAGTTTTGATGGTGTGTGTATATAGGATACATGAATTGTAATTATACAATATTATTTAAATCGCACATTCCCCAAATAGCACTGTTTTTATTGCTGAATTGGCCTTTTGCGGCAACAACATTCTGTAGCATTACTGTAGATTTTTCTTAGGCCCCGCGCTCATTCTAAAGACAACCAGTTTGAATGTTACATGCGTCCGTTTTGTAAGTAGCACTTTCCTCCCTTGGTCTAACGGTTAAGATAACAAAGCTATGATATTGATATAGTTAGCTAAATAAAAAATAAATATTAGCTATTATTGTAATTCTGTCAACGTAATGCAAGACATTTTATGTCGACTTAAATTGCTAGCTAAATGTAACTGCCAAGCTAAGTCAGACTAAGTCAGGTACTCTGTTGAAGTTTAAAACTATTGGATCTGCCTAGAGCCACTCTGATCTGCCATAACCAATCGCTAGCGTTCGCCTTAGCCAACTCCTTCACCACGGAGCTAGCTGCCGTAGCTGGAAAATCAAACTTTTCCCAAACCCTGTGGGGAGGAGGGCCACAACATCATGACCACCAACAAAACTCAGCAAGGATTGTTCTTGCTCCGGCTTTAATATATGGATATCCGGCAGCGTTGCCACAACTGCAGAATAGCTTCGCTCGCATCTTTCTCTGCCGCCATTACTGAACTACAACTCAAACTAGTGCACGACATCAACGTCATCGTTCTCAGCCACTCCCTCTGTTCGCTGATTGGACCTACAATAAGATTGTTTCTGAAAACCGACTGATGCACTGAAATCCCAGACCTAGTACAGAAGCAAAATCCGAATTGAGCGGAAGTATGTAGGAGAGCAGAGCCAGGCTACTTTCACACAGTAGCCTACTTAAATTTGGGATTGGCTAAATTTGTTGTTTAATCTATGTGATGTATAGCGCTAATATGTGCTGGTGATTGAAGATAGTGCAGATCAGTTCACAAAAAGGTCACTAGATGGCGGAATTAAGGGGAATATAAAAACGCGCCTTTTTCCGATTACGAACATATATTTTTTTATAGCAAGCCTTGCAACATACAAGTATACTCAAAATAGAAATGTTATATAAAGCCCAATGTACCAAAAACCTCAAAACGCAGCCATGTCATCATACTTAAGCATTAGGCTGATTAGTATCACGGGGGGCTATGCGTCCACTGCAAACACGTATCATATTCTCATGTAGGTTAGTGCATGACATGTGCACCAGCAGATACTATTTTAAAAGAAATTCCTGCATTAAAATAATGTATCATGACAGTTTGTATGATTTGGTCATTTATTATCACACTAGCATTAAATTATCATGGCAAACAACTACACTGCACTAAACTGTAAGTGTAAAAGTGAAAATAACAAAACCAGTCAGTATGATGACTTGAGCGAATATCATTCACGTCTTACTAAAACAGCGGCCACGCGAAATGGAATGAGGAAACTGTTTCCTCTACTAAAAAATACAATGCGGGTCACGTGAAAAAAGGATCCAAAGACTCGTAGAAAGACAGAGTCAGGAAATGAACGAATCGTTCGTTTCCTCCAGTACAGAGCCTATGCAGGTCACGTGAAAAATGATCCAAAGACTCGTAGAAAGACCGAGTCGGGAAATGAACGAATCGTGTGTTTCCTCTAGCTACCACTACAGAGCCTATGCAGATCACGTGAAAAATGATCCAAAGACTCGTAGAAAGACCGAGTCGGGAAATGAACGAATCGTGTGTTTCCTCTAGCTACCACTACAGAGCCTATGCAGGTCACATGAAAAATGATCCAAAGACTCGTAGAAAGACCGAGTCGGGAAATGAACGAATCGTTCCCTCTAGCGTTTCCTCTAGCTACCACTACAGAGCCTATGCAGGTCACGTGAAAAGTGATCCAAAGTCTCGTAGAAAGACCGAGTTGGGAAATGAACGAATCGTTCCCTCTAGCGTTTCCTCTAGCTACCACTACAGAGCCTATGCAGGTCACGTGAAAAATTATCCAAAAACTCGTACCCGAAGACCAAGTCGGGAAATGAACGAATGATTTCTGTTTACTTGGACGAGCCTTTGCAACAGTCCCGATGCACGGCCACGAGAAAATGAACGAATCACTCTTTGAGAGGATTCGTTACTCCCGAGTCCTTGTAAGGAATCGTTCACGAACGACACATCACTACCGAACAGTGCTTCCAAGTTTTTTTCCTCTCCAACGTACGTTCACTGTGCAATAAAATGGACGAACTTCAGCTGCTGATGGTGAAAAACAGAGACTTTCTTTCATATTCGGTTTTGTGCTTCACAGAGACATGGCTGTGCGACTTGATCCCGGACACCGCATTACATCTGGCAGGCTTTCAACTCGTGAGAGCTGACCGGGACACTGCACTCTCCAGCAAAACCAAAGGTGGTGGTATTTGTTTCTACATCAACAGTGGCTGGTGTGTAGATGTGACAGTGATTCTACAACATTGTTCTCTGGATCTGGAATAATTTTTTATAAACTGTAAACCTTTTTACTCGCCAAGAAAATTTGCTAGTCTACATGGCGCCGGGTCCACAGGTTAAAAAGGCCCAACGCATGCTCGCCGACCAGATTCTGAGTGTGGAGCGAGCAAACCCGGATTCCATTGTTATCGTACTCGGCGACTTTAACAAAGGTAATCTCAGCCACAAACTCTCTAAATACAGACAATTCATCAAATGCCCAACAAGAGAAGAGAACACTCTGGATCACTGCTACACTACAGTCAGTACAGCCTACCACGCCGTCCCTCGTGCAGCACTGGGTCACTCTGACCATGCCATGGTCCATTTGATTCCTGCATACAGGCAGAAACTAGAAAGGCATTTCCTGCTGAAAATGCGTTGGAATGCTGAAAAATGAAATTATTTTTCTTAAATTGCAGAAAATACAGAAATGAGAAAATACCCGCAAGCTGAAATGAATGTCAAAAATGTGTGAGTCACACAAAAGAGGCAGTGTGGAAACTGAACTGCATCATCTAACAATGCTAAGAGCTGAAATACAATGCGGGAGAAGCTGAAAGCTGAACTGTTAAACAGAAGAAGAAGTAGGCCTAAGATAGCTAGTCATACAACGATTAATAAAAAGAATCATGTAGACGCGCTTATTGAGTAATCGCATAACTAACTAGAGAGTATACAATTTCTGGGGAAATTGTAGGGTGTGCTTGCTTGCGTCCGTTGCACAGGGGTCTGTATATTTTATATAAAAATGCATCGGGCCTACTTATTATTTATAAAGATTACATAGATTTAAAAGCATCTTTTTTTTGCTGCTCATTTACAACTGAAAATACGAGTGAAGTGTAGAATGAAATATGATGTCTTCTCATTTCCCCTGCAAGAGGCAGCTGACAGGCTGAATCGAAACGAATAAATTTGGCAGACCGGTGTAAAAATGGACCTAATCTCTATGACTTAAACGTCCTTTTAAGTTTTTCCCTTCTCATGATATTTTCAGGCATTTAGCCTACTCATATTGCATTCATTCATTAATAAAGAACCCCCTTTGAAGATTATTCTATGACGTTACTGGCAGAAGATAGAATCGCGATTCAAACAGTACCATCTGCTAACTGAAAATATGCCCCCCAAAACGTAAATAAGCTTGACATTTATTTAGTGGAAAATCGCTCATTCATAAAAACTCACTGGTAGCGATCATTGTCAGTAACAACGCAAAATGCGATATAGCCCTGTGTGGAGAAGCTGCCCCGGTAAATTCTACTACTACGGTACAGTACTAGACTACTGCTGTGTTCGTCTTGGTAGCGATTGCGTTGGTTGAATTGGATTTAACGTTCCGTTGTACGGTTTAGGCTGAAATTAATTATTTTCATGAACAGATTGACAAAGTTTAGGCTGTGGCAATGAAGTTAAGGTTAGTAGTTAGATAGACTTTTGATTTAAGTAAGGGGAGTGCCGAACATGTTCTGTCGCCGTTTGACTTCCTACAGCTGTGTAGATGTTTTTGTAGTGTCTCGCGTAGGCTACAGCGTTGCAGTGATACACTGGATTGAAACCACAGGTAATGATAATTTCACCCACAAATCGTTTACTTGTAATCTAATGTCATAATAAATCCTACAACGAAAATGTATATGTGAGGAATGTTTATTTTAACGATTGAAAACAGATACATCATAGACCACTGTAGTATGTGTTGCCCGGGCAACACAGGCTAATGTCATGATGCTAATATTTCAGTGAAATAGTAGTGTTTCCGAAAGTAGATGTACTTCCTTAATAATATCAGCTTATATTGTACATTACACATCACAATTGTGTGTCATATCACAAAGTAAAATGAGTAAATATTTATCACCCTGGCCTCTTTGCTTGTGGCGTTTCTGTAGCTGCCTTGCAGTAAAGCTATAGTTAGCCTAGCTTTCCCCAAGTTAACAGATGCGAAACGAATGTTCTGCCAAAGGTAGTCATGCGTGTTTTCGTGACGTAGTGACGTTAGTAACGTCAGTGACTGTGGCTAGCAAATTAGCCACCGTTAGCTTCACTTTTCGCCACAAAAACTTAACTGAAGCCCAAACCATGCAACGGAACGTAAATTCCAATAGAAGCAACTCAATCTCTACCAAGACGAAACTTTTGACACCTACGTTGTCTATGTAGGCCAAATATTGACTGAGTTTTAGGGGGGCAAAAAGAATAATAATAATAATATATATGTGAGAGAACAAAGGTTGTGCCCTTGCCGAAGGCAAAGCACACCCAATTACACATGTAAACAGAGTAATCGTATGGCATAAACCGACAATTGGTTTCTCATGGTCAAGTGCGTTTACTTGACCATGAGAAACCAATTGTCGGTTTATTCTACTACGCCACTGAGTGCGTTTACTCAGTGGCGTAGTAGAATAAAACTGTTCCATTAGCAATAGTAGTAAAAGAGATATTAGCAGCACCTGCAGAGTCACCTCTTGTAAATTGTATTAGGTTGAAATACTATCAAACTCTGTCTTGTGACTCCACTAATCAGGTAATACAAAAAAAATCACCTCTGACCTTGCTAAAAAAGCTGAAATAGTGAAAATTTTGTAGAAAGTTATAGGCTGAAGCTTCAAAGCGCCCGAAAGGTATTTTTGAAAGGGGCAGGAGCTGGACGAAGGCATAAAACTACAGAAAAGAGAAGAATAATGCAAAAAGAGAAATAATTCAGAAGAATTTGAAAATTTAGTAGAAAGTCATTTGCTCAGGTTTCAAATTGGTCTGAAATGTATTTTAGAGAGGACCTGGAGCTAACTGATTAAAATGCTGCTGCAAAAAAAGTTGAACTATTGTGGGTAGTAAATAAGATCATGCTACATCTAACCAGCGGATCATCTTGCAAGTGTGACAAAGTGGTATCTTTACAGACTGTATTAACACCGTAGGCGTGAATAATGCATGCATAGTGATTGTCGTCCATCTGTAGCCGAAGCTAAGCTAGAGAGAGGATGCAATGGGAGACTTTCTACAGTAAGCCATATCTACTGCTTCAAATTGAAAACGGAGACCATCTTTTGATTAAAGACAAGTTCCTTAACCTCTGTTGTCAATATCGCCAATAAAAAGTAAATACTCTTCAGTTACGAAGCATTTGTTTGTAGCTAGGTAACGAATATTACGTCTGGAAAAACGTAGCTAGCTATGTGACCTGGTTTCGCCGTATGATGACAGTCGTAGTGTCACTAGAATGGCCATAACAAAAGATCATATTTGTTGGAATGATGCTTCAGCATTCCAAGTATTGTTCTTTGAATCTTTATTCAAGCATCTTCTTCTTCTATTTCTTCCAAGACACCTTTCAGCGCCTTCAAATATTCAGCTATTAAAACCGTTCAGCTATCAAATAATTCAGCAGTTTCAGGCCATGAGTGCTGTGACTTTTCAACTTTGTACCTCTTATGCTTGAATTAATATAAATCAATATTCATAATATTTTTAACATGGGTTTCCAATGGAGTTTTCTTTCAAATCCTCTCAAACTTCTTTAAACTTCTTCAACTTCCAAATCCTTCTTCTTCCTCAATCTTTCAGCTAGAGCCACCATTTAAACTTTAAAATGTTGACAAAACCCTAAACTATTTTTAAATAATTCAGCTTTTTGATATCTATTAAACCTTTTTTCAATATCACTGATTATGTTTCATGACTTTTTCAAGCCGTTTCTGAGATTTACATGGGTGTGTACGTGAAACCCTAGAGTGCAGACTGAAACGCTTAGAGTGGAGGGCAGCTTCGGATGTCGTTGAAAAAATATTTCTAGTTTGCCAGCATTGCCACAATTTTTGCTCTTCATGCTTCATTTTTGGATCAATAGATAGCTAATTTTGTGCTGGTCGTAGACAGTTGTCTGTTGAATCCAACAGACGTACACATTTGTTCAGAGCCCCACGAAAGCGAGACAAAGTCCAACTCTCGCCCCATAGAGACCAACCGCACAGAAATATGAAGGACATCTCTGGTTTCGGCAGAGTCTTGGGTCTCGGAAAATATCCATATTTTTTGGATTGGACGTATAGTTTTGCGTCTAGGTTAACTTGTTTGAGGTGTGGATTCTAGCTACATTTCTGTTATTCTCTGCCCTCAGCGCGTTAGCAATCATAGCTGCGCCATCACCGTGGCAACGACAGACACGCACCACTCAGTCTCTCACACAGGTGATTGGTATTAGCTGATTAGTGGAGTCACAAGACAGGGCTATTCAGTCAACTCGTCTCATTAAAAGACTAAGAGCACTATCATTTCAGCTACTAAAACGAATATACTACTTCTACTACTTCTACAGTTTAACAGTTCAGCTTTCAGCTTCTCCCGCATTGTAGGCTATTTAAGCTCTTAGCTTTGTTAGATGATGCAGTTCAGCTTCCACACTGCCTCTTGAAATTCTACTATTTCTTCGATTGCTTCACAAAGTTCAAACTTATTCTCCCGCATTGTATTTAAAGGAGACATGACATGCTGTTTTTGGATGCTTTTATATAGGCCTTAATGGTCCCCTAATACTGTATCAGAAGTCTCTTTCCCGAAATTCAGCCTTGGTGCAGAATTACAGCCACTACTAGCAGTCCCACAAGGAGCTTTCCTCAGAACGCGCTGTTTTGGTGTCTGTAGCTTTAAATGCTAATGAGGAGCGGAGGGGCGGCACCATGCGCTAATGTTTACAATGGATGTATCGCAATGGCTGTAGCCCCGTTGCTGTAAGAGGCCTCGAATTTGGCCATTCTCATCTGATAACCTTGGTTTGCAGAGGTACACACTCAGTCATTTCAATGAGGGGAAAGGCGGATATTGCGCGTGCCATAACACCAACAGCAGAACAGTTATCCAAATAACAAAGAAGTGTACAACACTCACGTTACAGCATGTGTATTCACACACATACTTGATGCTATCTACCTTTCCATTAGCGACAGTAACTCAGCTGTTAGCTGCAGAGCTAATGTTACAGACACATTCTAAGGGTAGCAAGCTAGGTAACCATATACAGTAAAGCTACAAAATGATATAGCGTTAGTTAACTTACTTGTCCGAGGTTAGTAGCTGGACGAAGGAGAGTTAGTACTGATCCAGAATTTAATTTCAGCAAGGCCAGTTTTGTATTAGCTCAAGTTGAGGAAACAGTCGTGGCTGAAGTGTTTGGCGCAGACATACAAAACCAATGCGCCTACAACAGAAGTTGTGTAGGTGCATTTCCAGAGAAAATAAAATTAAGATACTGGTTCTTCAGAGGCTCGGATGAAGGAACTGTAAAAAGATTTTTGTTTTCCTTTGTACATCCAAACTAAGCAAATGTAATGCTTCGTTCGTTTGCAAGCCATGATGTCTCTCGAGGATAAAAACACTTGCACGGTCGTAGCTCAGTTTCTTATGGGCGGGCCAGATTCTCTGGACGGGCAAAGCAGAGAGAGGGGAGGTAACCTTCCTCCTTGTGACGTAACAAAGAGGAGATTTTCAAACAGAGCAATTGAGCTTTCATTTTCTGAAAGGCGGAGAAGAACACCCAGGGCTTGGTTTACACCGATCGAAAATTCTAGCCACTGGGGGACCAAAGGCAGGCTAGGGGAACTCATATTAATGTTAAATAACCTCATAAAGTGAAGTTTTCATGTCATGTCACCTTTAAGCACTTAGCTTTGTTAGATGATGCAGTTCAGCTTCCACACTGCCTCTTTTGTGTGACTCACACATTTTTGAAATTCATTTAAGCTTTCAGCTTGCGGGTAATTTCTAATTCTGTAGCCTATTTTCAGCAATTTAAAAACAAATAATTCATCTTTCAGCATTCCAACGCATTTTCTAGTTCAAATCTGTCTGCTGTTCTACATTGCCCACACAATTCAACTCTAACATGGCCTGTATCTTGTATCGAAAGTGCTAGAAAATTAGCTCGTCTAATGTATGGTGGACTGAGAACATATTTGTTAGTCAAAGCAGAGCGAGCGGATGTCGTGGGAGACTTCCTACTGTGTTAGATTTACTGCTTCAAATTGAAAACGGAGAAGATATTTAGAGTAAAGACAATTTACTTAACATCTGTGTTCAATATCGTCAATTAAAAGTAAAAACTTTCCAGTTACGAAGCGTTTGTTCGTAGGATTAACGCCAGCTGCAGCAAACACATGCCCCAGCCCCGGTTTTTGGCTGTTCGTGACGGTCAGCTATGACTGTCTTGAGCCTCGATTTTTGCAGATTTCTGTGAAACTTGCTAAAATAAAAACGATCTAGCTAGATTATGTACACTTTAAGCTCAAATGTACATACCTTGTTTGGCCAATTTGGTCGATTGTGGAAAAAAAGTCGAACCGTTTTTAGTTATGGAGAGCCATCGCGCTAGCTCGATTATACGAGAGAATAACAGAAATGTAGCTAGAATCCACGCCTCACACAAGTTAACTGAGACGCAAAACTGTACGTCCAATCCAAAAAATAAGGATATTTTCCGAGACCCAAGACCTGCAGTTTCAAAATCTTGTTCTTTTTGCTTTCTCTGACGATTTTGTCACCAGATTTGCAATGGTCTCTATGGGGCGAGAATTGGACTTGTCTCGCTTTCGTGGGGCTCTGAACAAATGTGTACGTCTGTTGGATTCAACAGACAACTGTCTACGACCAGCACAAAATTAGCTATCTATTGATCCAAAAATGAAGCATGAAGAGCTAAAATTGTGGCCATAATGGCAAACTAGAAATATGTTTTCAACGACATCCGAAGCTGCCCTCCACTCTAAGCGTTTCAGTCTGCACTCTAGGGTTTCACGTAAAACACCCATGTAAATCTCAGAAACGGCTTGAAAAAGTAAAGAAACATAATCAGTGATATTGAAAAAAGTTGAATAGATATCAAAAAGCTGAATTATTTAAAAATAGTTTAGGGTTTTGTCAACATTGTAAAGTAGTGGCTCTAGCTGAAAGATTGAGGAAGAAGAAGGATTTGGAAGTTGAAGAAGTTTAAAGAAGTTTGAGAGGATTTGAAAGAAAACTCCATTGGAAACCCATGTTAAAAATATTATAAATATTGATTTATATTAATTCAAGCATAAGAGGTACAAAGCTGAAAAGTCACAGCACCCATGGCCTGAAACTGCTGAATTTTTTGATAGCTGAACGGTTTTAATAGCTGAAGATTTGAAGGCGCTGAAAAGTGTCTTGGAAGAAATAGAAGAAGTTGAATAAAGATTCAAAGAACAATACTTGGAATGCTGAAGCAGCATTCCAACAATTAAACCTGTAAACCTGTTGTGAGGACATCAAAACAGTGGACCAGTGAGGCTATGGAGGATCTGCGGGCGTGCTTGGACTGTACTGACTGGGATATGTTCACGACTGCTACCAATAGTCTGGATGAACTCACAGAGGCTGTGACATCATACACCAGCTTCTGTGAGGACTGCTGTATTCCAACACGCACCAGGGTGAACTTCAACAACGACAAGCCCTGGTTCAGGCAGGAGGACTGAGTAGTTTTGTTACCGATACTTTATTGCACATGATACAATACATCATTGTAATATTTGATTTGGCTTATGGTTGTGCTCGCGGTGGCTCCCTGCCGCACCCAACGGAGACACCGTCTCCTGGACACCGTCTCGACATCCGGGCAGAGAGCAGCGAACGCATTCCCCCTGCAAAGGAAGAAAAGAGAACCAGACAAAGGGAGGAGGCCGGGGCGGCGGAGGCCGCAGGAGACCGAGAGAGTCTGTGACGCACTAGCAATGCAGGTGCCGGGATCCCTGCTATATACCCCGCCCTGTAGGAGGGTGTGCCTTGACGCGTGATGACGATTGCTAATGACGGGCTACGTCTCGCGTCCCCTGAATGAACCAGCTCGCTTGTTTCTCAGCAGAGCTCAGAAGGTTGAGGTCAGAGAAGGAGGAAGCATTTAGGAGTGGGGATAGAGACAGATTCAAGGAGTCGAAGAACAGGTTTAGCAAGGCGGTGAGAGAGGCTAAACGACTGTACTCAGAGAGACTGAAGCGCCAGTTCTCTGCTAACGAATCTGCTTCTGTCTGGAGAGGGCTCAGGCAGATTACCAACTTCAAGCCCAAAGCCCCCAACTCCACTAACGACTCCCGCCTGGCCAACAACCTGAACGAGTTCTACTGTAGATTTGAAAGACAATTGGACTGTCCTGATCTACCCCCTCCCACCCTCTACAGTGACGACTCTCTCCATTCAGGAGAGTGAAGTTAACAGACTTTTCAAGAGGCAGAACCCCCGCAAAGCAGCTGGGCCGGACTCTGTCTCTCCTGCCACCCTCAAGCACTGCGCTGACCAGCTGTCTCCGGTATTTACCAACATCTTTAATACCTCCCTAGAGACATGCCATGTGCCAGTCTGTCTCAAGTCCTCCACCATCATCCCTGTGCCCAAAAAGCCACGGCCAACAGGACTCAATGACTACAGACCCGTCGCCCTGACCTCTGTGGTTATGAAGTCTTTTGAGCGCCTTGTGCTGGCACACCTCAAATCCATCACGACCCTTTCCTGGACCCACTGCAGTTTGCCTACAGAGCCAACAGGTCGGTGGATGACGCCATTAACATAGCCCCCCACTTCACCCTACAGCACCTGGACTCCCCAGCATCCTACGCCAGGATCCTGTTTGTGGATTTCAGCTCTGCCTTCAACACCATCATCCCCGCTCTGCTTCAGGACAAGCTCTCCCAGCTGAACGTGCCCGACTCCACCTGCAGGTGGATCGCAGACTTCCTGTCTGACAGGAAGCAGTGCGTTAAGCTGGGAACACAAGTCTCTGACTCCCTGTCCATCAGCACCGGATCTCCTCAGGGCTGCGTCCTTTCCTCTCTGCTCTTCTCCCTGTACACCAACAGTTGCACCTCCAGTCATCCGTCTGTCAAACTTCTGAAGTTTGCGGACGACACCACCCTCATTGGGCTCATCTCTGACGGGGACGAGTCTGATTATAGGTGGGAAGCTGACAACCTGGTGACCTGGAGCAGCCAGAACAACTTAGAGCTCAATGCTCTTAAGACAGTGGAGATAGTTGTGGACTTCAGGAAGAACACAACCCCACTCACCCCCATCACCCTGTGCGACTCCCCAGTCAACACTGTGGAGTCCTTCCGCTTCCTGGGCACCATTCTCTCCTAGGACCTCAAGTGGGAACTGAACATCAGCTCCCTCACCAAGAAAGCACAACAGAGGATGTACTTCCTACGGCAGCTGAAGAAATTCAACCTGCCAAAGACAATGATGGTGTACTTCTACACAGCCATCATTGAGTCCATCCTCACCTCTTCCATCACCATCTGGTACGCTGCTGCCACTGCCAAGGACAAGAGCAGACTGCAGCGTATCATCCGCACTGCTGAGAAGGTGATCGGCTACAATCTGCCTACCCTCGAGGACCTGCACACCTCGAGGACCCTGAGGCGAGCGAGGAAGATTGTGGCCGACCCCTCCCACCCTGGCCACTCCCTGTTCCAGCTACTCCCCTCCGGCAGAAGGCTGTGGTCCATCAGGACCAAAACCTCACGCCATAAGAACAGTTTCTTTCCATCTGCTACTGGCCTCTTCAACAAGGCCAAGGACTCCCATTGACATTCATTCATTATTTAACCCAATATCTGATTGCACTATGTTGACCACTCATGCTGCTCATTCTTATTCTTTTTCTTATTTTTATATATATTTTATTTTATATTAAATAGTTTTATTCTTAGATTGTTTAGTTCTTAAGAATAGTTAAACTTCTGTAGCTTTACTTTAAGATTCGTATATGTTTAGTGTTTGCACCTCCCTGCCACAGTAAATTCCGTGTTTGTATAACATACATGGCGAATAAACCGAATTCTGATTCTGATATCCAATATTACACTTCATATTTGCATTTTCTATTTCATATTGTATAAAATATGTAAATGTTTAGAATGTAACAAAACACTTGACTTTCAGTGCAGTTTATTTTACAAAAAACTAATAACATCAAACTGCAAATGAATGCAAATGTAAATTTAGGCACTTTCTTTGATTTTATTTTTATTACTGAGTAAAACATACTGTATAAAAGAACCCTTGCAAGGGGAATATGGTGCAATTGATATACTGCTATGTTGTTTGTGAAAATACAAAAGAGCACTTCATACGCTTCTCAGGAAAAATAAAGTCAAGCTTTTGACGTATCTTTTTATTGTGATTGATTTACCAGAGACCCACTGTAGGTTTCTTTTGATAAAAAATCTTTGTTGACTAACATGTTTTTGTGTTTTTAAACACAGGCTAGAAGGAATGAATATACTATATGATGAATATTTGGCATAAAACATTTAAAAAGCAAGGTGTAAATATACATTCATATCATGCAATTTAAGGAAACTAAATGTTTGTGTTGCTATAATGCCCATTAATTGAATTTAAAAAGTCAGTGGTGACATTACTTTTGTATTCTTTACTTAATTGGATGCCCCCCCAATTCACGGCTGCTCCCCCCTGTGCCCCTCCACTGAAAATATTCTGGAGCCGCCCCTGCGCAGCTAGCTAAAAAAGTGTCAGAGATCTATGCGACCTCCATTTATGTTCCTGGACCAGAAAAGGGGCGGGTAAATGTACATTTTGGGGCGTGACAAAGTTGATGCTGCAACTTGTGATGTCACAAGTTGAACCAAAAATGAACAAAGTAAATCACAAGTGTAGGGTACTATAATTCCCTCAAAGCACTGGCAGACACAAGTGTCTTTCTTGCTACAGGTTTATTTGAAGCTTCTTCTCCAAATCCACCGTGAAAACTAAACCCACAGTATAACGAGAAAATAAAGACCACATTAGCTTAATATGAACATACAATGACATGTGCAGCATGTAAATAAGGGTTCACCAAAGTAAAATACAGACACAAAACAACATAGCCTACTTCGTTGGCTGCATGCTTTACACAAGGGAATAGAGGTTTCCTTTAGTGATGTGTCGTTCGTGAACGATCATTATTCATTTGAACGAATCATTAGTATGACTCGGGAGTAACAAGTAGTCTCAGAGAGTGATTTGTTCATTTTCTCGTGGCCGAGAAAAAAAAAAGTAAAAATAACAAAACCTGTAATTATTACTTGAGAACAAATCTCATTCACGTATTACTATACTAAACCGAGCAGTCACATGAAAGTGAAGGAGGTAAACAAATCCTTTCTGTTTCCTTTTCTGAGCGTATGCAGGTCACGTGAAAACACATACACAATCGTGTGTATGAACACAAACACCCTTTCATTTCTGGGATTAACGCAAACAGAATAAACCCCTAAACAGACATGCGCATACACACACCAAATAGTTCAACCCTCCCACCTTAACTGCCCTCCTAAGTCTGTCCACAGACATCACACTGATTGCTCACAGTGGTCCAGCAGTCAGTCCACATTCCCACCCTGACTCACACACTCCCAAAAGGAACCAGTGATTTTAGAGCGTCTGGAGTGGTGTGGAGTACACCGTTGCCAGGAATCCGTTGTTCTGACATCCCCTCTGATGGCACTCTCTAGGCTGCATGTCAGCTATTGATTTGAAAGGGATTTACAGTACATTTGTTTGGACAAGTTGGATTTGGGGATATTTTTCTCAAGTGGTGAATTGTGTGTGCAATGAAAGAGTACAGTGTATACGTGTTTGGGTGTGAGAATAAATAAATTAATGTATAAGTGAGATATTGTGTGCATGATACTGTGGCTGTAATACTGCTTGTGTGATCTTGCATGTACTGTACATCTGTGTTTATGTTTGTGTGCATGTGCCTGCGTGTGATGTTGTGTATAGCATCCTGTGTGTGCTCCTGTGTATGTACTGTATACATGTGTACTTGTCTGTGATCCTATGTGTGTGAGCTCGTCTACAGTTTGTGTGTGATCTTCTATTTGTGCATGTGTGTGTTCCTGTGAGTGATAATGTGTGTATCTGTGCGTGTGCCCGTGTTTATGTGCCAGTGTGTGACCCTGTGTGTTCTAGTATTGATGAATGTCCTTTCCTCTCCCTGTGTCCCAGGGTCATGGAGGCAGGCTGCTGGGCTATGGAGTGATGGAGATGTTACTAGGCAGTAGCCACCATTGTGAAGCTGGGTGGCTGCTCCCTTTGGAGATGCCATCTGCTGGGGAGGTCAGTTGCTAGGGAGGCAATTCTTCTGGATTCTGTCTGCCTCCCAGCTGCCATCCTCACGCAGGCCATGCATGTGCGCATACATACTTGCACACATACATACACAAGCATACATAGAACCACCAACAATGAGTCATACAGTGACATACAGAGAGAAAAAACATGAATGCACACACATGCATTTTGGGGGGAAGTGTGGGGTTCGTTCTGAATCCCGTATAATTTAATGTGGTGACCCCCCCCCCCCCCCCCCCCCCACACACTCAACACTCACACGGACACACCCTCCTCTGGACAGGCCAATATACTACTTATCTCAGTAATGTTCCACTCGTTTACAGGATGCTATGACCTTTCTCTTATACAGCAAAGTACCAGTTCTCCTCTGGGGGGAGCAAAAGAGGTTTTATCGTCAACACCCATCAACTTCAGCAGTATCTGTGTACGAGTAAAAGAGTTCCTTCAGAAACTGTGACCCTCAGTTTTTAGTCACATCAACCACTGTGGTATAGTCTTAGCCAATTATCATGTCACTTAATTGGCGCAATTATTCAATTAAAGTTTGGATAAGCTTTAGCCTGTATTTTGACTGTTAAGTGGTTTAGAGTGATATAAAGTCATTTCAGCATATTGTTTGAATTGAGCTTTTCATAGATAAAAAAGGAAATGGCAAAATGTTGTCAGGAAACGCATGAGCAAATAGTAAGCATCTACTCTTCTGTTCACTAATTGCACTAAAAATGAGGAACTACTTGATATTTACTTAAGTGAATCCACAGACATTAAGCCATTTCAATGCCAATAGTGGTTCCATGCAGCTTATGTGTGTTTTAGTTTGTGTCCAAAGCATGTTGTGTCTTTCCCAGCCTGGCCGGCTGCATGCTTACCGCCTGGCATGCCACATGTCAAAGGTGACTGCAGTTGAACAGACTGTGGGAACAGCCAGTCAGCACCACCATCACCACCACCCTTCCCCCCTCCCCCACCTGGTCCTTCTCCTCCAACAAGAGGGGCAGCCAACAATCCAAGACTCCC
This sequence comes from Osmerus mordax, assembly GCF_038355195.1. Lineage (NCBI taxonomy): Eukaryota > Metazoa > Chordata > Actinopteri > Osmeriformes > Osmeridae > Osmerus > Osmerus mordax. Next base: position 2,317,438 of record NC_090056.1, on the reverse strand, counting down.
CTGAACACCCCCCGAGGGGAGGAGGGGGGAAGGGGGGGGGGGGGGGGGGGGAGTCTGTGTGTGCACACATGCACACACAGACTCACAAGCTCAGAACTTCAGTTCCAAAAACTCGTAACATACTCCCCTCTCCCAATAATCCACGGAAGCAATTTCATCTCGACTCGGGTGGTGGTCCATTCTCGCCAAGCCCCTTCAATCTTTCCTTATTAACTCTCGCTTTGTCCTGCATCTGAGCTTCTGGACTCATCTCTCCCGCATTCCAATCTGGACTGCTCCTGGCACTCCCAGGCAACCTCCCTGCATTCCCCTTAATCCCACCACAACCACCACCCCTACCCCCTACTACCCTAACCAACAGCAACCCCAAGACGTTTTCTACTGACCCCCCCCCAAACCCCATCGTCTCAACCTGTCTATCACCTTCTGCCTGAGAAGTTAGGTAGAGCGCTTCAAGGCTTTTTTTTACTAAGAGGAGAGGAAGGGTTGGGGGTCAGAAGGAGGGGTGCCACAAAGTGACTCCAGCCCAGACAATTACAACAATGGGGTGGACCGGTAGGGGGCTAACTCGCTGCGTCACGCCTGGGCGGTGGGGTATTTTGTCGGTTTAATGAATTGTCTGCAAGGCCAGGGCCACATTGCAGGCCACGCAGGCAAAGGCCAGCAGGGACCCAGACACTAAGTCGGTATTTATTACACTGCCTTTGTCACTAATTGAGCTAATTATCACTGACTCCTAAGCACTCCCACAATGACAGGCTTTATCCCACCCCCTACCCCAAACACTCACATCTCCCACATCCCTCTCACGCCTAAGATTTGAACCCACTTCTCTCCCTTTTGTGTCTCTCTTTTTCTATTGGCTCTACCTCTCTCTCATCCACAACTACACATCTTCCCTTTTCTCTGACTCAGGCTCTCAGCATTGACCCTTTCCAACTCAAGAAGCACTTCATATTCCTATATGCCGTAACATACTTTTCATCACCCATTTTTGGAACCCACTCATTTCATTATTCAACAGTCCACAGTTAGTATAGAAACTTAACATTCAAAAAGTATTGTTTCTTTCGTGAAATGTGCAGCCTGAAATTTAATCCGTTCTCTTATTTAAAAAAATCTCCAGATTTTGGTATTGTGTCTTATTTGTTAATACATATCTATTATTGTGCTGTCTGTTGATCCTAA